>NC_141534.1:199525000-199825000 GCF_021556685.1 Rattus norvegicus | reverse complement strand
TGCTGCTTCTTTTTATTTAGCCCAGGGCCACAGTTAAGGAAATGAGCTACTCGGAGTTAGAGTGAGCTTTCCCATTTCCATTCACTCAGTCTAGGAACTTCCTCTCAGACAGGCCTAGAGGTTTGTTTTCCAGGTGATTCGAGAGCCCATCAAGTTGACAGGCAACACTAACCATCACAGTTACATTATGTGACAAAAGGGATTTGCATGAGGAAACTAATTTAAGGACCATGAGTGGAGAGAGCCAACTGAACCCCATTTTATTATGAGTTTGGTGGAAGAGTCTTCTTCAGCTCTGAACAGAGGGAGTTGTGCCTACTCACTGCCATGTTCAGAGAGATAGTATGTTGCTTGTTTTAATGAGGGATTCAGAAAGCCGGTGGAAGTTGAGAAAGAAATGGGTGGATGAGAAGTTGGAAAGGAAATGGATGGATGAGTCGCCCGGAGGACCCAAGAAGGAGATTCATGGCTTCAGTACAACTGAAGTAGGAGTCTAATCTATTCATCAGACCTCTGCAATAGATCTGTGCTGTCTTAAGCTCCTGGGTCTGGAGTAGTTGCTAGATAGCTATAGGAACTTGTATAGCTCTCATAGGTCTTCATAGGTCTTCATAGGTCTTCATAGGCCATAACAAACAAGTAGAAATCCTAAGATGGATATTCACAAGCAAGCATGGCAGAACATACACTGCTTCCCTGTTATACACATTAACTCTGGTTCTACAAGATTTGAGTGTGTGCAGAGCCATGTTTCTTCCAGCCACATTATAGGCTTGCACTCAGAGGCTGATAATTCTGATCAGAAAGTTACATTTGGGATCACTTGGAAGGACTAATATTCTGCTTCTTATAACACCATGATCCACACATGTATATTCCAGTTTGTTCTTTCATGGAAAAAAGTGGATATTAGAGCTCATAAGGGCAAGTTTGTCTCCCATGCCCTTAAGCACCAGAGTTGACGCAAGTGTGCTTATTTCTTCCTCGGATGTTTTCAAGCAGCTCCGAGGTAGATCACTATGGCCTGCCCTCAGACAGCACTGAAACCTTCCAGAAAGCACAGCAAAACACTCAAGAAGGGAGTGGGAGACCAGGCTTCTCTGATTCTCTTCATTCACTCCAGACATTCCTATTTTAATGTCGGCAACTTCCACCTCCTAACTTGTACTTTTACCTCAAGCTTCAGTGGAGGATGGCTGCCTCGGTTGGTGTACCTCAGGCTGTTGTGAATGCTTGGCCAGGGACTGTGGGGCAGCCTAACAACTCCACCCTTATCTCATGTTCCTCACCGTCTTCCAAAGACATCAGTCTGGACAGGAGATCACCAGCCTTACAATAAGTTCTTAGTCGAAGCTACAAGATGTAGCGAACCTGCTCCATTCTGGCTTTTTCTGTGTTGTTCTACCTCTTCAGACCTTTAGTCAGACTCAACACCATTGATAATGGCTTGGCTGCTTTGCTCGTGTGGGACCAGAGCCCCCAGCCTCACTCAGGCTTAGCAAGTGCCACACTTGATGATTGCTGGGCCTCTGGTTAAATTATGAATAGGGTTTCTTTAGCTGGATATAGAAGCCCTTTCTGGCAGTATAGGGGGTCTATAGGCAGGGGGGGTACTTTTCTGCTGGAATGCCTGAGTGTCTCTTGTCTCTCCCATGCACCTTTCTTTCTCTCACTCTTCTCTCCCTAGAGAGCCTCTGTCTCTCCAGCTACATGATGACAACTAGAACCCTCATGAGTGCCCAAGGATTCTGACTCACGACTGAAGCTGCCTTGTTCTCAAATCTAGATTCTCAGGGAAGAATGTTTTGTTCCAGTTTGGGACAAATGTTCACTGTTGGATAGCCAACTATGATCGTCACATTTTGTCAAGGGCCCATCTTTAGAATGTTTGTCCTTGTCTAAGTGTAAGGTCACCGTACCTTAAATACGTGCAATGAAGGTGATTATGGGGAAGGGATATTTCAAAAAGGATAGAGACGACCACTCAGCGCTTTCTTATTCCTCCCATTAAAGAGCGTTTTATCTGTGGCCACTCTTAATTTAGATTTGAATATTTGAATTTTAGTCTTTGGATATTTGAAATTCTCATCTATAGCACTGAACACAATTGATCGTGAGTCTTGAAAATTTTTCATTAAGAACTAAGTTTCATGCTTATTTTATATGTTTCTATAAGTTCTTATAACTATTTTGATAAGAGACATCAGCCTCTCCTGGTGTTTGGAGAAAGGTGGAAGCATTTATTTTTAGCTGAGAACTGCTTCTTAATAATGCCTAGCCTCATAATATTATGGAAATAATTAAATTGGTCTCTTGCTATAAATGTACTTATGTCCATATGTGCTTGTGTGTTGGCATAGGTGTGTCTATCTATATGACAGACACATTAGGAGATGTGTATACCTGTCTTAGACCAACCCTAGCACACAGAAAATACTTCGTAAGTATTGGTGTTAGCTTTATTAATATTGCTGAGCTCTAATTGTTCACTTAAGTCTTTAGCCACAAAATTATAACTTAAATTGATTTTCCAAGGGTAGAATGTTTGTTGGAAGTTATTCTGCTTCTGATTTTTAAATCTCTCTCTCTCTCTCTCTCTCCCTCTCTCTCTCTCTCTCTCTCTCTCTCTCTCTCTCTCTTTCTCTCTCTGCGTGTGTGTGTGTGTGTGTGCGCACGCGTATGTATCTGTATGAGAGAGACAGAGAGAGAGAGAGGGAGAGGGAGAGGGAGAGGGAGGGGAGGGGAGGGGAGGGGGGAGGGGGAGAGGGAGGACAGCAAGTGCAATGCCTTGGGAGGCCAGAAGGCATCAGACCTCCTGGAGCTGGGGTTAAGGTGGTTGTGAGCTACTTGATGTGGGTGCTGGGAACTCCACTCAGGTCCCCTGTAAGAACAGCATGGATTCTTAATGGCTGAGTCATCTCTCTAGTCCTTTTTATTCTGTTTTTTGGCTCACTTTCATGTTCTTTTTTAAAGTTTTTTTCTTCTTTTAAGTGACAGGAGATAGTGACAAGCTCCTGCTTTTATTGTCTAAGAATGCCTTTATTTCTTATACGTTGAAATATGATGAGTTTTGTGTTGATAATGTTCTTTTAATCCATCGAACACAGTGATCTCGTGTTTTTGTGTTTTTTTTCATATTTTTTCATATATATATATATATATATATATATATATATATATATATATATACACAAAATGTGTTTATTGGGAACGTTCCCACTCATCTTGAATCAGGGGCTTTCAGTGCTGCTTTCTCCTGAAGGAGTAGCCTTCTGTCAGCCTTGCTTTTCCACCTGTAGGCTGACAGAGGACAGTGAAGCAGCCAACACACATGACTACGTTTGTGCATGGCTAAAGACCGAGGTGATATTAGAACATCCTGGGCATGTCACACCCACGAAGTAGGAATTGGGGCTCTGCACCAGGCGCTTTTTCTTATATTTCCTCTTCTCCTCTTCTGGACATGGATGAAGATCCTTTGCAAGAGGATGTTCTCTTGGGGAGGTCATCACTGCTGGAAAGGCGATCTTGTGGTTCTAATACTGTTTTTGAGCGGTGTGCTATCAATTTGTTTCCATTCATTTGTACTTTTTTTTTAAACTTCCTGACTTCTTGTATTTGATCTTTGATACTTTACAGGGTGACTAGGTGTCGGTGGTGTGGGAAACAATGATCCTCACTTCATAATAAAAGTACTTCCGGAAAGCCAGAGTAGCAAGAGCCACACAGATTTATTTTCAGTCCTATAGAAACCAAGCACCAGCCTGGACTAAGGCAAACATGGCTGGTGCGTGGACTTGGCTGTGGTTTTTAATATTCCTAATCTCATTTCTCTGCCTCTGCAGTCCATGTTGGCCGAGTTCTTCGGGGAGGTACAACCGTGCTGGTGTCTAGGGTTGTTCCATCCTCCCCAAACTCTTCATCCTGTTGGTTCAGGACACAATGCTGTGTCTAATGTATATCCTAGGGCTTGAGATCACCCCTTTTCTGATACATGTAGCAGACTGCCTGTAGCTTTCTCACCCTAGGACAACTGAGAGCACCTATGCCAGCAGGGGCCAGCTGCCAGGCAGGGAAGAGGTGGTCTTGGTGCCTCCTGCTTATCTACAATCCATCAACAATCTATAAATAGACTATGCTGAAAGCAGACCATAATGGTTTATTTCTTAGAATGGATTTCTTTTTTATTGATTCTGTGTGTCCTTTATTGTTCCTCATGAATCTGTGGATTCACGTAGTTTACCTGTTCTAGACAGGTTCTCTCCACTTTCTCCCCAAGTACTGTTCTCCCCATTGTGTTTGGTCTCTCTGTGGAACTCTGATGAGGAACAGGTCAGGCTTCTATCATAGCTGTCCTCTACTTTGGTTTTCTATGTCCTGGTCTTTTAGTGCTGTGTTCTTAGTAACTTTTTCAGCTTTATGACTGTTTGGTAGTTCTCTCTTTGGCAGTTTCTATTCGGTATTTTCAATTTATCTGCATGTTTAATTTCAATGGCATTTTTAAGAGCTGTACATGTTCTTCATATCTAGTTGCTTCTTTTATACTAACCTGTTTCCTTTTGGTGTTTTTATTTCATATTTTGCTTTTTAAAATATGTCATGTATAAAGGTGGCTATAAATAGGAATTCTATAACCAGACCATTGAGTTTTGAGACTAATGTTCTATAACCTTGACCTTTTGGTGCATCTGTAGTTCAGAATAATAAGACCTATGTCATTTGGTTGTCATAAAAAATGAGTTAATATTTGCAAAGTGCTTAGGAATGTGTCTGTCATGTGCAGATAAACAACCTTAGAATTGGCTCATTCAGTAGAAAATCATACTTTGGGTTTTGACTTTTTTACAGCTAGTGACATTGTGTGGTGTGACACTCTGTCACCATGCTGGCTGTGGCAGTGAGTGAGCCATGCCTGTCAATCACACATGCTCGTGTAACTGCAAGATGATAGCGTGTGCTATGCTGTTAAGATCTGATGCTCAGTAGGTTAGGTGGATATGCACACGTTCAGCTTATGGTATATTCAACTCACCATGGCTTTCACTAGGACACAGCCCTACTGCAAGTTGAGGATTTGTTTTTACCAAATGACAGTCTCAAACTCCCAAATTCTCCTGGTCCTGGATTTGTTGCATTCTAATTCTGTTACCTCGTTCTCATGGAGAGTATTTTCTAGGTGACTAATGGGGCTTTAGAGTCATTCTTACTGACTCCCCATCACTTAGAGAAACCTCCAAAGCCCTTAGAGAAAGACTGGTCTACAGAGAAAATTCGTGGCAGGTCTGCTGGGAGCCAAGTAGACTCCTCTTAAATATTTTCACTTTCTTCCAGAGTCTTGGGGGAAGGGTTAAGTTCAACACCCCTAGCTTTTGATGTTCCATCCCATCATTATATGCATAAAAACAATGCTGGCGTGTTAATTTACACAATACTTAATTTTTTTCTTTCAGCTCTTATCCCCCAGGTCACTGCAGATTTCTCTTATTTACTTGCAAACTCAGTGGTAACATAAAACCTCTGTTTATCTTACCAGGTCAGAATCCGGCTGACTGGTAGGGAAGACTCTGCAGTAGAATGTTACAATGTGTTTTGACTCCCTCCTCCGTGGTCCACCTCCTTTTGAAAACCTGATGGGAAAGGATGCTCTATAGGAGGAAAGTGAGCTAGTGTCTTTCAGGCTATTCCGTGTTATTTTATGTTTACAAATGAGGGAGCTGCCAGAGCCCAGGAAGGTCAGCACAGCCTCTGCCTCCTCCTGTGGTCTAGAGGTCTTGGACCCCAGTACTTCTTTGTTTAGATTGCATAGCTTTGAGTCAAGCTCCGGATGTCAAGGTTGTTTTGTGATGTGAAATAATCCCTCTGGGGGAAGCAGAAGTAAACCAAAAAAGTGTGACTATCAAGTCATTCCTGAAGATTAGGAGATCAGGAAAACAGGAGCTCCAGTCTCCCATGAGGCTGGCTTATCATAATATATGTGCCTGACACAAAGGAAAAAAAATATGCAGGGTTTTCTGTTGGGCACGGACTGTGTTCTCTCACTCACCTGCCGTGCATCTTCTGTTTGGCTGATCCAGGCGGTTCCTTCTTTCTTTCCTCTGCTCCATGGTCATAGCACTCCTTAACATGCTTGAACATTCTGTTCACCTCTCTGTCTTCCTTGAATGAACAGATCATGTGCAGTTTAGCTGTGCACCCTCAGAGACTGGGATGCTTTTATTAGAGGGGCTGAAATGTCAGGGAGTATGTACTACATATGGCTGTAGCCTTTAAAATGCCCTGTATGCAAATTTAATCAGTCAGCAAGTAAGCTGAAATAAGAGCGGCATAAAATGAAATAACTGTAAGAATTTTGGATGTTTAAAATAGCAGATAAGCAGGAGGTAACCCGGTCATGTGACTCTAGCTAGGTTAGCATCTCTTCCCAGTGTAGGTTGGGGGAGGGGAGTTTAGATCCAGGAGGACAATGTGGCAACCTCTGTCCTGGCTGATGGAAATGGGCTGGGCTGCTGGTGGTGTAGACAGAGTCTGATATACTTTACAAAGATATAGGCAGTAAATTGGCAAACTCTATGAGAGGCTGATGTGGAGGAGATGGGGATGAGGATATGTGGTGTGTGTGTGTGTGTGTGTGTGTGTGTGTGTGTGTGTGTGTGAGTGTGTGTGTCTGGGGGTTTGGGGATGGGGGAATGAGATGTGTGTGTGGTTATCAGGAGTGACTGCTGTTGTTTGGTTTCCTGGTGAACAACGGGGGTTCTGCCAGCCCACCATGTTGTAGTGCCTTCTGCCAACAAGAATGTGCTTGTTGGGTAAGTGCTCTCCCACCAAATCGCACACAATCCCAGTACTTAGAATACTTTTTTATTTTAGGACAGGGACTCACCAAAGTGCCTGGGCTGGCCTGAAACATTTGGTTCTTCTGCTTTTGGCCTTGGGTTTAAGGACCGAACCATAGGCCCAGTCTTTCTTCTTTGGAAAACTTACTAAATTTCCTTTCTGCCTTCACCCTGTTTGTGTTCTTTGACTGAGAGGTAAATGTACTCCTTTTGTCTCACTAGGACAGAACTCTGCCTCCGTAGCCCGCCTTGCTGGTTTGGGTTTGGGTAGGCACGACCAGCTTGAGAAGCAGTCAGCGGGCAAAAGGGAGTTGCTGTTGGAAAGGATTGAAATCTAGAGCAGATTGCCGTTTGGGGTGAGGGTAATTTTGCAGGCAGATGTGAGCTGTTACGAAGGGGTTTCCCAGCAGGCCTTGCTTACTGCTGCCTTAGTTCATGTTCCTGGAATTCTTGGTGGTGCGGTTACTGGGGGTTTGGGGGTGGGGACTATTGTTTGATGGATTCTGACTTCTAGCAAACTTTGGATTACAAGGTGGTGGGAAGATGGGGCCCTATGAGCCCTTCCTCTATCCTTGCTAGAATTTTGACTGTTTGTGCTGCTGACCCGGTGCTCTGAATCCACGAGTACAGCAGCTATGCCCTGTCCAGAAGACATGTAAGCTCTCCCCCATTCTCTGGTTCTTCCACTCCATTTTGGTTGCTCTTGATTGATACAGATGCCCCACTGAGCATGGAGCACTGATTCTCAGCACTCTAACTAGGGGTGAGTCTATATTAATCTACCTATTGCAAAAAAGAAATTTCTCTGATCATGGTTGAGAGCAGCACAAACTAATGGGCCAAAGCATAAATATTTAGGAAGCTGTGTGGCAGCATGGCTGCTTAAAGGAACAGCAGTAGTAGGTTCCTCCCCAGCCATGGACTTATGACGTGGTTTATAGTACCAGGCATGGGTGCTGTCCTATGGAGGAGGTCTCAGATGCAATCAGAAAGCGGTGGTTAGCCCCATAAACAGTCACACCACTACTACACTGGAGGGTACATGTTGTCTGGCAAGTTGGTATTTTAGCATGCGTGAACTAGTGCTGGGTAAGACCACTGCTGTCTTTTGCCCTCAGTGGCATGGATAGCACCTTCTGTCACTATGAAACTAGCCAGCATAGAGGAACTTGCCCAGTAGGTTCAAGATTAGTTTCTCTATGTTCTGCAATTTTAAGTGTGTGGTGTCTTCATCACTGGTATCTTATCTAGTTGTAATGGGCAACCAAGAACAATGACTAAAGAGTCTATGCTGTCTTCCAGGACCTCCCTGGGAAACAGGGTTTGATCCAGTCCTGGAGAAAGCATACCCATTCTTTCACACCACTGAGTGTATGCAAACCTAGTGATCTTTCATTTTATTTTCTCATAGGAGTGACTGGGTGACGTCCTACAAAGTCATGGTGAGCAATGACAGCCACACATGGGTTACCGTGAAGAATGGATCTGGTGACATGGTGAGTCCTCTCTTCCTTCTCCCCCCATGCCTTTGGTGCTGGCCATGAGGCTTTGTCCTGCCCTGGGGATGTTTACCAGTTCTGTATAAACTCAAACCAACCAGGAGGGGTCTGATGGATAATGACCTCCTCTTTATATTCTGAAACCCAATCTCAAGTGACCTACAGCTGGGGGTTGATGCAGAATTCTGTATTCATTCTGTCTTAGTTAGGATTTTATTGCAGTGAAGAGACACTATGGCCATGACAACTCTTATAAAGGAAATCATTTATTTGGGACTGGCTTACAGTTTAGAGGTTTGGTCCATTATCATCATGGTGGAGAAATATTGTGGCATCTAGACAGACTTGGTGCTGTAGGAGCCAAGAGTTCTACATCTTGATCCTCAGGCAGCAGAAGAGAGGTGACTTAAGCTTCTGAGACCTCAAAGCTCACCCCCACAGTGACACACTTCTGCCAACAAGGCCACACCTCTTATTAGTACCACTCCCTATGAGTCAGACATTCACATACATGAGTTATGGGACCCATTCCTATTCAAACCACCACACATTTCAATGAAAGTACTTTTGTGATGCAGCCTCTGGTTCAGTTTACAACTTAGCCCATTGCATCTGGCGACGTTGCATGATTAGCTTCAGCATGGGAGTTTTTTTACTCTCAAGTGCCATTCCCAGTGTGGCCTCTAGCATCTTACTCATTGACTGCAGCCCTCTCCTTCTGTCTGATTCTTATGTCACCTGTCTTGTTGCACCAGCAGATCAGAGCCAGCTGCTCTTCTACCTATGAAACCCACCGCTGGGCTTCTCCATTAATGTTTTTAACCTGAGAGCACCACCCCATTCCTATTGGTCTAAATAACTTTCTGTCAGGCCAAACAGAACCTTTCCCAGCTCCAAACCTTGACCTGGTCTACTTCCTTTTAAAAAGAGAACTCTAGTGCATTCTTTTGCCATCATGATAGACTGAGATATGGGGCAGAGTACAGGGGTGATTTCTTCCTTTTTACCTTGATTCCCAGCATGCATATGTATGGCTTGATGGGACATGGGTGAATTGCTGGCTGTCTTATCTTTGAGGATGAAGATCTTAAAAAGCTTCCTCTTTTCCTTTGAGTGTCAATAGATATTTGAAGGAAACAATGAGAAGGAGACCCCTGTGCTCAATGAGCTGCCAGTCCCCATGGTGGCCCGCTACATTCGCATAAACCCTCAGTCCTGGTTTGATAATGGGAGCATCTGTATGAGGATGGAGATCTTGGGCTGCCCACTGCCAGGTGAGTTTGCCCCCTGCACTTCCTGCAAAGCTGTTTCCTAACAGGGCGACAGCTGCCTCCCAAAGATGAGTAAAAAAAAGCTGAGCCATCATTTTCCTGCGTACGCTGTTAACATATAGGATATTCAAAAAGGAAAAGAAAAACAACTTTTCATAATCCTAACTTAGAAACATGAACATTGGTGGCACTAAGCTCTCTTGACAAGTGTGGTTTTGCCTGTTGTAATTTTAAGATGATGTTTATGTATGTCGAGGTTGACGAATCACTCAATGCTGTCGCTCTGAAGTGAGAAAAAAAAAAGCAGCTAGCCATCAGCTAGCAATGTAATTTAGTGGTAAAGCATACGCAAATGTTCAAGCAAGGTTCAGTTCCCAGTGCTGTAGAATATGTTTGCCCTGGAGACATGTAGCTGCTCTCAGCATGCTTACTGTATTGAGTGCAGAGGTAGGGCAGGGGGTGGAAGAAACTTGACCTTGAGAATTTGCAGTTGCTGTCTGGAGAGCTTGGATGCCTGTGTCTTCACTGAATGCTTGCTCCTTCTACCCTCATGGCCTGATAGTCACATGATGGTATTTGGGCCTAACTTCCGGATACAAGTGGGCATTCACTAGATCCTGTTAGTGTCTGCTCCAGAAAGGTTAGATTAGGCTGGCTTTTCAGAAGGTATTGGCTTGTGTCACTGTAGACCCATGGAGAGTGGAAAGGACTTCTTCCTCCTGACCAGACAGCTCTAGGAAAGCAGCTGGCTCCAAACCCACCCCTTAGCACCTGTCAGAGCCTGCACGGATGTCACGTTCTTGTCTTCCCCCAATCAGGTTATAAGTAACAGGAACAGAAGCATGGTTCCTCTCGCCCAGATTTCTCCCCCATGTCTACACACTCTCAGGTTCATAGAGTAAACTGGAGCATTATGGGCTGTGGGTCCCCAGTCCTACCCAGCACTGCTAGAGGCAGTCCACCACCAGCTCTGCTGCTATCTCAGTAGTCACCCCAGCTCTGCCATGAACTTCCACTTGCTGTGTTTCCAAAGCATGTTTAATGTCACATTACTGTTTCTCTTGCAGTCCTGCAATCTGCATAAGCTGCCTTGCCAACTGTAGGTTGGCGGCAGTTGTTGCTCGAACTTGGTTGTAACCAGTGGAATTGCTGGAAGAGAGGCTGTGCACATTTCCGAGGTCATGAGGAGAACTCATCAGAGCATACCTGTTTGCGATCTGAGTCTCCTTCCATAGCTGGTTCCTGCTACAGCCCTACATCCAGCCTGCTGTTATCCAGAGACTTCTGGGCTCATGGTGCTCAGGGTATCTGCTGGCACAAATCTTGGCCAGCATCTGTAAGGAGGCTATGTCCCCTTTCCTCTAGGCCAAGACCCTTACTTAGCACTGTCCCATTTTTTTTCCATAAAGGGTGGGGCCATGGCTTCCCTCTATGGGTAGGAGTTCATGTGTCATTAGGAAAAGGCACAGGGCAACCTTGTATGAGTATCATGAAGTAATTTTTTCTCTGTTAGGTTATTTTTGGTGAGCATTTGAAACGCTCACAGAGACAGATAGACTGTGAAAGTGTGTACATAGTATGGTCATGGTTTCTACCTGACAAATACGTGTAGGTTCATTTTTAAAAGCCAAATTTATTTTTAAAACGTTTTTTGATATAAATCTATACACAGTGTATATAGATAGGATACATAGATGATAAACTTGTGTGAAGAGGAGGGTTGTACATACCCCAGTAGGCACAGTCTTCTGCATTTTAATGTCTTAACAACAGCTAGCTATGTAGTTTGGTGGCTTCTGTTGTTACAAAAGATTTGTGAGATTAAAAAAGAATATTTAGGTATAGTAATTTTTTGTTGTTGTTGAGGATATTTACCCTTTATGTCATAGGAAAGGAGATCTGCTTCCTGTACTTGATTCATTATATCATGTGACCAACTCTCTTGATCTGCCTGAGACAGACAGGACAGTCCTAGGAAGACCAGCCCTGGTTGGTCACTTGCCGTATAGAGTGTTACCAGTGGCACAGAATCTTCTTTGCAGGTGTTTTCTTCCCATTGATAGAAAAAAAATTCAGAAACTAGATATGGTAGTACCTGCCTGTGATCCCAGTGTTCAAGAAACTGAGGCAGGAGGATTACCACAGAATTAAAACCAACGTGGTCTACAGAGTACATTCTAGGACAGCCTGAGCTATAGAGAGACAATGTTTTAAATAACAAAACAAAGTAAAACAAAAAGAATTTAAGGTTGGACATAGAAAGGCCTTCAGGGACAATTTATTAGATCTAGAAAGAGGGAGAATACCCTAATATCATGCTTAAGGTGTTGGGGAGGAAAGGGAGTAGAAAGTCACTCTTAATAGAACACAGGTGAAAGCTACACAGTGGAGAGCTAAGATAGCACCCCAGGAAGGGGAAGGAGTGATGTGGACAGGACCTTTGTTCTTTGTAGCTTTTTCTGAAGAAAGTGTCTTAGGATCCATGAGCCTCAGGTGTGATAGCAGTGTTCCACCCTTTCAAGTCTATCAAGGTGGAAGAGTGTGTGTGTGTGTGTGTGTGTGTGTGTGTGTGTGAATGTGTGTATGCATGTGTGCTCGACCTCAGTGTCCACCAGAGGAGAATGGTGAGTGTGCTCTTCTGTCACTCTCTGTTCCATAGCTCAGGTCCTGGAGTGAGGTTGGTAGCAGGCACACCTCAGTGACCCTAAGGAGGAAATAGTCAACTTTAATATTATTTGGCTTCATTTTGTCTACCCATCAACTAAGACTTGTTCTGTTCCTTGGAATTCTGGAAGGAATGATAGGTAACTACTGTCACCTACAGCCACTGCAAGCCACTTACTGTTACTACCTTACCTGTTGACCTTGTTTAAAGCCCCTGTAGTTGGTTGCCTTTAACTTTAGGAATAGTAACAGGTAGCCTAGGGCTACCTATTCTCACTCCCTGGGCCTAGTGCTGGTTCATTTAAATCAAATTGTGGGAGGCCGGTTCCTGAACAGGCATCAAAAGCTGCTCAAAAGAGATCTTCACTACAGCATTTTAAATCTGGGTTTTGGGGTCTGCATCTCATTCAGGGGGAGGCAACTCTTCTTACTTTCTTATCTCATCCTCTGGTGAGTCCTCCTTGTCCCTTTGGCTTCAGTTTGTCCCTTGCCTATGACATAAAACAAAATGTTCTCTTTAGAGAAGAAAGGGTCTTGCCTCAATGGAGTCCAACACGGGAGGTACCTGGTAACTGCTTTTATAAACGGGTCAATGACCTCTGACCATGCCATGAGTTAAGGGCATTGTCTACCGGGGACCAAATGACCGCTGTTAGCAGGAGAGATGGCTCAGCTGTTAAGAGCACTGACTGCTCTTACAGAGGTCCTGAGTTCAGTTTCCAGCACCCACAGATGGTGGCTCACAACCATCTGTAATGGATCTGACGCCCTCTTCTGGTGTGTGTGAAGACAGCGACAGTGTACTCATATGCATAAAATAAATAAATAAAAATTTTTAAAAATGACCACTGACAACATGTGTTGCCCCAGAAGAATGTGAATACTGACCTTCACATGTCCCCAGTAGCACCAGGCCAGTGGATGTCTACAGAGTCCTTCCCTTCTGTTTCTTCTTGCCTACTATCCCTGTGAGACCACAGAACGACATGGTGACTCAGGCAGCAGAATTAGTAGGGCGGTATGTCAGGAACAGAAGGTTGGACTAGGTTAATGAAGTGAGTAGGCCGGATGAAGGATTTTAGGTGCTGTGCCTGGAGTTTTCGCCCCCTGTAGGTAAGGATTTCCACCCCTCCGCCCCCAAGGAATTACTGGGTTTTAGTATAAAGGATCTTGAAAATTAACCACGTGGAAAGAGGCAGGAAGCTGGCTTGTCGGAGCTCCATCTGTGACAAGAAAGGCACAGAGATAAAATCAGCCATTCAGGACTTCTGCTTCAAATGCCAGAAGTCCTACTCAGATTCACTTAAGGCGAAAAATTTGGCTGACAAATGAAAATTGCAGGGGTGGGTGTGATGGGCTTTAGGCAGGGGTGTGGCTAATATCTTAGGGCCTCCTTGCTGTGGTCAGGAATGTCTTGGAGCCTCTTGCAGACTGACAGGTTATCACTGCCATCCGAGTGACCCCAGAAGAAAGAGAAAGCTCTGACATCATAAGAGTCATTAGGATCAGAACCTGGATGCTGGCAGCCCTAAAAATCTGGGTTCAGAAACCCATGCTAGTTGCTCCTGTTAGAGACAAGGCACAGTAGAATGCAGAGGGAGGAGATCTAGTATGGCCTCACTGGGAAAAAACAAACAGTGAGGTGCAGTGAACCCCCAAGTTCATCTTATGGGTCCCTGACTAGAGATTTATATTTAACTAGAGGGAGGACTTACACATAATTTTGAACATTTCTTGTCAAGGTGCATCATCGTCTAGGCTCCAGTCTCTGATGTGAGGTGTCTTGAACTGGGTGCTCCTCTTGGGAGGAGAGTGCCTCCTCTGTCCGGCACAAGGCTTCCACTTTGTCGTTTTCCTAGCTTGAGATTCGTGGAGAGAATTCAGTTCCTTGGGGACCACTGTTACAGTGTTCTGGCAGCCAGAGGGAGGGACACACATTACACATTGCTTCCTTTTGAAGATCCTGGTCCCAGTGGGGATAGTAGCACTGAGAGCGTGACTTTTGTTCCAAGATCATCTCTGAGCTAGTGACAAGCTGAGCTGTGCAAATGGGCTCATGGACTGGACCTGGGTCACAGGCTTGTACCTGGGTACATGTGACAAGACACCTCTGAACCATATGAAATAGGTGCCAATGGGAGAAAGGGACTCTTGTAACATAAGGATGCCAGAGATGGCAGCAGATGGCTGATAGGCTAGCTGTGTTCTCTGGGCTCAATTCTTAACTTTTAAAACTGAGAGATGGACTCTTAAGAAATTCTCAATAAAGCTTTGTTAAGTAACAAACAAACAAAAACTGACAAAACCCAAAGAGAGTGAGAGACAAATGAAGAAGTATTTATTAAATATGGTAGACTTAGCATCATGAAAGATATTGTTATATTGATACAGTTCTATGTCTTGTCTTGGATCCTTCAACACACCGACTAGTCTTCAGGAAGGAAGGATATTTCCTGAGCAAGAAATCATTTGTACCTAGGGCCCTGAGCTTTTTCTTCAACTCCCTCTCACAGTCTCGATGGTGTAACTGGTGTTTGAGGGGGAAAAAGGAGGCTTTCAAATCCTCTGGAAAGACACCTCTGAGACAGAGGGTGAGTGCTAAATAGCTCTTAGAAAACAGCATGTTGAACTCAGTGTCAATAAATGGCAAAACCAAAAAGGGTTGCTCCTCACCTTGGCTTTAGAACTCATGGACCTGCAAAGCTCTTTCGAAAGGCATGGACAGCCCATGAGAAATAAATGGGGCCTTGGGAGAGCCCAGATGGCCTTGACTTTCTTGCCTGGATGAAATGCAGCCTCTTCCTGCAAGCTACTGCCTCCCATGACAGTTACTTGTTTCTGACAGTATTGCTAGATCGTTCATGAAGATGTAGTGCTATGCTTGGTGTCTGAGTCTCTTGTGATTCCTGATTTGTTGTATGTGGCCTCAGTTTCCAAGGCTAAAGCCGTTTCTTAGGGGCACCAGAGGGCTAGCTGCTGTGGGTGTATGAAACAGGTGCTGTTCCCTCATTCCCGCCTCTGTGATGTAGTCATTCCGTGCTGCTTCTCACACAGAGCCTGTGGAGGGATTCGTTATGATGTGGAATCTGATTTGGCTGGACTGAGGTAGGTCTATTAGATGGCTGATACTACTAGACTGGGGACTTTGGTGGCACAGATGGCTCTCTGCTGATCCTAATATCCCAGGGGTCCTTCTGTGCTACCCGCCATTGTCCCTTCTTTTGGAATGGGCCTTTGAGCCACTTGTGTGGAGCCCAAGCTGTTGTAGCCTTCTGAAGCTCTGAGTTCTCTTCGTGTGGGGTTGGAGTGGTAGCTCTGTTCTGACTGAGACTTGGTGACTGAATCCTCTAGTGGGGAATGTCAGCATGGTGAGCAAGGCCTGAGGACCTTTGCCATCCTTCCTCTGAGGAGGACATGGACATCAGGGCAGACCCAGAGTCTCTTCCTGTCAGTCTTGTTCATACTCTTCCTCCTCCTTGCCCTCTTTCTTCTGTATGGTCTTTATTTTAGAATAATATACACAACAAAGAGGAATTAAAAAGAAAAGTCAGTTAAATGAAAAGGGGGCCAGGGAGAGCAGGCTGTGCACTCAGAGCCACAGCCCCAGTCCTCAGAGTTACCTCTGTTGCGACACTCTGATCACACATCAGAGGCTGCTGTGTCAGTAAGATTTTCATCTCTGTGACAAAGTACTTATAAACAACTTACAAGGAGGGAAGATTGATTTGGGATCACAGAGCCAGAGGTTTCTGGAATATGGTTCTTGGCTCCATTGATTGGGCCCATGGTGAGATGAAACACCATGGGTGTGGAAACATGTGGTGGAGAATGCTCTTCACCATATAGTAGGCAGGAAGTAGAGAGAGAGGAAGGGACTCGGGAGCATATGTAACTTGCACAGGCGCCCCCCTAGTTCTTATAACTAGGCCATGCCTACTAAATGTTTTACTGCATTGTAAAATATGTCACTAGCTAGGGAGGTGAGCATACAAGGACATTTCATATGGAAACTACAGGTTCTAAATGTCATAGAAGGATTGGCTTCAGGGTTGGCCGACTAGGAGCTTTTGTTGTCATTGTGTCTCTGTGTCCTGCTAGTCACCAAGGTTGTACTGAGACTAGTTCCTTCATGGTGAGGTAGATACCACAGCAAGCAGGCATTGTTTCAGCATCGTTTGTCACTGTCTATTCCTCTGTGCCAAGAAGCGTTGCTTTTGTTGACACAGTCAGGTGCTGTGATAGGTTTGGTCTGCCCCTGTCACCAGGGGCATGAGAGTTCTAAGAGGCAGAAAGAGGGGATTCTCACATGCTGGGTTTCTATTAGGAAGAAGGACAAGAATGCATTCCAGCTAAGAGATCAAAAATGGGCCCATGCTTCCTAATGTCTCCTAGCTTACCTGTGTGGTTTTGAACTTCCTAAGCATTTGTTTAATAATGACGGTGGGCCAGGCACATAGGCTATCTCTTCTACACATCTATCTCTTCAACTGCTCACTATATGCCAACCAACAAGTGAAAAAGTAAGGCACAGACTGTTCAAGTGGCTTGTCCAAGGTCACACAACATCAAGTAGAGATCTACTTGTGACTGACTCTACATTCTTAATCACCAAACAGTTCCAACTCCCACATGCTTCCTGGTGACTTGGCTCTCTTGCCTCTGAGCCAATGTTAGAAGTTCAGCTCTCTGTTTCTACTGTCACCATATCTACCAGGCTCTGGGCAGGGATGTCACAAGTGACTGTGAATGAATTCAAAATCATTTTTCTGTCCCTAGATCCTAATAACTATTATCACCGACGTAATGAGATGACCACCACTGATGACCTGGATTTTAAGCACCACAACTATAAGGAAATGCGCCAGGTAAGACCACAGTGTGGGCATTTGACATGACTTTTTCATAGACCATAGGGCATGAGCCAATATGTATCACTATGTATGATCCCTCTTGGCAACCAAATGGGGACCCCTTTGGTAGGAAATAGCTGAAATGGGGCTCAAAACTAGAGTTTGTCACCGAAGTCTTTAGTTCCTAATGCTTGTGTATTTGAGCTGGGTCACTGGATGAAGGATGTTAATCATTGTAGACTTGAGGGTGAGAGGGTACTCATGGTAAAACAGTAGGCCTTCTCATGGGTCTGCATGGTGTGTTCCACAGTTGATCTCCTTTAATGTGTTCAGTCCTTTTAAGAGCCCAGGATAGTAGGGGCTATAATTACTTTCTCTTATCAATGGGGAAATTGAGTCACTGTGCTACTACATAGCATTATTACCTCTTACCACAATATTCAGACTTTTAGCTTAATCTTGGTTGTCCACCAGAGTGACCTGGAAATTTTTTATTGGTTATTTTATTTATTTACATTTCAAATGTTGTCAACCTTCCTGGCTTCCCCTCCAAACCTCCATCCCACCCCCACCCCTATTTGCCTCTATGAGGCTGCTTCCCCACCCACTCACCCATTCTATGCTCACCTCTCTAGCATCCCCATATGCTGTGGGATCAAGCCTTCACAGGACCAAGGACCTCTCTTCGCATTGATGTCAGATAAGGCAGTCCTCTGCTACATATGCAGCTAGAGCCATGGGTCCCCCTCCATGTATACTCTTTGGTTGGTGGTTCGTCCCTGGGAGCTCTGGGTGGTCTGGTTTGTTGATATTGTTGTTCTTTCAATGGAGTAGCAATTACCTTCAGCTCCTTCAATCCTTCCCCTAACTCTTCCATTGGGATTCCCATGCTCAGTTCAATGGTTGGCTGTGAATACCTGCATTTGTATTGGTCAGGTGCTGGAAGAGCCTCTCAGGGGACATCAATACTAGGCTCCTGTCAGCAAGAACTTCTTGGCATTAGTAGTAGTGTCAGGGTTTGGTGTCTGCAGATGGATGGATCCCTAGGTGGGGTGGTCTCTGGATGGCCTTTCTTTCAGTCTCTGCTTCACTTTTATTGTACCTGCATTTCCTTTCGATAGTAACAACTCTGAGTTAACATTTTTGAGAGGGGTGGGTAGCCCATCCCTCAACTGGGGACTGTGGCCATCTACTGGATATGGTCTCTACAGGTTTTCCTTCCCTTTTGTTGGATATTTCAGCTAATGTTATCCCCTTTGGGTCCTAGGAGCCTCTTGTTTGCCTGGCATCTGGGACTTTCTAGTGGCTACCCCCAGTTCCCCATCCCCCACTGCTACATATTTTTGTTCAATTTCTTGACCCTCTTTACTTCTCTCCTTTCTCTTCCTATACCTAATTTCCCCCCCTTTTGTCCCTCTCCCAACTCTTTCCTCCCTTTATCTCCTGTGATTATTTTGTTCCCCCTTCTAAGTAGGATTGAAGCATCCACATTTTGGTCTTCCTTTTTAAGCTTCATATGGTCTGTGAGTTGTAATAGGTATTCTGAGCTTTTGGGCTAATGTCTATCTATTACTGAGTACATACTATCTTGGAAAATTTATAAAATATGTATATGTGAGTCACCTCAGACACAGTGAAGGGAAAATCTTAGTGGAAGTGTTCTAGAGTTGTCCAATGCGTCTGTACAGCCAGACCTCAGAACTAGTGATTGGCATTGTTAGGAATTTGAGTACAGGTAGCAGGAATTGGTGATCAAGTGTGGTTTTCTCAGACTGACCCTGAGTCTCAGTAACTCTGAGCTGTGTCAAACTATGCATGCTGGCTGCAACACATCCCTGAGAAGGGAAAAAGGACAGCGCCTGAACTTGGTTTACTGTCTTTGATGTCCTGTTCCTCATTCACACCCAGCATGAATATTGCATGTTTCCTGGGCAGACAAAAGTGAATGACTGCTCCCCTCAGATAGGGCACCAATGAGAGAATTTGATTTCACTGAAATCCAACTTACTAAACCGAAGAGTTTATTGGGCTTCCGTACAGAATATGAGTTAGGGGTTACTTATAGGAATGTAGGTGAGACTAACAGATGCCCCAACAGAAAGTTTCAGCCCAGAATAAATAACAATTTCTTCATGGCTGTGTAGGCAGAGTCCTCCAACAACTTCACTTAACCTTCTGCTTTCTATATATTCCAGCACTTTCAAGACAGGACCACTTGGAGCTAGAATAGAAGAATTACATTCACCTGGCAGGGAGGAACAGGAGGAAATGGCTGGGCTCCCAGACAACAGTCCAATGGTCCTGCTCCTTCCTCCTATGAGGAGAGGTCAATGGTCAATGGGCTGGATCTTGAGGGTCTCTAGTTGCTTTGTTGAAAACAAATAGTG
Organism: Rattus norvegicus; assembly: GCF_021556685.1. Classification (NCBI taxonomy): domain Eukaryota; kingdom Metazoa; phylum Chordata; class Mammalia; order Rodentia; family Muridae; genus Rattus; species Rattus norvegicus. The sequence continues at coordinate 199,805,496 of NC_141534.1, read as the reverse complement.
ACTGGTATGCTCGGAGGACAGCCGTCTACAACACTGTGCTGGAAAGTATGCAAAGGAATTGACAATTGGAAGATCCTTAGCTACCCAAGAGTCTGACTAGAGATATGGAATAAGCAGAAATAAACTCAGGATTTCATTGGCAAGTAAGGACTCACCAAAAGCTAGTTAATGCCCCTCAGAGGGAGGTCTTGTGGGCTGAGGGGCAGAGCCTGCTGCCGGAACAAAGGTAGAAGATGTTCTGAGATCAGAGTTATCAGGCCGACCTTCAGTTCCATGGAATGAGCATGCCTGGCTTGTCTCCCTGTCATTTAACTTGAGATACGCATGGCTTCCAGACACCTGTCAGCACAGACAGAGAAGTGGGATGTGCTAAAGAACTCCTCTTACTGTCTTGCTCTTCAAAAACAGAGATAATGTGCTTGGACTTGAGGTTTGTGACTCATGCCTGCTGCTCCACTTTCTCGGGGTATTTTTATGACTCTGCCCACCATTCTGTCTCCGGAGCTCTGGTGGGTTAACACAGCCTTGCTTGATGAGTGTCCCAAGGCACCTCTTCACGCCCAGAAGTGAGACAAGTATCAGTTCAGGTGGCATAGTCAGCTTCAACTGTATATAAAGTGAGATGACTGCTTAGAGTCCCTACTACTGAGCCCGTGAAACAGCTATCCTTGGGGTCCTCTGGGGAGAGCTAGCAGTATGTGCTTTATACATGAGATGGCTATGATAATTCCCGCTCAGGAGATAGCAGAGCTAAGAGGACTCAGGGTCACCAATACAGCCACCCTGGGTCTCCTCTGAAGTCTTACTGCCCAAAATCACTGAGTTGGAAACTGTCCAGGGAGCATTTCTCAGTCCTAGTTGAGTACTTGGGACAGAAGCCATTGCCATGTAGATTGCTGTTCTTGGAGTTGGATGAGAAGACTAAATTGCTAGCCCTCTCCCTGAATGGAGTCTTCTAGGTGGCTGTAGGAATATTTGTACCTCAGAGAGGATAGTTGGCTTAGCCTACTATGGGAAGAGACATTTATAGCCAACAATAAAATGAGGGGCAGCAATAAGAAGGAACCAAAAAACAAAACAAAACAATGGAGATGCTCTTCACACTGTGAGAGGACAGCAATGAGAGTGTGGGTCACTCCCATGCAGCCTATGCCTTTAGAGTACTGAGATACATGGCTTATGTTCCAGCAAGAGGCAAAGAGGTGGTTCCAGCAGAGGGAGAGGGCAAGAGGTGGGGAAGGCAAAGAAGAAGGTGAAGACTACCCAAGCATCCATATTTTGAGGCAGAGAGAGTCATGCCAAGAGAACATTGGAGGCATTCCTAGTGTGTGTATTTATAACTTCCTGGTTACTTGTTTAAATATACATTTTTTTTCATCTCCTTCACTTGGAATGATGGGGGCCATGTCCCTGTCATTTATCACAAGTCTATAATATGAAATTTAGCATACACGTGCTTCATGTCATCATTGCAGTCATGACTAATGGGGGGACAGGTGAGTTGCTTGCTCGTGGCTGAGAGAAGCTTTGGCTATAGCTGGGACCAGTTGGTATCTGGATCATTGACAGACTTTAGCAGATAGAAAAGGAAGAAGACTGTCTCTGTCCAAGCAAAGAAGTCAGTAAGAGTAAAAGGGGTAAGCCAGGGTATCATGTGGGTGCTGGGAGAGAAGACAGGTCCTAAGTGAGCTGTGTTCTCACCACATGTGGAGAGAAGGCTAGTGAGCCCTGTCACAGTTTCTAGAAAGGGGACTTTTGGAATTGGGGTGTATGAGGAGCAGTATTTCTGAGGAGGGGAGTTGACCTGAAGCAGCTGTTTGGGTATATTTAAGTTGGGTCATATGGTATGTTCTTGTTGAGGAATGGCTTTCCTTTCTCAGGTAGGAAAGGTATAGGATCCCCAGGAAAGGATACCTTGTCTTTGGTTTGAGACATGATATGGCCAGGCCCTGGATGTTCAGGAGCTGCAGGGTGGCTGTTGTTTAGTGCGATGCAGGTAGACAGCAGTTAAGAAGGAAGCAGGAGTTGTAGAGCAGCTGGCTGGCAGTACTGATGCAGGTGGTGGGTGAAGATAGCAGGGACACTGGGCTGGAGGGAGAGCTGAGCCCGTCCCCATGCTGTTAGTCAGCCTGAGCATGAGGACAGGTGGTGATGGTGGGAAGCCAGGCCAAGCAGTAGGCCTGGCAGTCCAGATAACCAAAGTTCTGACCCATGGATGGTTTTCACCGTGCTTTTTTCCCTCTTCTTTCCATGGGAAGTTCCATTTTCATTGGATTAGAGGTAGTTTCTGAAGAGAAGGGGAGAAAACTTTTCATCTTCTGCTTTAAACAAATTTTTAAAAGAAACACTTTCATTCACTGGACCAGCATCCTTTTATCAGCAGAACTCCAAGTCTGAAGAATCCTCCCCAGGGGTTGGAGAGATGGCTCAGCCGTTAAAGGCTAGGCTCACAATCTAAAATATAGGAATCCTCCATAGACTCTTCGCACTGGTGAGTCAGCAGTTTTCACATCTTCCTTGTCCCAGCCTGTTCACAGGTTTACTAAAGTCCAGAGATTGAGGAATTTCTAAACAATAGAAGTTGATTTTTCATAGTTCTTAATATTGGTAGCCTAGAATCAAGGCACCAGCAGATTCTATGCCTAGTGAGGACTGCTCTGTACTTCCAACATGGTACCTTGTTCCTGGGTCATCATGTGGAAGGTGGCAAGGCAAATGCCCTACCTGGTTTCCTCCAATCCTTTCATAGGGACACTCATTCAGCTGATAAGGGGAGAACCTATGTAACTTAATCACCCCTGGAAAAGTCCCCGCCCCCACATATTATGGAATTGGGCCTTGAATTCCACCTTATGAATTTGGGGAACACATTCACCCAAACTACAGCAATAGGTTTCTATCCCTCCAGTACTTGAACTCCTGTTGACAGATTCTGCATAGCTGCGATTAGAATACAGCTCTGCCTTTGTCCCATATCTCTCGGTGATGGTTCCCTAGCACAAGCTCCTCTCCCCACCCCATCCGCCCCCACTCTCCAATGCTGCCACATGAGCTGGTGAGTGAATGCACTGTGGTTTACCAACCTTCTCCCTGCTTTGAAGCATTTGGAAACCTCCCAACTTTTGAGTGTGCCAAAGTAGGAAACATGCTACAACAAGTGTCATCATGCATATAATTTTAGCATTCTTCATGGACAGTTTCCTTCAGATATATTACTGAAAATTGGATTACTAGAAAAGCATCTTGTTATTGTATCTTCTTCATCAAAGGAGAGAAAGAGAGGAACCCAGACTTCAGTGGATATTAGGATGGTGGTGTACTTTCCTATTTCGGAGGTGAATGAGTTCAGCAAACCCTATCTCTACTGTGTCACCTCCTTCCACCCCGCTCCAAGGAGCTGTTTTGACATTCTTTCCGTACTTGCTTTCCTCTCCATTATATAAAATTTTAACAACTAAAATTTTCCAATGTGTTTGGGCTTTGAGGAGGCAAGTGCACCATTATGTGTGTGTGTGTGTGTATGTGTGTGTGTGTATAGATGTCTATGTATAGATATGTATACACACACACACACATACACACACACACACACACACACACACACACACACACACACACAAAGATGTGTCAGACCTGGTGAACCTGTTTCTTCAGCCCTGTGTGCTCTGAATCCTGAGGAAATACTACTCCATACTCCGTTTACAATCAGAACCCATATATTTACCATAAAGGCCTTATTCTGGCTTGGTTTTTGTTGCTGCATTAAATACCATGACCATAAGAAACTTGGAGAGGAGACATTCAGAGATGTCAAGGCAAAATCCTGGAATCAGGAACTATAGTAGAAACTAAGGAGGAATGTTGCTTACTGGCTTGCTTCTCCTGGCTTGCTCAGCTCCCTTATACAGCCAAAAGTCATCTGCCCAGGGATAGCTGAACCCTCCTACATAAAGTAGCAATCAGGAAAGCATCCTATACATATGCCCACAGACCAGTCTGAGGGAGGAGGCAGTTCCCAGGAATGTCAAGCTGACAGTCAAGATTAGCCATCACTGACCTGGACATCATAAGAAGAGTGCTCTTTTCAGGACCAAGTAGTTACATTTACTTGGAGTTACATTTAAATAAAAGGGCTCCTCCCCTGAAAATGTGCAATGTTCCCGTGTTTGCAAAGAGAAAGCACATCCATTCTCGTGACCTTCCTGGGAATGGTGCCACCCAAGATAGTCTTGGGGTATTCCAGAGTGATACTTAGGTGGGAGAATTATAAAGGGCCTTCCCAAAGGTTAATATTCTTCAGATGTTCGTGTTCTTCTGAGGGAAGGTTGATTTTGGTATGAAAATCCAGTTACACACAGTTTATTTAACACCAACTATGGCAGAGAAAGTGGGATTGGGATAAAGTACAAGGAAGAAAGGAGATTCTAAAGATGTGTAGCCCAAGAGACTTCTTGTATCCATTGCTAAATGTGTCATGGTGACTGTCCGGGAGAAGATGACGTCAGTCTTCCTCCAGCATGTAGGGTGCTTCAGCGCTAGCTTCACTAAAGAGAGACAATAACAGAAAAGGGGAGCCAGGCCTGTGCTTGAGGCTTATATCTGTTACCAGGTTAGCAACGAACTACCTAGACCCTTTCCTGAAGAACTAATCTTTGGTTTGAACTCAAGACAGTGGTTTACTTGACAATCAGGACCTGCTGAGGTCCTCGTCTGCATGTGACTTCACTGGAGGGACTAGGCAGGGACTCCAGTGAGTGTGCTGTGGCCGTCTTTCATGCTTCAGAAGAAGAAAGGGGCACATGCAGCTCCATCCTGTATTTCAGAGTGGCAATGCCCTTCTAATGGGTATGACTGTCCATCACCCTTGCCAGGATGTTCTCCTCTGCTCTGCCAGTGACTTAGTGTCCCTTCTGTTCTTAACATATGGCCCTGAAATGATTCTTGAAACTCTCCAGTCTTTATTCTCTGTATGGTGTGGTGGGGAGCGGGATCCTCAGTAAATGATAGAGAAAACAGTGTTCTTTAATCCAGGGTTTGGTGCCTGGGGATTGAAAAAAAAAAGTCTCACCCAGCAAATCAGTGCTCATAGGCACCAGTCAAGGATGTGAGGTAAGGCAACCTCTGGAAGGGGTATGTCTCTTGTCCCCTGCCCCCAAAGCTTATTCTCCTAGTAGAGCTCTCATTGCCTTCCCTGATAGCCCACATCATTCTACAGACTAAAGCTGTCTGTAGACGAGCTGATCTTAAAGTCACAGACCATGGTGTGTGGGTTCGATCACCATTTGGCCCTATGAGGCTTGTGTCCATGGCCAGCACATGTGGTCCTTACTTAGCCCTTATGAACTGAATCATCCCTTGTCTCTTTCTGCTGCACCACCAGCTCCAGAAGGGCAGGAACACCTTCTTCAGGTGTGCGGTGATTATGAAAACATACTATCAAATAATTCCTATTTGCACAATTTGATCTCCAAGGAGACTGATTCAGACAGAAGGAAACCACAGTGTGAAAGTCATGGCCACAGCTAGGAAGGTGCAGACTGCAGCTAAGGAGCTGATGACAGAAACCAGGAGGGTGATAACCATGTATCACATCTGAGAAAGGTGAAGATCCCAACCCAGGATGATGCCTTACTCTGTTGAAACTGTTGGAGCGGAAATGACAAGCAGCTTGCTAGTAGCCAATAGAAGTGCCTTGTTTGTAGTTCTAGAGGCTAAAAACTTAAGTGCAAGGTGCTGGCAGATAGGTGCCTATTGAGGGAGAGCTCACCTACTAGTTTATATGTGTATCTGGCCTCTCCACACATATGGAGAACACAGATCCTCTGTCACCCGTGTGACATAATTAACATCTAATGCTTCACTTCTTTTTATAAAAAAATTATTACGTTTATTTGTAAGGTATGTTAGGATATGAGCACACACATGCATCCGTGCACTTGCTGCAGTCACATGACATCTTGTGAGAGTTGGTTTTCTCCTTCTAGTATGTGGATCCCTGGGATAGAACTCAGGTCATGGTATTCACCTACTGAGCCGTCATGATGGATGCAATGCTTCCCCTTTTAATTCTCTTGCCTCGATTGGATTTCAGCTGAGGGACACAGGCATTCAGTTTGTAGCAAGAGACTGTAGCTAGAATAATCAAGTATGCTAGGAGTACAGGACCAGGACAGGCAATGGCCAAGAGCTTCTTCTTAGGGTCGATGGCCAAAGAATATGTTCTGGCTGGAAAGGTGGGTGTAATCCTGGGAAAAAGGGGGCCAGGGATGGTATTCTGGACAGGTACAGTAGTAGGGCTGTGGGGAGGAGGAGAGTGCTGGGGTAGGAGGCTGTGGCAATTGCTTCCTTTTGGTGGGTGCTGCTTTTTTTTTTTTTTTTTTTTTTTTTAGTGTAGAGTCATCACGACTCAAAACCTGTCATTTGCCTTGTGTTTCAGTTGATGAAGGTTGTGAATGAGATGTGCCCCAATATTACCAGGATTTACAACATTGGCAAAAGTCACCAGGGCCTGAAGTTGTATGCAGTAGAGATTTCTGACCATCCTGGGGAACACGAAGTTGGTGAGAAAGAGTTTGGTTTTAGTTTGTTTGATGCTGCTGTAACAAGCACCATGACCAAAAGCAGCTTGGGAGGAAACCTGTTTCTGCTTACAGAAACTGGAAGTTTACCTGCTTACTATCCAAGGCTAGCTGGGAAGGAGTTTGAGCAGGAGTTGGAGGCAGGAAGTGAGGCAGAGGCCATGGAAGGATTCTGCTTATTGCATTTCTCTATTATCTTTTTAATTCAGTCCAGCGCCACCTGCCTGGGGCGGTGCGATCAATGGGCTGGGCCCTCCCATGTCAATGAGCAATTAAGAAAACGGCCACAGGCCATTTTAATGTGGGCATTTCTTCAGCCGAGGTTCCTTCTTCCCAGGTGACTCTAGGTTTCTCTCCGAATGACAGCTGCTGCTAACGATGTCAGCTCCTCTACCAAGACAACGGTATCCCAAATTAAATAGCTCCTTACCTAACTTGAAGGCATCTCCCCCACCCCACATCCCTACCCCATATTCAAGACACCCATCCCACAACCATTTGACGAAAACAAGTGGATTTTAGTTCCATGCCCCTCAGATCTAAGAGCTGTGAAGCTCTCTGAGCTAGAAGCACCCTCCTTTGCTGCACAGAGACTGCCACATTCAACTGTGCTTTCTGCTTCTGAGGTCAATCACAGGACAAAGGAGAAAATGGCTGGATATATGACAGATTCCTCTTCAGGGAGAATATTCAGGGCTCCAATTCATGAATGGCTCAAATTGCAGGGGCTTCCTTCTTTTTTGAGCAATGTCTGCATTGTCTTTACAAGGTACCCTTCTTTTGGTTATTTTCTCTTCAGCCTTCACTACTCCAAGTCCCTGCAGGCTGGGTGAACTCTGTTTTCCTGTTGATAAAACTGGCCAGATTCTCAAAATCCACTGAAATTTAGGTGCAAAGATATATCCAACTTGTTTGACTCCACTGTTCCTCCATGCCTCTGCCTCAGGACTTCATCTCAGGAGTTCTTTCAGGGGTAAAGGCCTTACCTGTGCATAAAACCATGTTTCCTCCCACATAGAAGCTTGACAAAGGGGAACAAAAATGAGCGTGGTCAGCCATGCCTAGCAGGATAGTTGAGTCTGTTAAGCGGCTATCACTAAATAGTCAAGATGGCATTGTTTATAAACGATGGGAATTTATTTCCTATAATTGTGGACCCTGGGAAGTTGAAGATCAAAATGCCAGCACATCTGGAATATGGCAAGGGCCAGTTTTCTGTTCAACCCTTGCAGGATACAAGGCAGTGGAAGGCTTTATTCTCACAAACCATTCTACTGAGATACTAATCCCTCATCTCCTTCTAAAAGCCCTACTCACTTCTTCATACTATCCCAGGGCCTTGACTTCAATACTAATTTTGTGCACACACGCATGCACACACAAACACATACCTTGTGGCTCTAGTTGTTCAGGCTTGCAATTTAAAGTTTTTCTTATCTGTTTGAGCATTTGGATTTAAAATAATTATCCCAGTATAATTTTGGAGGCTTATCTGAAAGGAAAAAAAGTATGGCTGTAAGGTTGTTTGTGTCCTTCCAAACCTCGCCAGGCCCCATGTGGATGCCTGCAGGAGCCTGTGTGTCTGTCTCTGTCAAGGTGAGCCCGAGTTCCACTACATCGCAGGGGCCCATGGCAATGAGGTTCTGGGCCGAGAGCTGCTGCTGCTGCTGCTGGAGTTCCTCTGCCAGGAGTACTTGGCGCAGAACACACGCATCGTCCGCTTGGTGGAGGAGACTCGGATTCACATTCTACCCTCCCTCAATCCTGATGGCTATGAAAAGGCCTATGAAGGAGTGAGTATTTTGTACCCCCGCCCCTTCCAGCCAGAAACAAGCATGATATCCCAACTCTGAGGCATGCTTAGCCCAGTGCACAGAACCCCCACCCCGCCCCATTTTTGATGTCAGTGATGTGTGTGTGTAGGTGTGCATGTGCATCTGTGTATATGTGCGTGGGGAGGCCTTAAAGATGATGTTGGGTGTCTTTCTCAATAGCTGCTCTACTTTAATTCTTGAGACAGGGTCTCCTACTGAACTTAAATGCACTGATTTGGGTAGACCAGTTGGCCATTATGTCCTAAGGATCTACCTGTTTCTATTTCCCAGTACTGGGATTGCAGGCACATACTGTCACTCCCAGCTTTTTACTTGGGTACTGGGGATCTAAATTCATGCTTGCTCAGCAAGTACTTTATCAACCGAGCCATCTTCCCAGCCACTTTTCCTTCTTTCTGAGCATCTCTCTGTTGAAGCTGGCAGCCTGTGTCTGCAGTCTTTTGCCTGTAGGAGCTGTTTGCCTTCTTTCTGATTGTTTCTTTGCACTGTAAGGTTTCTGGGGGACACACAGCAGGAATTAAAACTGATGGTGACACTGACAGAGGTGTATGTCCACAGCCTAGAGTGTCCATATGAGGAGTGCCAGTATGACATACCCATGGCATAGCACCTCAGGTTGACTGAATGCTTTTGAGGTTTTGGTTAGTATCACTAACATTCTTACATGTTCCCTAGTGATGACTGTTTTGATTATTCTGGGATATTGTTTATATTTTATGTTCTAATTATCATATGTAATTTGTATAAGTCACATGTATATATAATTGCATTAATCAAGTCATGGACAAATAGTGATATTTCACAATATTTGGGATAAAATATAGCACCATCTAAATGGAGGTTCCTGTCAAATACATCCTTAAAGTGTAGCACTTAGTCGTGTTTATTGGTTCTGGCACAAATGACTCCCTGGCTAGTCAAAATAATAACTCCCATCAAAGTACTAACCAGGCCCAGCTATGCTTAGCCTCTAAAATCAGGTAAGATTGGGCATGTTCATATGGTCATAGACACGCCACTAAAACCAGAAATCCAGGCAAGGAAAGGGGAATAGTACCCCATTGATAGTAAGTGATGCCCCAGTTCCAGAGCATCTTCCTTTCAGAAGGTTCAGTCATGTAGTGGAAGGCGATGGGCACGGAGAGGTTTAAGAAGAGATCCAAGGCTTTTTGAGATTGACTGTATGGCATGAGTGTTCCTCTGTGTGTCCATCTTTGAAGTGAGGTGACTGTGTTGTCTGTGGTTTATCAGATATGCACAGTAGGTTTTTCTGTATTCTCCTGTGATATCTTTTCTGGGGCCAAGAACATTCAGAGACTTGGAAGACGCGCATGGCAGACAGACACAGACACATCACACATCTGGGTTCTTCTGCAGTCTGAGAGCTCTTCCCATTCTGAATCTTCTCCAGGGTTCCGAGTTGGGAGGCTGGTCCCTGGGACGTTGGACCCATGATGGCATTGACATCAACAACAACTTTCCGGATTTAAACACGCTGCTCTGGGAGGCAGAGGACCGGCAGAACGCCCCAAGGAAAGTTCCCAACCACTACATTGCCATCCCTGAGTGGTTTCTGTCTGAGAATGCCACAGTGAGTGAAAACAACTCTAATTTGTGCGTCAGAGGAGGGTGAAAGGTTGCCTGCTGGTATCTGCAGAGGATATAGCACAAAGAAGATAAATACATCTTTCTTATGTTTTCCAACAGTAGAAAACAGTTCTGGGTCATTACTACCTTTCAAGCTGGTTTTGTGGAGATTCTTTGTAGAGTCATTTGATTGATCTTCTATACCTATTTGTAAACAAACCAACAAACCACCCCCGGAATGCAAGAATTTTTACTCTCATTTCCTTATCCTAATTATACTTTCACCAATTGCTAGGTAAAGACAGTGCATACATATTATATATATATATATATATATATATATATATATATATATATATATATATATATATGATGGCGTTCTGGTAACATGTGGCCTTTCGCTTTTGCTAATGTGTGTACCAGAGCACTGAACGAGAGAGTTCAAAGCGCATGGCTCCTTCCAGCAAAAGGCTGATTACTTAGTGTCATTGTCACATCTGTAGATAAACAATCTCCTCATCGTAAGGTGGAAAAGACTGAGCAATAATATTCATCAAAATCAGGAATGAGACTTAGGAGCATAAACTAGGTCAAAAAATCGAGAAGACGAGTAAAACCAAACAGTAAGATTTCTGTGTCTTCATGTTCAGTTAAAACAAGTCTCTTTTAGGGTGGGGAGCCTTTTCTGTGGGAAGCAGTGGGCTGGGGGAGGAAGGGGCTGACGTCACACAGGTGCATAGCAACTACTACTGAGACTTGGGTCTTGGGTTGAGCTGTGGCTTCACAGCGCGGGCCAATATTGATTGTGTGCTGTGAGCTGCGTTCCGTAATTAACCTGACGCAGGACTTATGGGATGCTTCAAGCCCAGAACCAAGTTTAATGAAGCCCAGCAAGCACACGGCAGCCCTGAGTCAGCATTTCTGTCTGCTCAGTAAGTGGCCTTCTGCGCTCCTCTGCTGGCAACAATGTTGTCCTGCTGAAATTATCTTCATGTGACAATTGGTCACTTAATTATAATCAAATACATATCTGCATTAAACCACATCGACCTTTTAAATTCATCTTTTAACATTATCCGTTTTCCTCTTTAATAACTCCCCCCCCCCCCCCATAAAAAGTCAAACGTACAAAAGTGAAGGAAGCTGTAGTGGGCTCACAAGCCCTCAGGTCAGCAGTGACATGCGCCAACTCACGCTTCGTCCCAAAGCAGACGTGTCGTCATGTGATTTTGTTTGTAAATGTTTTAATGGGCATCTCCAGAGGACAGGAGCCATCCTTCACATCCACAGACAGTACCACTGTTGTGTTAAAATAAGTCATGTCTTTTCCAGGTTTATTGTGTCCGTGTGAGGATGCACATAGGCCATGGCACGCCTATGGGGTGGGGTCAGAACAACTTTCAGGAGTCAGTTCTCTCTTTCTGCTTTGCTCAGACCGGGTCTTTCCTGCTGTTTCCACCACACTGGCAATACCTCAGGCTAACTGACCAGTGAGCTCCTTCTCAGTCAGGTCTCTTGTCTCTACCTCCCATCTCATAGGCTGATTACAGATGTGGAAGACCACATGCTGATTTTAAGTGGGTTCTGAGAATTCAACCTCAATCAGGCTTGTGAGGTGAGACAAGCAGTTTTATCTGCTGAGTCCTCCTGGGTCCCAAATTAGGTTTCTTTGGTTGGTTGTTTGTTTTGGTTTGATTTTTTTGTTTTGTTTTGTTTTAATCGCAAGGCTAGGGTTAAGGCTAGAGATCCCATTTCATTTCTTATACCAATCAGTCAACCCCGCCTCCCCATTTCTCTCATTCCACTTCACCCCCATCCTCATCTGCTGAAATCTAGATTCAAATGAAGCCCGCTCCTTTCTTTTGTTATGAAGACACTTTATGTCTCCGTTAACAGGCCTCCCTCCATTTCTTCCTCTTCTCTGCTGTGTTGCTTTTCTCTGCCTATCACCCTTGCTTGTGCATGAGCGGCTGGGTTTACTGCCTCTGGGAGCAAAGACTGTGTTCCTGAAATGTCACAGCCTTCTGTTTTCTGGAAACTGAGAGTGACTTTAAGACTGACATCCACAAACTCCGGCCCACACAGCCCTGCCTTTCTGAGCACATTTGCACTTTGTTCATGGTGTTTCCTTACTACAGGAACAGAGCTGGGTTGCAAGGACAGAGCCCACCTGGCCCACAAAAGCCCAAATGGTCTAGCCCTTTGCAGAAAAAAGTCAGCGATGCCTTGGCTAGCAGCCTGGTCAGATTGAGGCTTGTGGTTTGGGAGTGCTCCTGCTTGTGTGTCTTTCTCAAGCTGTCTGTAGTTAGTGAAGACTCCAACCCAGGAGTTCATTGGACTCATGGAATGATGATACGTTAACCCCCAGTGAAGAATTTACTAGAATATCCTATCGTGAAAGCGCAACATTTCCCTGGACTTCCCTTTTTTAATCCATTGCTTCTAAAAAGCCCAGTTTCCCCAGGGCACAGTTTGAAATTTTGAATATTGCTGAGATTACTCCATAAAATTTCTAATTTTTCAAATACTTGCCTGTTTTGAAGGCTAAGGAAGCAAAGCACCTTCTGTTTGTTAAATTTGTATACTCCCAGGTGGCCATGGAGACCAGAGCCATCATTGCTTGGATGGAGAAGATCCCGTTTGTGCTGGGAGGCAACCTACAGGGGGGTGAGCTGGTTGTAGCATACCCCTACGACATGGTGCGGTCCCTGTGGAAGACCCAGGAGCACACCCCGACACCCGACGATCACGTGTTCCGCTGGCTGGCTTACTCTTATGCCTCCACTCACCGCCTCATGACCGATGCCAGGAGGCGAGTGTGCCACACAGAGGAATTTCAGAAGGAAGAAGGCACCGTCAATGGGGCTTCCTGGCACACCGTGGCTGGAAGTACGTCTTAGATCTATCTGCCAGTCTAACATCAAGTCCTCAAGGACCACGGATGGGGCATTAGTTACTTTGCTTGTTTCCATGGCAAAATATCTGACAAGAGCAATTTAAGGGGTGCACATGTGTGTGGGGATGTACAAGCATGTGTGTGCACACACATTTGCATGTGGGCATGTGTGTATGTGTGCAGGTGTATTGACATGTTTGTGTGCATACATATGTGCGTGTCTGTGTATGTGAGCATGTGTGTGTGTACATGTGCATGTGCGTGTGTATATGTGTATGTGTGTGTGTGCATGTACACGTGTGCATGTGCATGTGTGTGTGTGTGGTGAGGGTATGCTGGCTCATATTTGAGGATGCAGTCTGTTATGGAAGGAATGTGAGGCAACTGGTTATATTGTATGCATAGTCTGGAAGTAGAGAAAGATGGATACTGATATTCAGTCACCTTTTTTCTTATTGCTCAGTCCAGGAACTCAGGGGATGACAGGGAATATCCACAATTAGGGTTTCTCACCTTAATTGACACAGTATAGATAATCCATCACACACAGGGGTGTGTCTCTTAGGATTGTAGGTTCTCTCAAGTTGGCAATATTAATAATTGTAGATTCTAGTCCAGAGTAAACCAGGCCTCTCTGCCATATGCCCTCTCTCCATTAATCAGGATTTTCTAAGAGGATGAACTGATAGGATGAATGAATATATACATATATATAGGCTCGGGTTAGAGCTTGAGATCCCATTTCACTTCTTATACCAATCAGTGAATCCCCTCCCCCCCATTTCTCTCATCCCACTTCACCCCCACCCTCATCTGCTAGATTCAAATGAAGCCCACTCCTTTCTCTTGTGTTACAAGACACTTCATGTGCCTGTTAACTGGCCTACCTCCATTTCTTCCTCTTACAGGCTTAGTACCTTACAGGTTGTAGTCTGAGTAAGTCTTTCTCCTGACAGAAAGGGGAAGAATCAGATGGTTGTTCAGTCCCTATCTGGTGCTAGGGCCATGGGAAATTCCCAGAGAGCTGTTGGTCTTCAATCTATGTTAGAATCCTGAAGACACAGGTTGTAATACCAGCAAAAGAATGCTTCACTGACAGGACAGATGCTCTTGCCAGCAAGAGTGAGGCAAACAGGCAAAGAGCAAAAGCTTCCTTCTTCCATGTCCTTTCATGCAGGCTGTCACCAGAAGGTGTGGCCCAGACTTAGGGTACATCTTCTCACCTCAAATGATCCAGTCAAGAAAGTCTCTTAAAGGTGTGCCCAGTTGTTTGGGTTTTAGATGATTACAGATGTAGTAAAGCTGACAAAGATTAGCCATCGAACTCCTTATTCTGCTCAGCATGATGGTCAGCAATGGCTTCCAAAGCATTGGGCTCAGCATTTCCCAAAGACTATTCTTTAACCCTTTTACTGCATCTTCAGAGATGGGTGTAGCTTACTCATGTTTATGAATGAGAGGGCATGGAGATGGCTGGAACTCTGCTCTATCAAAAAACTGGTAGAGCTGGAATTTGTCAGGTCTTGCCCTTAGCCACTTAGACATTTGCATTTCATAGGACTGTAGATGGGAGAAAGAAGCAGGGCACATCGCTGTCAAATTTAGGGCTCATTGCTTAGAACCACCAGTCTAGGGGATGTCTGAGATTGTGAGTCTGCATCCTGGCTCAGGTGTGATGCAGCCGAATTCCTGTGTCCTGAGATGGCCATGCGATGGAAACAGTCACATACATCTGCTGCCCATTGGCTAGCTATCCAGTGTCACCAGTGCCATATGTCAAAACCAGCTGTGCATAACCACCACATGGACCTGGAGAGGCTTTTCCAAGATACCCCCAAATCACATGGCAGCAACCAGAGAGCCCCATAGTTTCCATGCCAAGGTTTGCAAGGGATGAGACTAGCAAGTTGTCTAAGGTCATCTGCAAGAGTTTAAGGTTCCAACAAGACACAAACCATCTTTTTGTTCTTGATAGTGAGAGGACTGTCAAGGCAATAATGGAGTTGAATTTTTTTCATATCTAATAGTTCAACTTTGGCTTCAATAATTCAATAATGGATGGCCTTAGATAAATTTTCTCTTAGAAAAAACTTTTCTATTAGAAAAATTGAGCTTAAAAATGTGCTGATGTTTCCCTCTATGATATATTAGGATCACAGAGAGAATGTATGTGGATATAATTCATGTCTGGCTGATTTTAGAAACACTCAGCCTAAGGTTTCATTCCCAATGGCCTCCCCTTTATCAGGAATGCTCATCATGAAATCCCTATGTAACGTTAGCTTTAATTGTCAACTTGGCATGACTTGGGAGGTGATCAATGCCCCAAGTTACTGTGAGGGTTTGTCTATATTGGGTTGGCTGGTGGACATGTTTAGGGGATAGATGGTAATTGCTGTGGGAAAGACCCAGGCCACTGTGGGCTGCACCATTTCCTAGACAGAATGTCTTTGAAGTAAGCAAAAGTGGAGACATTGATCTGGGCATAGCCAAGCAAGCAGATAGGCATGCACACGCATTTATTTCTCTTTGCTCTTGGCTGTGGGTATGAGCAGCCGCTCTGAGCTCCCCACTGTGTTGGGCTGTGACCTGGAATTGTAAGCCAGATAATGCCCTCTCAGTTGCTCTTTGTTGGAATATTTCACCACAGCAACTTCAAAGGAAGCCAGGAGATTCTATGATTTCTGCTCTGTTCTATGTCCCACTATGCTAGTTCATTTTGACAGTATATTTTTCTATAAATTCAGTCTTCGTATACTTTTCAAGTGTGTTCCTCTCTTGGCAAAGGAAAAAAATAAAACAGATATATTTGTTCCCATAGGCACTTTAAAACATATCAGAAAGGACACCATTTTTGTCTTGGCAACAATCCAAGGGGAGATTTTTTTTTTGCACTATACAAATCACACTGCACCATACAAATTACAAAATAAACACTGGTTTGTATCTATCAGGAATATTTCCTACTGGTTAGATTTTTTTTTAAATCAAGTTTAGCCCTAAAGATATAGCAACAAGAAGAGCTGATTAAAATCTATTTATATTTCTTTACTGTTTTGCTGCTGTGACTACATTGTGAATGGACCCTGTTGAGTTTGACAGTGTCGGGACAATAGTGATGTCATGGAAAGCAGGCTGCTGAAGACTGCCACAGACTGATGCTGACCGTGGTGGATGTTTCTGCCCTCCCGATTCTGTGATTATTTCGGGGACTTTATGTCAAAGCCGTGGCAGTTTGAGTATTTTCCATCATTCTTCTGTGATGGACTCTGCAGATTCCTTCCTTTGTAGATTAATGAAATTGTCTTTCTAATTTCCTCCCTTCCCCCCAGTCCCTTGCTCTGTCTTCTCACCCATTATCCTGCCCTGCAGGCAGCAGTGAGTGTGGGGGAAACAGTTATGAGTGAGGCTTTGGACAGTTCACAGTGTCCATCGTGGACAGCCTGTGCATCTGAACTCCAAAAGGACTCTCTTCTTGGCTGCAGACCTGCACTGGCAGTCACAAGGAGGGGAGGTGCCATGGGTAAAAGGAATGATTTTGGGCACAGAGAGGGTCACAAAGGATGTCTCTTGCCAGGCCTGAAGGTTTTGAAGAGCTACGAAGCTGTGCAGCAGATCCTGATTCACTTCAGACAGGAAGGCACATTTCAGTCAAAACCCTTCTGTCTGGAACATTCTTAGCACAGTCTTACTTGAAGGGCAGGAATCATCACAGAAGAGATGGATGAAGCTTCTCCGGGCTGACGTTTCTTGGCATTTTGTCAGCATGTCTCAGGCTTTCAGTGCTTTGAAGGTGCTTCTTGAAAAAAGGAAGATAGGAAGGGGAAAAAGAAAAAAAGAAGGAAGAGAGAGAGGGGGAGAGAGAGAGAGAGAGACCCACTCCATAACTGTAATTAGTACAATTATTTCAGTATGAGCAGGGCCTAAAGAATGTGAGGCTAATGACATCTTTATGTTCAAAGGAGGCCCATCCCTCCTAACAGTCAAGACCTGGGCTAAGCAGTTACCATAGGCCCTGGATGCCCTCAGAATCTCACTGTAGGTTGATAGATAAATCAAGACAGATGAATTCAGAGTTGGCCTGCCCCTCGCAAAGCGTTCCCTGAATGTAATCCCATCACATGCCCCTTGTCCCTGTTTTACTCTTCCTTGCTTTATCTTGAGAGGTCACAGTTGCTGAAATCCAAGTGTCCGGAGTCTGGAATGAAATAGAGAGGGCTAAGCTGCCAAAGGTTTGAGACTGTTTTCAGGATGTGATAGTAGGTTGACCCCCAAAATCTGACACTAAAGCGAAAGACCCTTTGTAAGAGGGCTCTTGGAGAACACGCTTTTCTCTGTCCACACAGAGCTTTGTGTCTTAAGCTTGCACCTTCTTTTGGCCCCCAGGGAGCAGGTAGGGGTCCTTAGAGGATCTTCTTCCCCACAGAATGGTGTTTGCCATACTGTTGTAGAGCACAGCTTGCTGCACATCCCGTTCAGAGGTGGAAATGTTGAGGGGGAAGCTCATTAGTAGAGAGGGACTCAGTGCTGAGCATGGATAATGGCTTGGGTCCAATCTCTGGCACCCTGCCCACCACAAGGGTTGGGCTACTTTATACCATTCGACACTTGTGATAGTAATTTACTCATTTAACAAATACTGGGTATGTAATGACTTGAGAAAGATACACCCCCTACCCCGACACACACACAACAACATGTCTGTTTTATAACTTCTTTGCACCTGAAATTGCTACTTTATTGGGAAGACAGTCTTTGAAGATGTAATTAAGGGCCCAGAGATGCTCATTACTGGGTGTGTGCTACATCAGTGAGACGTGTCCTTAAATGAACCCAAAGAGGAAAAGCAAATATAGAGGATTGGGCAGAGTCAAGCGATTGACATTAGAAATGCCTAGGCCAGCAGAAGCCAGGCTGGTAAGGAGTGTGCTCCTACAAGGTTCTGCAGGGAGCACACACACCTGAGGACTTCTGGCCCCTCAGCACGTGGGACTGAGTGTTTGCTTTAAACCATGATGCGGTGATTTGCAACAGCAGCCCTAGGATGCTCATATGGGACAGGCTGGCTGCTTCCCATCTGCACATCAGGATGCGGGTCTGTTGCTTTGGGACTCACTGGGTGAGTTTGGTAGCCAAGCAGCTGCAAAGCAACCACACACATGGTCTAGGCCCCCAGAAGAAACACAAATCTTGAAAGAAATTCTCATTGATCACAACATCACTTGTCTTATCTGTGAGGTTAAGCTATGACTAAGTTTGGGAGGACAATGTAGTGGCCTGTAGGATGCACCTTATGGACATGTCCAGAAGAGGCGGGTGAAGAGACACAGAGAAGACCATGCAGATAGGACAGAGGTTAGCCATCTTAATGAATCGAAACAGAGAACCATTCAGGTTCTCATCAGAGACCTATACAGCTGCCAAATACAGTGCATTAAATACTTAATCCATTGTGGTTATTAATGATGGCTTTCCAGGCACATTTGTTTTCCTCTGTTTATCTATAGTAAATTCTTTCTGTTTCCTGTTCAGCTGAAGAGCTCTAAATGTTCTTGAACATTCTTGTCCATTCCCCCTTGCCACTTGAAGTACAAATCAGTTAAAATGTCTGGTTGGCTTGACAGGTCTAAATGACTTCAGTTACCTCCATACGAACTGCTTTGAGCTGTCCATCTACGTGGGCTGCGATAAATACCCACACGAGAGTGAGCTGCCCGAGGAATGGGAGAATAACCGGGAGTCTCTGATTGTGTTCATGGAACAGGTATGCTGGACACGTGGTTGGGAGGAGAGGAACTAGCTAAGAAATGGGTGATGGGTGTGAGAGCCACAGTCATGGGAGAGTCAGATGGTGCTTGTAGCCCATGGCTGCACCTCTGCAAGATGACTGCGGTTGGCACCTGGATCTTATGCCAAGTCTGCCCTACAATGGTTTCCAGAAGGACTCTTGGTACAGAGAGTAGGAGCCAGTTTCTTCCTCTCAGGAAGCTGTGAGTACAACTTCTGCCCCAGTCCTGAAACCTCCTGGGAATAGCTTACTTAAGAGAAAGGCTTGTTTGTGGGAATTGGGCAATTTTGAAGCTACTGTCTTGAGTTTGCTAAAATCGCCTCTGTAGATAACATGTCCAGACCATCACTGAGAAGGTGCTGAGCCATCATGGATTGTCATGTTATCCTACAGACAGGAAGACTGGGGTGCAGGGTCTGGCTGCTGGTGTTATATGACATGGTTGGTTAGTAGATGGGCTCAATACAAAGCGATTATTTTTTGATGGCCTCTGATTCCTTTGTTTCTAACACCTATGTTATTAAGTCTGTAGAACCCAGGAAGGTCCAAATAAGCATGCGTGCTAAAATTAAATTACATTTTAAACTGGTGGTACAAGCATTTAATCCCAGAACTGGGGAGGCAGAAGTAGAAGGATATTGAGTTCAAAGCCAGCTGAGTCTTTAGCAAATTCTAGGCTAGCTGGGACTACATAATGAGACACTCTCTCGAGCTAAAATAAATAAAATTAACAAAAATTAAATTCTGGTTTCCGGAGAATTTTGCTTCATTTTTCAGTGCTAGGGTGGGAACCCAAGGCTACACACATGCTGGACTGGAATTCTGTCTTTGCATGGCACCCCTAGGCCTAGTGGGTGGATTTTAAGGAAACTCTCAGGCCCTCATGTTTTCACCTGGAAGTTTTTAATTGCAATGAGAAACTTATTGGATCACGGGCCACAAAACATTCTACCAAGTCCATGCAGAGCCAGGCACATATTGAGCTAGACGAGGTACTTCTCAGTGAGGGCTGAGCTGGTGTTACCTGCCCCCCACCCCACCCCACTTACCTGTGCCATTGGTATCCAGAGCTGGTGACTCACTGGGTCTCATGTGTGCTGCAGGTTCATCGAGGCATCAAAGGCATAGTGAGAGACTTACAAGGGAAAGGGATTTCTAATGCCATCATCTCTGTGGAAGGTGTTAACCATGACATCCGGACAGGTATCTGTGCGTGTGTATAAGCTGTCTCAGTAAGAAAAACCTGCTCCTTTCAGTGAAACTCACTCATTGGGGGGCCGGTGGCACAGTTGATTAGCATGGGGTATTCATATAGAAATTTCTTGTGCAGAGCTGAATCAGCATCTCCTCTCTCCAACTTCCTGAGACCCCTGCAATTGGAGTTTCTTAGCCTGGCTTCTTAGCTTCTCCTTACCCCTTCTTTGGGACAGTTTAGAGCAGTTGTTGAAACTCCAGCTGTACTGGAAGTTTCTGAGGAGTTAGGGACTGTTGTGTAGCATCAGTGTTCTTTTCTTTTGTTATCAAGCTTTTGACTCTTTCTACCACTTGTCTTAGATGTTACAGCCACTGTCTGTAAGGTTTCACTCAGTATTGCATGGAAATTTGTACCCATAGCTCCTTATGAACATTCATTCTTCATTCATTCATTCATTCATTCATTCATTCATTCATCCATCCATCAAGTCAATAGATCTGGACCAAGCCCTCATACTTTGCCAGAGACTGAGCAGGATACTAGTGATCTGCATGAATGAAAGATGGGGCCATTCATTCTATGTAGGATCTGTGTTTTAAATAGTACTACTTAAAGGAGCCCTGACCATTCCTCACACTATTTAGTGCCTGGTGGGCAATGTAGGAAACACTGGGGCTCTACACAGTGGGAGGTAAAAAGGCCCTGGGGCCCTATAAGCCTAGATGAGAATGCTTTGCCTAATGGGCTCTGACTCTCAAGTTCTGTAATCAAGCCGGCAGTTTGGATGAGCTAATGGCAAATGCATCTCATACCCTCCACTTCCTCCTATAAATAATTTTCCAGCATGTACTCTGGGCAGATTGCCTCCCAGATTACACACACACACACACACACACACACACACACACACACACACACACACACACAGCTCTTTACGAGCACCCTCTGCTCTCACCAGAACTGCTGAATTTGCTTTGATTTTAGTCTGAGGCTTATATGATCCGACAAGTTTCATTTCAGTGGAAGCTTGCATAATGTAAACAGAGGCATTAAACAGAATCCCACAGAGAGGGAGCTAGAAAGACTATTGTTAAAAGGAAATTTGGATTAGAATTTTACATGCTATCCAGTACTGAGAAGACACCTATTTGAACTGTTAATGAATGAGCAATCACTGGGCTTGGGGTGCCCCTTTCATTTTAAAAGTGACAAGCAGTGTCCACAGTGTTAACCTTACATGGTGACTGCATGGAGTGTTTATCTCAGAACACTAACTCAATTGTTCAATCAGACAGAACTCAATACGGGGCTCCTTCTATATCCTCTAGTGCATGGTTCTAGGATAAGTGTCATTGGGGAAGAAGAAGAAATAAGGACAGCCCTATTTATAAGGTAGAAAAACATTGTCCATGGTCTTTGGAGAGACCTGCCAGGTAGAGAGGGAAGCCAAGCAGATCCATGCTTCAGAAACGGAAATTTCTAGATTACAGAACCAACATCTCTTGTTCTGACTTTGTGACGCAAACATGGTCCCCATCATTTCCTTCTTCCTTTTAACTTGGTTTATTGAGCACTGACTGTGAGCCAAGAACTAGTGCTGCAAAGAACAAGGATGTCCCTGACCACCACGTATGCTTTCTGACGGAGGAGACCTACAGTGAGTTGTTAGGGAGAATAAAAATATTACAGATGGTAACGAGGGCCAGGAAAGAAATGCAACCAACAGATACAAAGACAGACCAAAAAGGCAAGGTGGAGTTCCCTCACTGAGGAAGAAATACAAACTAAAAGAGCAAAGGTGGCATGCCAAAGTGAGAGGACAGAATCACCAAGCTTCCGTTCAGAGTCAAGAAAGGGGGGTAGAGATAATTCAGTAGATAAAGCATTTACCATACAAACTCGAGGTCCAGAGTCTGCATCCCTAGCACCCATGTAAACACGGCTAGTTTAGCAGAGTCTCCTACACTCCTAATGCTTGGGATTGAAATGGGATACTGGAGTAAGCTGGCTAGCAAAACTAGGAAAATTGGTGAGCTCCAGCCTCAGCAAGAGACCATGACTCAGTAAACAAAGTAACAAAGTAAAGAGCAGTCAGGAAGACACTATGCTCGAGAGGCTCAACCTCTGGCCTCTGCACAAACACACGTATGCATGAGCACCTTCACATATCTGCATGCATGTCAATGTATGTACACACACACACACAGAGAGAGAGAGAGAGAGAAAGAGAGAGAGAGAGAGAGAGAGAGAGAGAGAGAGAGAGAGAGAGGGAGAGAGAGAGAGAGGGAGCTTTTCAGAGGTCCCTAGCTCTTGCCTTGTGTGCCTTCCTTTAGTGGGAATGCAAGTTTTCTACCAAATGAGAGACTCTTCATAGGGTTGGGGGTATAGGGGTGTATCTCAGTGGTAGACCTTGTCTGGCATGCAGAGATCTGGGTTCAATAACACACAGACATGTGAGAATGTAGAGATATATGCTTCCTAGCCTTTCGCTCCACAGTCCTGGGTATAAGGTTGGCCAGTCAGCCTGGCATGTGGTTTTCCTTTTAAGGAACTCTCTATCCCAGGGTTCCTTGAGTCATGTGGACCAAGAGATGTCCTTTACCCTCTCAACTTTTCTTCCATAAGATGGTGTCTCTGTGTGGGAGTTGCTCCCTGATCTTGCCATAGTCTCTGTGTGAAGGCATGACATCCTTTAGAGCTCATGTCTTATGCTGTAGCCCACCTATAATTGAATCTCAACATGACTTCTTTGAGTGTGGCCAGGTGAGTAGAGTGACTAAAAGGAAATGAGTAGACAGGAAGTCAGCATCTGTGCCTACAAGAAAAAGTGAACAGTCTGTCTCAATGGAGAATTACTTAAGCCCCAAAATCTGTTGACTAAGGCTGTTCTGACCAACTTGAAGCTAAGGATGGGACTCATTGGGTAAGTGACTAGTTGTATAGCTGGGTAAGTGACTAGTTAGTTGTGTATCTGGGTAAGTGACTAGTTAGTTGTGTATCTGGGTAACTGACTAGTTAGTTGTATATCTGGGGAAGTATCAGGACTCCTCCTCAGCCCTTCCTGCAGCTTGCCAGCTTTCATAGGTCTTTCCTTGATGTGTTGAGTCCCTGCCCTACCTGGAATCCCTATTCCTGTCTCTCCCAAGTCTCTCTGTCCATGGCCATACAATGAGGGCTGGGGTAAGTGTGAAATACCAGGGCCTTCTCTTGGGCAGTCTCTTCCTGAACTTTTAGAAGCCGGGAACTCTCCCTTTTTAGAAATGATTGATTCTTCTATATTCGTAGTTCTGCAGAGGGAAGCCAGGAAGCTATGAGCTGCTGACTCTGCAAGAGGCCATTTTGTGGCAAGGACATAATGTTTGTGAGTTCGCATTTATAACGAATGGCTTGTATTGTCATATAGGAAAGACTTTTGGAGATCTTATCTCCAACTGGGCTTACACACTGCAGGGAGCCTGGGTCCTGAACCCCTTCCTGGTGAAACATTAAAGCAGCAGCCAAAGAGAAAAACGCCTTGGCTTCCAGAGTGCTGTAAGCACTTGATCATAGGAGCTTAGGTCAGCTCTGATGGGTAGGGCCGGACTACTTGTCCTCGAAAGGATCTGTTTTGAGATCCCCTGCTTTCTTTTTTCAGCCAGCGATGGGGATTATTGGCGCCTACTGAACCCTGGTGAATACGTGGTCACAGCGAAAGCAGAAGGCTTTATCACCTCCACCAAGAACTGCATGGTTGGCTATGACATGGGAGCGACTCGGTGTGACTTCACACTCAGCAAGACCAACCTGGCTAGGATAAGAGAAATCATGGAGACATTTGGGAAGCAGCCTGTCAACCTACCCGCCAGGCGCCTGAAGCTGCGGGGACGAAAAAGGCGGCAGCGCGGGTGACTCTCTTGGACACTTGAGACATACCCCAGACTGTGCAAATAAAATCCACTCCAGTAGTAACTCTGTAGCAGGCTCTCCCTGTTGTTTTGACTGTAATTCAAGAGACACCCAGGAGCATGCCCACATAGCTTGGCTGGCCCCAAAGGGGAGGGCTGGCGGCTCAGGGTGTTTTCTTTCCTTTGTTCTCATTTATCCAAATACCTTGGACAGAGCAGCAGAGAAAGGCTGGTGGCAGTGAGGGAATTCAGTCTGAGAATCTGAACCACTGGCCAGGAAGGGAAGCCAGGCCTTCCCCTGTTTGCGTGACATCCAAGTTTGCCAGTGCATTTGCAAATGGCACAGTTGACATTGCAGCACTTCGCCCCAGATGTTATCATGTGAGATGCTCTTATGCAGCCTAAGAAAATCCATCCTCCTTGGCCCCAGGGGACAATCTAAGCTTCGGTATATGCACTCTGCATTCTATTGACAATAGAGGCATTTATTACCAAGTGTGCATCGCTGAGTCCTAAGTCAGTTCTGATCCTTTTTCCAACAAAGCTAGTCTTCCTAAGGGCAGACAGAAGTGGAAAGCATCTGAGAGTGATTGCTGGGCAGCAGACCTTGCGGGGTTTGTTACATGCCGAGAGAGCCCCTAAACCCTTTGCTACTCCATTAGCCTTTTGGGGTGGGGAGAGCCAGACTTCTTAAGGAGGCTAGAGCAGATAGTCTGGGCCATCCTGGAAAAGAGCTTGAAGGAAGCAAAACCAGAATTTCTTTCTCTTGCTCCAGGATAGGAGAGCTCCAAGTTGGCCCCCCGTCAGGAGGGGAGTTACGATGAGCATACAGGAGGCCACATCTTTCCAATCAAGCATCATCTAATGAAAAAGCAAGCAATCTTAGGATTACCTGGGACACATCAGTCTGGGAGAGGTGGTTGAATCATTGTGTAAGGGAATAGTAGGTCTCATCTCTGTTCGTCCTGCTGCCTTGTTGACCTGGGAAGAATGAAACAAGCAAGCAAGCAAGCAAGCAAGCAAGCAAACAAACAAACAAACAAACAAACAAACAAATAAATAAATAAATAAATAAATAAAGCAAATGGTAAGATTCTCTCATGTGTTTTTCCAGGCGGATATGCAGTGCCTTGTACCTCTGTGACTATAGCCATTAAGGTCAGACTCTGGGCTCTTTCAACCCCAACCATGTGGGTTCTGCTACTCATCCTCAATTCTCCAGGTAAAAAGACAGATAAGAACAGCAAAGAGAGGAAGAAGTATTCAACATGGCCGTGCTGGAGAGAAGAACAAATCAGGACTCCTGTGACCTTCCTCCCACAAACCATCTCTGGGTCTGTTTAAATAGAGGGCAATAGTCAGGCATCAAGAGTCCTGAGAGTCCAAGGTGTGGCCCCGCCCAGCATTGACTCAGCATCTCTGATCTAGTATGTCCTGGAAGGTGGTCAGGAATGTGTGAAATCTCTTCCTGGAAGAAGTTCCCTGTCTGACTCTATCCAGCAAGAGGGTCCTGGGGAGACCTCAGTACCTTGGGGACCATTTTTTTCAACAATCCCCAAAGGGGAGGGGCACAAGTGTCTTTAGAATATATTCATTCCTGCCAGAAAGGTTGCCATCCCACTCTCTCTGTGTTTGGTCACCTTAGAGGAGGTGCCTGTCCCAGATGCACTCCCTGAGCCTCTGTAAGTCTGAGTTCCAACTGATGACAGCTGTGTGTCCTCTGTTTCTTCCTGGAGAGACATATGCTTGGACACACTGGAGACGTCAATGAATGTCTTTGCACAAATATCCTCACCAGCATTCTGGCAGTCAGCATGGGGTTAGGGCAGCAAGCTTTGCTGATAAGGGTCAGACTGCCTATATCTCACAGTTAACAAACTGTGACTGTCCACACTGAGATAGCTCTCGTCAGGCAGTATTCACACACATGGGTGGGCACAGCTGTGCTTCAGGAAACTACCCAAACAGGTAGGTAGCTGAATATGGCCTTCAGGTTGGGACATAGTTAACTTCTATTGTAAACCGGTGTTCTCCAATAGAACTTTCTGGGCTGGTGGGAATAGCTTATTCTGTGCCATTAAATGAAGCGATCACTAACATCTGTGTAGCTGGAGTGCAATTATAGGTGCAATTAATTGAAATTTGATGTCCAACAGCTTTTGGTGACTGGGGCTGTCACTAAGCCCATCACAGACAGCCTCACAGCATCGGATATGGTAGGCAGTATTCCAAAGCATTTTTAAGTTCTGGGCTGTCTTCATAGTTCAGAGGGTAGAAAGATGCACATCTGCAGGAGACTTTAGACTTGTTGGGTTCCTTGACCTGGAAGCTAGGTTTCCGCATTTCAAGCCACAGCACTTCAGTGTTTAGCTCTGAAGTCTACAGGCTGCTCTGCCCCAGGTTCGTGCACTTCTCATCTCACCCCTCATGTCCCAGAAGAGTGTGGTACTGGTCTGAGCCTATGATAGGTTCCACCTTCCCACTCCGCTCTGTAGGAGGTCTCTCTCTTTGGGCTCATCATGCACAAGTGGGCTTTTGTCAACCGTGAAGCTCAGAATATTACCCTGACTCAGCTTCTCATTCTGTTCTTCCTTGCTTCAGACAGAATTAGCTCCTGGATCTTGCCTCAGGTCTTAGCACGGACTTCTGCGTACACATCTCTTCCCACTGCTGAGAACCTCCTGATCTCTTTCCAGACCTGTCTCGAACGCCACCTCCTCCTTCTCTCCCTCAGTCTTCGTGTCTGGGATTCAACAATCTGTCTCACACTCTTAGCCTTTCAGAATAGTGCTGACAGCACAGGATGAACTCTGACCACAGGGCTAAGAGATCTGGCTTTCCCAGGGAAGGCAGGGTGTCCTCCTTGGTACCCATCATCATTGGACTCATACTGTATAGCGTATGCTCAGTGGTCACATGGAATTGGGTTAGTCCTGCCACGTGGTGTCTTGTTTTTTAGTTGGCGAGTTAAGAAAATGTGATTTCAGAAAATGAAAATCAGTCACTTGGTTTTATTCAATTCCTTTGTACCTCCTCAAGGGTCTTCACTCATGGACTGGGAAGATGGCACAGCCAGTGAAGGTGCCTGCTACCAAGCCTGATGACATGAGTTCAGTTCCAGGGGCCATATGGTAGAAGGAGAGAACTGACTCATGCAAGTTGTCTTCTGACCTCCATGAGCGTGCTGTGGCATACACACCCCCTACACACACATACACACACACACACACACACACACACACACACACACACACACAGCAGTTCTCAAATGTTAGGCATGGACCTGCCATGGGAATTGCAGTTCTCTTCCAATGTGTGTACTTGATGGAACCAAAAGGATGTTGACACAAAGCCCGCTCGTGAATATTCACAGCCATGTGATTCCAAAGGGGAGGGGGAGGGGAAGGGGAAGACAACCAAAATCTCATAGTGGTGAAGGAAGAAACAAAATGTGATCTAACCACAGTGGGATGTCATATGCTGATGACAGGAGATGAGCTGACACCTTTCAGAGTATCCAGCTGATGACACCATGGAAACATCACAGTAGTGAGAGAAACAGGTCACCAGAGGCCACATGTTGCCTGATTCTGTTTCTATGAAGTGTTACATGGGGACAAGTGGTTATCTAGGGCTGAGGAACAAGGGAACTGACTTGCACAAGCTAGGAAGGCTATGCATGTCTTTGGGAGGTATGTACTCCAAAGATGATTGTGCTGATTAAAAACAATTTTTATAATTTAATTATAAAACTGAATTTTTATAAGTTAAATAAGTGATTCACACAGATTACATCTCGATAAAGCTTTAGAATAAACGGTTGTGGTGACAACTAATCCCAACTGTTACCTTGAGAGGATCTGGAATCAACTAAGAGACAAGGCTTCACATAGGTCCAGGAGAGTATTTCCATAAAGGATTAACTGAGGAAAAGATTCTTTTTAAGAGTGGATTGTGCCTATTGTAAGAGACCCAAGGAGAGACCTGGTGAGCAAGTCTGGAGCCTCTGTGGCTGCTGCTGTTGTCCCCTGTTCATATCAGTCTCAAGCTCCTTCGGCTCCAAAGTAGACTGAAAATCAGCCACTGTCCATGGCTCCTCCGGGCCTGAAGCACCAGATCAGGACTACAAGGCATCCAGCTTTGTGGGTGGGGTGATACCAGGTTCTCAGCTTCTCTGGTGCAGGTGACTATTGCTGGGCCATCTGGGACCTATCATGTAAGCAAATCAGGGAGTCCTTTCTTCCTTCTCTACTTCCTCTTCCTCCTCTACTTACTCTTTCCCCTCTTCCTCCCCTTCCTCCCCTTTCTCCTCTTCCTCCCCTTCCTCTTCTTCCTCCCCTTCCTCCTCCTCTTCCTCTTTCCCCTCTTCCTCCTCTTGCCCCTCTTCCTCCCCTTCCTCCCCTTCCTCTTCTTCTTCCCCTTCCTCCCCTTTCTCCTCTTCCTCTTTCCCCTCTTCCTCCTCTTGCCCCTCTTCCTCCCCTTTCTCCCCTTCCTCCCCTTCCTCCCTTTCCTCCCCTTCTCTCTTCCTCTTTCCCCTCTTCCTCCTCTTCCCCCTCTTCCCCCTCTTTCCTCTTCCCCCTCTTCCCCCTTGTCCTCCTCCTTTACATCTTATGTGCATTCTATCAGTTCTGTTCCTCTAGAGCACCTTGTCTAATGCAAGGGTCACACTCTTGTCTAATGCTTGCCTTCCAAGCAAAGCTGTGCTTAACCTTTAAATGCACAATCATTTTTAACAATGATTCCTTAGTAAAACCAAGCACAGTCCTGCGGTTCCTGTTCAAACAACCACACAGAGTCACAGCAAGCTGGAGGGCTCAGGAGAGGCCCTGGAATCTGTAATACAAATCTAAGACAAACATGGTTTACTATGTAAGCTGGTCCTCTGTTGGTGCCTTTGTGGTCTTGGGGAAGCTCACATGATGCTTGAGGGAAGGCTCAGAGGTCTGCAGGGCTAGGACTGATTTAATATCAATGGTAAGATGCCATTACCACATGGAGCATTCACCATTGCTCTCCGGAAGTGTCTTCGCAAGTGTTTAAATAAAGCCTTCTCTTCCAGTATCCAAGATGAAAATATAAATAGTTATAACTGTGTGTCTCCCATATCCCTTGACTTCCCTGGCAGCCCCCAGCATCTCCCTATCCCCTACCCCTCCCATCCCCACTCCACCCCAAAGCAAAATCTTGTTGGAATCCTCTATGAATTTTAAGTTGAGAGGTATCTTTTTTAAAAAAACATTGTTTTAAAAGTTATTTTTCTCTTATGTGTATGAGTATGCATGTGTGCCACATGTGTGCCTGGTGTGAAAAGAGATCAGAAGAAGGCATTATAGCCCCTAGAACTGGAGTTACAGATAGTTGCAAGACACCAAGTTGGTGCTGGACATTGAACCTGGATCCCTTGTAAGACCAGCAAGTGCTCTAACCATTGAGCACCTCTTCAGACTCCAGGATTTTTTTTAACTGAGAAATGTTCAGTTGGGCAGTGGTGGTACATGACTTTAATCCTAGCACTTGAACGACAGAGGCAGGGGAATCTCTGAATTTGAGGCTAACCTGGTCTATGGAGTGAGTTCCAGTTCCAGGACAACTAGGGGTACACAGAGAAACTCTGTCTCAGAAAACAGAGAGAGAGAGAGAGAGAGAGAGAGAGAGAGAGAGAGAGAGAGAGAACACAATAGAGAAATGTGACTTTGCAAGGAAATAAGTTTCCCCTGAAATACAGAAGAGCATACGATGCTGTGCTGTGTTGCTTCTGTGTGGTCTCACCCTTAACATACAGTTGTGGTTTGAATGTGAATTATCTCCAACAGGTCTGCATGTGTGAACATTTGGTCCCTTGCAGATGGTTCTGTTCTGAAAGTCTGTGGAACCTTTAGAGGTGGGACTGCTGGGGTGAGCCTTGAGGTTTTGTAGCCTAGATACCTTTCCTCCCCTCTCTGTGTCTTAGTTAGGGTTTCCATGCTGTAAAAAGACACCATGACTAAGGCAACTCTTATAAAGGACAACATTTAACTGGGGCTGGCTTATAGGTTATTATCATGTCAGGAAGCAGGGCAGTGTCCAGGTAGGCATGGCCCCAGAGGAGCTGAGAGTTCTGCATCTTGTTCTGAAGGACTGCTCTCTTCCGGGTAGCTAGGTGGAGGGTCTCAAAGCCCACCCCATGGTGACACACTTCCTCCAACAAGGCCTCACCTAATAGTGCCACTCCCTGGGCCAAGCATATTCAAACCACCATACTCTGTTTCCTGACTACAGAGGCAGTGTGACCACCAGCATTAACACACACACACACACACACACACACACACACACACACACACACACTGGCTGCCCTGACTTGCCCTGATAATAGACTGTCTTCTGGAATCAACCCTTTCCCTGGTAAGTTTGTCACAGTAGTTTATCACAGGAACAAGCAAGTAACTAAGGCAAGAAATGCCAATTATCTAGGGCATAATGCAATTTAATATCAACCCAAGGATTTAAATCAAAGAACTTGGAAATAATATTCAACATACTACAAGTCATAATTACTGTTGGAATATAGAGTTTCTTGGAACAATTATTCAATTTACTTAAACACAGATTTATAGTTTTACAACCTTCAACATTCACTATGAATAACATTATTATAAATGAGTAAGCCTGGTCAAGTTTAGAGAAAGCACGTATAGTAGAATAAAACGTAGTTCATATTATTTATAGTATTAATTAGAGACGATGTGACTGTTTTTATTAAATCTAAATGATTAAGCTAGTCTCATTTGCTGAAGACTTACCTTAATTATATGCACTCCTAAAACACTTGCAAATTAGCTAACATGTTCAAAAGTTAATGCCCTTCTTTCCATGAAAATTTCATCTCTATAAGTATGTGCCTATATACCAATCAGAATCTAGCTTCTTAAATTTAAGAGAGTTTTAGAAAGTAATTTCTTAATAACCTGTGTTTCTTTAGGGAAACATTCAGTACAGAATGAGGGGCCCAGGGAGGGGCTCAGTGTTAGAGTGCTTGCCCAGCACCTACCAGGCCCCTGTGTTCAATCCTCAGCCACAAGACCAAATAAACAACAAATGGTAGCAGGCACCCAGAGGTATGGCTATGTCTCACGGAAGATAATAGGCCCAATGCTGTTCACCAATCACTACGGGGCCTCATAGCAGGTTGGTCATTCTTCCCAGGAGGTACAGAATCCTCATGCTTTTTCAGTTGACAGAGAGACAAACAGAAGTCTGTTTAAAAGTGAGTTTTCATTCCCACGGCAAGCTCTGCCTCTCCAGTTCCAAGAGCTACCCTGACATTAGGATTCACAGGCCCTTGGGCAGAAAACGCTGTTGCCTGGAACAGTGAAATCGAGGAAGATGACAGTGAATGGCCGCTGTTTCACAGCCATTGCTTCTAGGTTAGGCTTCACACATGGCTGTGTCTACAGAACTCCAGTACCACTGAGTCAATGTCACCTTCAGTGGGACTTGCTTGGCATCATTGCTCATTGGCTTCTTGCTTCCCTGATCCTAGGTCTGAAGGACTCACTTCCCAGTGTATCCCTACCATGCAAATCCTTAGCCTCACTGCTAAGGACATCTGCTTCCAAGGGGCCCCCACCAAGGCTCTACCTCACTTGTCCCTTGTCCACTAAAACAGGATTTAGGTGCATTAGGGGAGCAGGAAATGGTCTCTGACCTTGGATTCTGGCATGGTGTTCCTGATTCCTTAAAACTTTCTGGATAGTAAAAGCTATTTATTCTGACAAGGTCAGTGTTAATCACCACAAAGGTAAATATTTTAGGGTAGCTTAGGACTCTTACCTATAAAAAGGAAGAACAAAGGACTGCAGGCTGAGTTAATACACGTCCTAGTTCCACACCAGACGTTTGTAGTCAGAGAGCACCATACCCTATACATACAATGGGATTTTTATAAATACATACTTATAATGTAAATTAAATTAAGCCAGGGAAGAGTAGTAATAACTGATATGACAACAGAAAAAAAATTAGAATAAGACAAATATAATAAAACTTACTTTAAAATGTATAAATTATGTGTATGGAGAATTTTCACATAATGTTTATAGGCTCTAGTTGATCACAGTAACAGACCATCAGAAGCAAACTGCAGAGAAAGAAGACCATTGTATCTGGTCACACTGACATGGTGAAGTCCTTCCCTAATCCCTAAATGCAGGGTGAGCCAGCTTCTGAGCTGGTGAGCACACCCAGGTGTCAGGAGGGTAGCATGCCCCAACACTGGGGATCTTTGCAGAACCTTTAGACTTCCGTACCTAGATGTTAATCTGGGCCCTTAAATGGTCTTTTATAGGCACAATATACCAGGAATCGGAAGATCTCCTCCAGATCTGGGTGTCAGTCACTCTGTCGGGCACTGGACCTGTTGCTGTGACCGAATGCTTTAACAGAAGCAATTTAAGGAAAGAAAGACATGTCTTGACTCACAGGTCAAAGGTACAGTGCATCATGGCAGGGAAGTTCTAGGGGCAGGAGCCTGACATGGCTGCAACATTGCACCCTTCAGAGTCATGTCCAGTTTGTCACCTAGTTTGTCTCCTAGGTGAGTCTAAATATTTGCATACCTAATTTTAAAAAGTGTATGCTTCTTTCTGTGCATCTCTCTCTCCCTCCCCTCCCTCCTTCCCTCCCTCCCTCTCTCCCTCCTTCCCTCTCTCCCTCCCCATCCCCCCCCTCTCTCTCTGTGTGTGTGTATGTGTGTATGTGTGTAGGCTCATGCATGTTACAATACATGGGGAGGGGGAGTCAGAGGACAAGGGACCTCTCTACTTCTTGTTTTGAAACAGTGTCTCAGTTTTGCTTCTGTGCACACCAGTCTAGCTACTGTGTTACACTAGCGTCTGCAGAAGCACCTGTCTCTGCCTCCCGCTGCACTGCAGAAGTGCTGAGAGTACAGATGCCTGTCACCACTTCTGGCTTCCAGCCCTCTCCCTTGTAAAAGTTCTTCACTCAGTGAGCTATCTACTCAGCTGCCTCCCAGGTGACCGTCTAGCTCTCAAGCCGACAGTGGGGGTTATCATCACACACTAGCAAATTAACTGAACCCAGGAGGAGACTCATGGAACTGGGTTGGGGTGTGTGTGTGTGTGTGTGTGTGTGTGTGTGTGTGTGTGAGAGAGAGAGAGAGAGAAAGAGAGAGAGAGAGAGACAGACAGACAGACAGACAGACTGACTTGGGCGGGGCTGAGCCCTTACCCCCTGGGATCTGATATTGTCTTCAAGCAGATAGCACACAAGTGTTGAATTAAATTATAGAATGTTGTATTAGGTTTCTTTAAAGAAACAGACCTGATATTAAAAGGATATTATTAAACTCACTTATAGGATATATATCCTATATATTTATTTAATTTATTATAATATATGTATACATATGTATATATAAACATTTCATGTAGTTCAATGGAAAGGCCAAGTGTCCAGTAGTTGTTCAGCCTGAGACTGGATGTCTATGCAATCCCAATCTGGTACTGGAATATGGCAGGACTCTTACAGAGTCACTGGGTTTTAGTTTGTGTTAGAATCCCCCAGCAACAATGTAGACAAACTTGCCAGTGAGAGTGAAGGCACGCAGGCAAAAGGTAGTTTCCTTTTTCCATGTCTTTTTGTGTGGGCTGCCACTGAGAGGTATGGTCTAGATTTACTGCGGGTCTTCCCACCTTAAATAATTGGATTAAGAAAATCCCTCACAGGCATGTATGAAAGCTTGGATTTTAGCTGATTCAAGATATAGTTAAGTTCACAACCAAGATTAGCCATCACAGATGCCCAGCTAACATCATAGAATTACTTTGTGTCAGGGAAGGGCTAGTTCCCACCCATCTGGAGGCTGGAGAAAATGGTTCAGTGGTTAAAAGACCTTAACCTTCAGTGGTCTTCCAGAGGATGCAAGTTTGGATCTCAGGACCCAAGTCAGGCAGCTCACCACTGCCTGTAGATCCAGTTTCAGGGGATTTGACACCTTCTTCTGGCTTTCACAGGCACCTGCACAGATGTGGCATACATTCCCTCTGTTTCTCTCTCTCTCTCTCTCTCTCTCTCTCTCTCTCTCTCTCTGTGTCTCTCTCTCGCATGCACACACACACACACACACACATACACACACACGCGTGTGCGCGTGCGAATTAAAAAAAATCAAAAACCCTCTGTGGCTAGAGAGATGGCTCAGTGGTTAAGCTCACACTGCTGTTTGGGGCAGCACTGGAGTCTGACTTTAAGCACTCATCAGGCTTCCCCCAAGCCACTTGTATCCTCAGCTCCAGAGAGACCTATCACCTCTGGCCCATCACTGCACTCATTAAAAAAACCCTCACACACAATACAATTTTTAAAAACTCCCGTACATCTGGTTACAGAAATGTTCTGTTTTGAGTGTTGCGAGGCGGTAGGAAAAGCCTTTTGAGCTGGTTATTCATTTTCTCTGTACCAAATATGGACAGAAAAATGGCTGAATTTCCCAACTGTCCTTGTGAGCACTGGTGGTGTCATGTTTAATCTTTGGACAAGGATCTATGGGTGACAGTCCTGGGCAGGCTCTCGAAGGAGTGTCTCCTTTGTTTTCTCCTTTCTCCTGACAGTGGGGAACCAGGCACAGAGCTGGTGCCCCCGCAGCTGCCTTTGATGACTAATTTAGAGGAGGAACCAAGCCTTAAGGATGGCACAGCCTAGAGCCTGGAGACACAGGAATGCTGCCCCAGCAGTCCCCAGATGCCTGCCTGTGGACATTTCAACCCTCCTGGCTTCAGGTGCTAAGAGTTTAATGTTACATGCTGTGAAACATATAATGTCACGTGCTTCAGAGCATGTTTGTCCCCGTGACAAGGCCACAAAGGTCAGCATGCCCGATGCCAAACAGCACTAAACCAGGACCAGGCTGGTCCATTTTCTAATTTTACCCTCCCCAGGGAATTGAA
Organism: Rattus norvegicus; assembly: GCF_021556685.1. Lineage (NCBI taxonomy): Eukaryota > Metazoa > Chordata > Mammalia > Rodentia > Muridae > Rattus > Rattus norvegicus. The sequence continues at coordinate 199,770,787 of NC_141534.1, read as the reverse complement.
GCCTGAAGTCAACACGCTGAGCTGTGGCTGACACTTCATTTCATGTTTACCAAATCATTCACAATTGAGGTTTTTATATTCTGTCTCGAGTGGAGGCCCTTTGCCCAAACTCATTGTCTATTATTCCTGGGCTGACAACACTCACAGGGTCGTGGCCGCTGCTGAATAGTCTGGAGAAAGCATTCAGTGTTCCAGCATGCCACCCTTACTTCAGCACTGAGCACCACTGTCCCATCCCTGACACAGGAACACAAAGGGGGGGCTCAGGCTGTGAAACCAGTATCTCCCTCACTGGCCTGCACAGTTCTGTAGTTATAGAGGATGAAAGCTCACAGCTTTTGAACTCTGTTTATTCTTCCTACTTGTTCAGCTCACAAAGAACTTTACAAAATATTCCCTTAAATTTGGAACCAATCAGAGACTAGTCAAATATTCTCCCAGGATGCTCTGCTTGGCTCTCTGCACCTTCCCATACCTGGGTACCTGCAGTCTACTGTGTAACCCAGCTGTCCGTCCTCATTTTTGCCTTTAAGAATCCTCCAGAACACATGAGATAGTGGGTGACCCCCTTGCTCAAATGAACCCTAGGTGTGGAACTTGCTCTGATGCGGCTGGAGATAGATTTGAACCTACCCCGTCTCTTCCCACTCGTGGCCAGCTGCAAACAAGCCTGCCATCAGGAGGGACCTTTCTGCTTTGGTAAACTCATCTCCATTTATTGTAGGCCTGCTGGGTAAATGCATTCTTTACATTTACACAGCACTTTGCCCACCATCATTTAATTCGTCCCTCTCCATGATCCCTCCTTTCCTGCCGTGAAGATAAGTAGATGGTTGAGATGGTAGTGGCTAATTCACTGCCCTACCGAGAAGGGCTTCACGGGAGGGGCTGTGCCAGCTTTAACCCTGCCCCAATCCCTTTTCATGTGGAGCAGACAAGCAAACCGCATAAGCTCAGCTCTGGCTCCCGACTATATTTGCTTAGGGTTCACAGCTCTAGATAACAGCATATGGTTTCTTCTATACAGAGTTGGTTTCCCTCCAGGTATCCCAGCTCTCTGTCTTCTTCCCCACTGTAGCAGTGGCTTGGATTTCAGAGCCACCGTCTGAAGAGAGAATATCTTGTGAATTATGTGGATGCGTCCTCTGTCAATTAAAGAGCCTATGGCCTATGGCTTAGGCAGAGAAAGAGGTGGGACATCTGGCAGGCAGAGAGGATTCTGGGGGAGAGCCAGGTGGGAAGATCTACTGGGAAAATGTGCCCAGACAGATGGACACAGGGTAGCTGAGCACAGGTAACCAGCCATGTGGCAGAATGTAGGCTAGAATAACTGGGATATTTTGAGTTATATCTAGTGAGAGAAGAACCTAGCTATACAGCCAAGGTATTCGTAAATATATTTTTGAGTCTGAGTCTTATTTCTGGGAGCATGGGGCTGGGAGGAAGAACCAGGGCCTAACTTCAACAGCTGTCTATTTCAGGCTGTGTCTGGTGGGAGCAAGCCCTGTGCTGCTGATGCACTTGGAACTTGCAGAAGCAAGTCAGGACGCTGTTATTCTTCACCGTTGCAAGGTCTGGGGTGGGGACATGCCTGAGGCCTATCCTGCCCCTGCCCCTGTACTTCTGTAGAGACTGAATGAGGCTCTACCAAACACGAATGGCATGGAATGTGAGTGCAGACCTTTCTAGAACAACTGAGCCAAAGAAACTTCTGGTCACAAGCCATACGTTTACCCATCCCGATGTTAGGAATTTCAGAAGTGCTCACCATCCTCTAAGGGTCTGAGACAGGCACGCCTCACCTTAGATTCCTGTGTCTTCACAGAAGACAGAAACTGGAGCCAATGGTCACAGGGGATCCTGGCCTCTCCTATACCTCAGCCACGGGAGGCACTGAGTGAGCCAGGCAGGAGGAATAGAGGAAGACTGACTGGAAAAACCTCCTATGGCTGGAACACTTTAGAACTGGGGGACTTTGCACAGAAACGGATCCCAACTATTCAATAAACACATAAGGTCCTGGAACCTTCTTCTAGAAAGGGATCTTGGGCTGGAGAGATGGCTCAGCCGTGAAAGGCTAGGCTCACAACCAAAAATAGGAAGGGAATCTTCTGACCCTAGCTAAGCATGTCATGCAACACTTAAAACTCTTGGTTTTTGTGAAATGATTTTTTGGGGGGGGCAAAAAAAACTTGCTAACTGTTTGTTGTGGTCAGACTGGTGGCTCTGGGACTCTTATAAGGGAAAGTCCTCTGGCCTTCTAATGGGAAAACAGTAAAAACAGGGAGTCTAAGAAACTAGTGTTTGGGGAAAGGACTGATTCTTGGTAAGCTTTCCAGCTGGGATTCAGAGGAGAACAATGTACACAGTGAACTATTTAGTTTAATGAGGTGCCTTGGTTTGAGGTTTCCCTGGGGTCTCAATAAGAACTGGTGTGCTGAGAGCTCATTTGAGGGGGCACTGAACTGGGACTGAGGACAAGGAACAGTGGGGGAGGAGAGAAGGTCACTGGCTGAGTACCAGTGACTCATGCCATGGGGATCTTCCAGAAGAATAGGAGTTTCCCTGCTATCATCCAGTGAAGGACAGAGGTAGGAATTGCCTCCTGGGCAAAGGCTGCCCTAGGGGTGTTAACTCTTTGCACTCTGATACACTGGGATGTGGCCAATGGACTCCTGGGGGAGGATGGTGTCCAAGAAGAGCTTGGTGTAAAAAGTCAGCAATACGGAGCATTTGAGGTGGGGCACACTCTGCCAGCAGGAAATGAGTGTGAAATTGGGATCACAGGATCATAGGAGACAGAGGTTCCATTCCCCATGAGCAAAAGGCAACCATGAATGGAGCACCTGGGGCATGGCCCATGCAGGTGACATTCTGAATCCATCATGGCAACACCTGGACTGAGAAAACTCACTCATGTCTCTTCTCAGTTCCCTGGCTGTAAGAAACCTGCACAAAACCTCCTGTATCCACAAAGCAGGAATCGAATGGGACATTGATTGGGCACAACCCTGGTCCACTAATTCATTCATTTAACAAGTTATTTAGTGAACCCCTACCGCTTACCAAGCATCATGGGGTCAGTAGACACAGCAGGGAAGGGAGCAGGAGATGAGCCAGACCTAGGGATATGGAATCTGGGGGAGGGGCTTAGCTTCAGCCCAGTAAGCATGCCATGGTTGTGTAAAAGAAATTATTTCCAAAATATCAGAGTTTGTGCTGCTTTCACCACAGAAACCAGTGAGCAGAGACAAGAATTGAGTGTTTAAATTATTCTTTATTCAGGGAGCCAGCAGTCTGCGAAAGCAGCAGGTTAACGCCCCAACTGCCTTATTCCTCATCTACAGCTCGTAGATTCTGTGGAGTGGAAGGAGGTGCGCTCAGCCCCACACTGCTGAACCTTGTGATGTCTGTGTCTCTCTTGAACTCTGCCCTCTTTCTGTGGATGTCTGGGCTCAGACGCTTCTTGCAACACCGAGTCTGGTTAGTTCATGCTGGTACCAGCTTTCATTTTCCAGGGGCATCTGGGCTGGGGGGTGGGGTGGACATCATAAGCTACTAACAATATGTATGTGTGCATTTTTTCCCCTAGAACATGGGGTGCTGATGTGTCTGTTTAGTAGCGAATATCCATTCTCTTCTGTCACCTGTCATCCCCCACTGTCAGTATTAACTCTAACATCTATAAGGTCTATATCATATGACAGATAGACTGCTTCCAGCATACCTGGGTGATTGACAGCATGGCGTTTTACTGGTAAGGAATTCTTCAGCACATGGTTGAGTAGAATATACCAGAGTACATCTTAGGAAACAGCAAGCAGTTAAGACGTGACATGAAGGGTTTCTGAAACCTGCCTGTTTCTACAACCAATACCATAGTCAGTACACAAATAGGAACAAGTATTAGAAAACATTTGGGTGTTGTCATGTGCAAGAACCATTTTTTTTGAAACTTCTTCATTTTAGTACAGGTGGAAAGGCTGGCACAAGTGTTGTTGGCTCTTGAGATAAGGTCCTGTGATGTAGCCTAGGGTACTCTCAAACTCATCATCTTCCTGCTTCAGTCTCCTAATGTGGTGGTGTGAAAGAAAATGGTCCCCACAGACCCATAGGGAGTGGCCTACAGAGTGTGGCCTTGTTGGAGGAAGTATGTCACTACGGGGTGGGTTTTGAGGTCTCAGAAGCTAAGCCAGTTCACTTCCTGCTGCCTGATCGAGAAGCAGAAAGTCCTGGTCCTTCTCCAGCACTATGTCTGCCTGCATGCTACAGTGCTTTCCATCGTGATGATAATGGACTAAACCTCTGGAACTATAAGCTAGCTCCAATCATACATTTTCCTTTGTAAGAGTGGCTGTGGTCATGGTATCTCTTTACACCAATAAAAGCCTAACTAAGACACCCAAGTGCTGGGGCTGGGGATTTAGCTCAGTGGTAGAGCGCTTACCTAGGAAGTGCAAGGCCCTGGGTTCGGTCCCCAGCTCCGGAAAAAAAAAAAAAAAAAAAAAAAAGACACCCAAGTGCTGAGATTAAGAACATGTGTCATCGTACCAAACACAAGTTTGTCTCAACTCTAACAGCTCCCCTGCCCCCAACCCCACTTGTCTAGGGAGAATTTTCTCTGAAGACATTGTTGATTCTGTCTTGGTTATTCCTGGTTGATCAGGTAAGATCTGTCCAGGTCAGCTTGATCTGATTCCGCTGCTGCGGGAGTGACTGACAAATGGTTAGAGTGAGTGCCAGTTAAATGCTTTCTGTTCAGTTTTAGGCAACTAAGAGCTATCCAAAATGTCAGCAGGTAACAGTGTTCTATAAGGAAGATATGAAACACTATCAACAGGACCATAGATTCTTTAAGGAAGGACCCAAACCATGGATAACAGAGACTTAGAATAACCATACTTAGGGCTTTGTAGACAGCCTAGCATTCGACCTTTACGTAAGTATATACTTCAATGGACCCTTGATATGATGAGCAGTTAAGAATCCTGACAACTTAGCAGAAAACTACATAATCATCTTAAACTTATATTTGAAACTTTTTTGTAAATGTTACCAAAAGTAAATCAATATTGTAAGATAGACTCTGTTTTAAACAGAGAAGTAGATTCTAGCTTCCTATCAGTACACTAAATTTTGACCTTAAGAGTTTTAATAATGTTCCAATATGATGTGTATGCTACTGATAGATTTTGTCTTCTACAAACTCTCTGTGACATATACATTCTGCAGTGTACTTGTGCTTCCTGGGTTTGCCCTCAGTTTTTCTTTCCCACTTTGGAAAAATCTAGTCCTTAACTATTACCACAAACCTTATGTTATTACACAGACATCTCTCCATATAAAAACAATTTCTCCTTCCTCATTAACTTCCCTTATAAAACATCTCCTTGTATTTATATCATTTTTATATCTCTCTCTCTCTCTCCACATGTTAGTTTCTTTTTACTTTACATCTTTCCCTAATATCATGAGGCAGAGCAACAGGCAAAAACTTCTATCTACTTAGAGAGAGAGAGAGAGAGAGAGAGAGAGAGAACTGAGCCCAGATTACAGTTACAACATAATATGGTGAATTAAGATCAGCTGTCAACACTGGCAAACCAGAAATGTTTTGTGAGAGGCCCAGGCAGACTTTATGGACACTTGGAATTTTTTTAAAAGGCAATTTTACATATTTCTTCCTGTGTCTCACAAAAGTCTTGAGGAGTTACAGAACATTATATTCTAGCAAAATCTAACCAAGATAACAAAGGTTCTAGTGACCTTGGATAGAAAACCTTTTAGTATAGGCAAAGGCACAAAAGAGAGAACAGACACAGGGCTGGCAGTCCTTGAATGCTAACTCTGAAATCAGTTTTTGGATACAAAAGGTACCCACTGCCCCAAGGAACTAGACAGGATAGAAAACCAGTACTTTTTCTTTCCATAGAGGTGCAACTTTGTCAGACCAAAGGAATTAGAATGACACCCATTCTAAAAGCTGGAACTCTGAGACAAATCAGACAGAACAGAACAAAGTAAGAAAGCATCTTTAATTCTGAAAGCACACTGCTCAGGAAGCAGAGCCAAGCAGAACTGAGGATAAACAAGTCTTAGTTTAGGAACTAAATCAGGAGTTATAGTCATTCAATGTATTAGGCATGAGTGTCAGTTGCTTGGGGATTTTCCAGCCCAAATTCCAGCATCCCCATGTCTAGGAAGCCTTTGAATTCTATAAACGAGTTCTGTGAGTCCCAAAGTTGCCCTAAACACAGGATTCTGGAGTCAATGCTGACCATCACCACAGGGCCAATGAGCAGACTCAGAAATGGGACCTGTGTTGTGATTTGTTCAGAGATCTAGCTGTCCGAGCACGCTGAGACTTGACACCCTAAAAGTTACTTTACACCCCACCTCCAGACAAGAGAGATTATTCATGGAGAAGGGGTGAGGATTAAACAAAAGTGGTCAGCCATTCCAAAGCTCAGTCTTGCCCCTCTGATCAGTCCATTAGCCACATCGTGAAGACTTAAGTTTTCCATGGTTCCCTCATTATTATATCCTGCATTCTTTCCATCACTGTGTGGATGTCTGGGTTCGGCTGTTCTGGAAACTCTGAGTCTAATTAGTATCTGCCCCATCAATCTTGTCTTCCTGCAGGGGCATCTAGGCTGGGGGTAGTGGTAAATGAGAACGAGAACGGCAAGTCACTAAGTGTGGAGGAAGCTTGAAAAAGTGGCTTTCACAAGGGAGATAAGAGGCAGTGGATGCACCTCAAGCGTTCACAATGGCCTGGAAGAGAATTGGATCAGGGAGGTGAGGGGTCATCTCAATGAAGGGGAATGAGATGTGGGGGGAGGGAGGCAAGTACACCCCTTTGCTTTTGGCTAAGCTGGGCAGGATCCACTATTCACAAGTCCGTAAGTGCCACTTAGCTGAATTAACTTCTGCAAACACACAGGTGTGGCTGATCACCCAGGGTGCTACTAAACCCAGGATTCGAAGGTATTTGTTTGTTCCACATTTGAAGAAAGAGACTTTAGTGTAGCAGGAGTAATAGAATAGGCCTGAGAAAGACCGAGGCAAGGAGGGACTACTGGAGGGACCAGTGCAGCTGAGATTTGATGATGCAGGCCTAGACAGGGCCATAGGCTCAATGAAGCATCCTATTGTAACTTGCTCGTGAGGACTCCATGCTATGGGTTTCTGTGGAGGTGCTGAGTCTTGGGTTAAACGTGTTTAACTCCCCCAGTCAGTACTTACATAATATGAAAGCTGGCTGCAGACTCAGTGCTTTCCACCAGATCTTCCTGCCTCTTATCAACAGGACTCAGGTCAAGGTCAGGATGCTTAAAAGCCCAGAAATGAATGAGCTGCCACGGGTCATCTCACTCTTACCTGAGGCTGCATCTCTTTGAGCTTTAACCAGACAAACCAAGGTGCTGCTTCCGCATGGCAGAATCTCATCTTCAGACAAGGTTTCCCTCCACTCTCACAAAAGTTATCAGCAACATCCATCCTGCCTCCTCCTCACGCTGAGCCTATGAACAGACGTCATCATCATCATTACCACCACGGAGACATATGCTTTCATTTCATTAACTGCTTAGACCTCTTGCAGATGAGCGTGCTATTTTCCTATATGTTGGAGGAGGATTTGAAGGTATTCTAACTTTTCTGAGCGATGCCTCCTAGTACCAGAAGCACAGCGGGTTTTGTCCTATGTTGCTGAACAACCCATAGAACATAATTAGCCGAGCTTTGCAGTCCTCTCCTGTTCAGCCTCATGCATAGTGTCATGTCTCCCACACAGACGAACTGCTATTTTTCCACAGCAGAAATGCACTTTCTGTTGGGGGAGAAATGTTGTTGACTGTATCTGTGTTCTGTGAGGAAAGTGTGTGGAGATATGTCAATCTCCTGAAAAATTAACAGGATCAGATTACACATTTAAGAACTGTCAATCATCCCTCGGCATATGTGCCAGAGGCTGATCTATATTCTTCCTCTCAACATGAATTCTGTATTTAACATTTACCAGGAGATACAGTTGTCAGGAGGAGACACTAAGGTCCCTGCAGAGGTGCCATTCCTTAGCAGCACCTACCTGCTTAGCAGCTCTCAAGCCCCAACTTGTGATGTTAATTTCCTCCATTGTGTGCTTGGATTAAAAAACATTCATTATGAAGAGTGCTTTTCCAGTAGAGGTTTAACCCAAGAGAAAAGACCTGCCTTGAATATGGCTGGGGTCCTGGACTGGAAAAGGGAGAAAGTCAACATACTCCTTCCCCATCACCGTCTGGTACCCAGCATTACATGGGTATCCCTTTAGGTCTAGGATTGCCTGTCACATTTCTGTACCCTCCACAGACTTACTGCTAAGCTGCCCCCACTGGTAAGCTTCCTGGCAATGATGGAAATTGGAACTACTTGGCAAATACCAGTCAAGGAAACTGATGTAGGCTGTGGAAGGGCTGTTATTAAATAATTTCTGATATTGGGGAAAGACACAAACCAGCCCTCTGCACCATGTCTGTATGGCTTTGAACTTGACCTGACTGAGATAACAAGGGGATAACGGAAGAACAGACACAGGCACAGAAAGGCTGAGACCCAGTGGACCGTGCTGGCTCTGATGGAGTACCACTGCCTGCAACAAGCCAGGACCTCTGCACGTCTGTTTATTATGTACAGCAGTTTCGCTAGCCTCAGTAGCAGGTTTCTGAGGGTAGCAGCATCAGGCTGTAAACATCCAGAAGGAACCTGTGGTCAATGCTCTCTGTGCACACTGTCAACATTCATACAGGGGCAAGAGGAAGGCTTTGCAACTTCCCTGAGCCTGAGCTGGAGAAGGCTTTGCCAGTTCCCTTGGGTCTGAAGTATTGGGGTCCTTAGAAATGGCTGTGCTCATGTCAAGAATACATACTCACACCTAGATCTCATTAGCTCCTTGTACTTTCACTCTGGATGTCTAGCAAAACAAACTCACAACACAGTGCCAGAGTCAGCTGAGTTCACCAGAAAAGCTATCCCCCAAGATTTGTAAGGCACTAATTTGAATTAAAATAATATCTGTCTGGATTGTGAACATGGCTCTGTGACTTCAGCTCTGCTAATGCTTCAACCCTTTACTTTTCTCCTCCCCACCATTAGAACACACATGTAGCCACATCAGAAACTCTGAGGTGTGGGGGTTGGGAGGAGGAGTCATTGTTTAAACATCTGGAATCTGATAGATTCTTTTCCAAAGCATTGTAACCCTGTGGCTGCCTGAGCCAGCACCCCCCACATATCAGCACAGAGAAATAGGAGCACTAGGGGATTAGAGCCAGGCCTACTCTTAATATAACATCTTAAATTAACCTTTGGAGGAATAAGTCACATTTGTCTCAAAGTAATTCAAATACAGTCTCATTATGCTCACCCTTGTTCATTACCCCTGCTGTTTACTGATCCTGAATAAGAAAAATGGTATTCTGCATATGAGGAGTTCTTTTTTCTTCATCTCAATAAAAGGGAGGGTAGAACACAACCTCTGATAAGAGACTCCTTTATTCTGATTCTTCTCTCCTAGCAGGGATGCCACTGGGTTGAGCATCCCTTGGGCTCAAGAAGAAAGAAGGAAGACTTTTCAAAAGCTGCTGTACCTGGCACCAAAAATGATTCTGAGGAAGAAGGGCACACAGATGGAGATAGCTACTCAGATGATGCACTGGCTAGTTTTATATCAACTTGGCACAAGCTAGGATCTAAGAGGAGGCAGCTTCAATTGAAAACAAAATGCCTCTATAAGATCTGGCTGTAGGCAGGACTGTAGGGCACTTTCTTAATTAGTGATTGAGGGGGAGCTCACTGAGGGGAATGCCATTCTTTGGATGGTGGTCCTGGGTTTTACAAAAAAGTAGGCTGATCAAGCCAGTAAGCAGCACTCCTCCATGGCCTCTGCATCAGCTCCTGCCTCCAGATTCCTGCCATGTTTGAGTTCCTGTCCTGACTTCATTCAATGAAGAAATGAAGGAATGTAAGCCAAAAAACTCTTTTCTCCCCAAATCTGTTTTTGGTCATGGTGTTTCATTATTGCAATAGAAACCTTAAGACAAGATGGTACCAGGAGTAGGGTTCTGCTGTGACAAATCTGACCGTGTTTTTGGGAGGATTATAGAAGAACTTTGGAACTTTGGGCTAGAAGAGCTATTGAGTGTTGAGAGCTCAAGAGAGCTTTTCTGTAGGAACTTGGAAGATAAGACTGTTAAGGGCAATGCAGACAATGGAGGCCAGGCTTGAGAAGTTTCAGAGGAAAGTTTAAAGATTATCAGGGACATTTGTTATTTTGAATTAAGATACTGGGATTCTGGTTGGTGGAGCTGAAGAATCAGCTGTGATTATCAAAAGACCAGAACCATTAAAGTGAAACCTTTGTTTTACTGGGACAATGGAAGGTGGTCAGCTGGAGTTGAGAAGTTAGTGATTAGAAAGATTTGAGGTAAAATCTTCTGGAAAGTGTTTCCTGAGAGTCAGCATACAGAAGCTGTGTTCTAGGGGTGGTCCATATTGCACATCAAGCTGACAGCTGAACTTCATCATGTGTAAGTCATCCAAGTGGGAATGGTTTTGAAAGAATAAAGGTGCCATGGAGAGCGGCTGAGGTTTGGCACTGTGAGAAGCCAGGAAAGTCCATTGGTATGGGTGTAGCCTCAGTAGCAATTGAAGGCCCAGGAATAAAGGGGTCATGGAGAGAAGTTGAGCCTTGGCACCAAGAAGAAAGCCTAGGAGAGGCTATTGGTGAAAGGGCAATCCAGTTGCAGCACAAGACATCAGCATTCTGGAGATGCCAGTACCATGGGATGACCACCAAGAACAGCATCAGCATATGTGGAGAGGGTCTGTCCTGAGCCAGGGAGACAAACTGTATATGCAGAGATAGTGGGGTCTGAGAAGTGACCCAGACCCTTTGGAAGAGCCAAGAAAATCATGAGTGGATCTCAGCTATTGGACAATGTGTTGTTTATTCAGTTGGAATTTGGTTTTGCATTGATTTGATTTTGTCTGTGCCCTGGTTCTTCCCCCTTGAAGTAAGAAAGTATTTATTTTTGTCTTGATAGGAACCCAGAGTTGAAAGATTGAATTTTAAAAGAGACTGTAGGTTTTAAAAGAGACTTTGCATTTTAAAAAGAGACTGAATTTAAAGGTGTTTGAATGTGTAAAGACTATGGGATTTCTAAGGTTATTTATGTTTTTAATGCGAGATCTTGGGAATGAATGGGGAAGGAAAGGCTTTAGTTGAAAAGTGCTATGTTTGTGTGTCAAGTTGACAAGGGGTCAGTTGTACTGGCTGCTTTTATATCAACTTGACATAAGTTAAAATCATCTGAGAGGAGGGAGCCTCAGTTGAGAAAACGCCTCCATAATACTGGGTTGTAGACAAGCCTGTGAGGCATTTTCTTAATTAGTCATTGATGGGAGAGGGCTGAGCCCATTGTGGGTAGAGCCTGGACTGGTGGTTCTGGGTTCTACAAGAAATCAGGTTGAAGAAACTATGAGAAACAAGCCAATACGTGACACACCCCTCCCTGGCTTCTGTATTAGCTCCCGATTCCCTGTGTCTTAGTGTCTGTTCTGGCTTCCTTCAAAAATGGACTGCAGTATGGAAGTGTAAGCCAAGCAAACCCTTTCCTTCCCAGCTTTCTTTTTGGCTATGGTGTTTAATCGCAGCAAGAGAAACCCCTAGACAGATGGGCTGACAGAGCAGAGAGACTTGGGATACTGAAAGCAGGAGTGAGATGCCTGTGAGGAAGGGAAAATGCTAATGGTTGTAAGTGGCACTGAGGAAGCATGAAAAACATGTTCTGTGGATGGGAGGGGTTTGATTTGTTCCTTGACTTGACTATGAAGGGCAGCTGTGAAGGAACTATAGAAAACTCACCTGAGGTTAACCTTCTCCCCACTGACAGGAAAGCAACTTAAACCAGCCTCTGCCACAGGCATTCAATGGCTGATGAAACTTCAAAGAATAAGCACACATCAGGTATGGCTGGACATAGTAGCAGATGATGTTAATCAGGAACATCTCTCCAAATCTTGACTCTTGTAGGTGGCTTCATAGCAGGAGTGTTCTCAGACATTATAGATAGGTCCTAGATGGGCCATACTGATCAGACATTCATCTCATGATCTTAACACTGTTATGGGGGTGGGAGGCAAGAATACCTCTACCTAATAGTCTCACAGAAAGCCTTTGGGTTGGATATTCATCTCTAACACAGTTCATTTATTGCAAACATTACAGTTCTCCACCTAGCCAGATCTGGGTCCTGGGTCAGGGACAAGTGAAGGAGATAGATTCCATCCGAAGAGCGTGGGAGCTTAGGAAGTGTCTCCACTGGGAAAGTGCTTGCTCTACAGTCATGAAGACCTGAGCCCCTCCCAGTATTGGAGAGGCAGAGTGAAGTGGATTCCCAGTGGCAAACCAGGAGAGTCGAACTGGTAAGCTCAGGTTTAGGGGAGACCCTGCCCCAAAACCTAATGTGGAGAGCATTGAAGAAGACATCTGACATGGACTTCTGACCTCTATACATGCAACACACACACACACACACACACACACACACACACACACACACACACACCCCAAATGAGAAAGAATAATAATCCCAGGGAGAGTTGAGTTTCTCCCAGGAGAATGCTGGGATACAGAGCAGCATTAGGCTCTGAGAAGACTGGATTCTTGCTGTTTAACTGACCGTTGTTTCGCTGGTAGCATATGGTTAAATGGGTGTGTGCTTCATCAGGAGCAGGAATACTGTGATCTGGACACAGATGCATCAAACTCTTGTAAGCTGACTAGATAAAACTACAGTACATTAGACACCTCTATGTCACTTCACACTGTCTCAGTCTGGTGAATTTGACCCTCAAGCCCTGGAGGAGATGAATCACCCAACCTGATGGGAGTACCCCATGTCTGTCCTTTGTCTGGGGCTGCTATTCTAGTTCAGAGAGTTTTCAGAGAGTACTCTGAAATAGAACATCCTGGGATCAGATAGATCCTGCTCATCTCTATTGACTCCTGTGATCCTCGGAAAGATCATTTAATATTTGATATTGCATGGCCTCAAAGGAAATGTTATGGTGAGTGGGGAAAGGGGAACAGGGCCTTGGGGACTCATGTGTGAACGAAACATATTCAGAGAACACAGATATTGCAAATGTGACTTCAGTCCGTGGGTATGTTTTATCAGCATTTATTTTGCAAATCACTTCAAGACCCTCTGTGTTGTTGGCTTAGTGCCTCTTTCAAGTCTGCAAAAATGAGAGGACACAAAGTGACCCTTGAATGTGTAGCAATGTGGGTCTGCCCTCAGAAGGCAGGCTGTGGATTTTCTTGCTTAATTAGGAATCTCTCGGTAAAACCATACTTTGCAATGTCAAGATGACTCTACCTCAGCCTGAGTGCATTGAGAAAACTGATTATTTATTTGGGTCTGAATGAGCTTGAGCATAGGATTCTAGTAAGAAAAGTAGCATGGTCCTAAAAGCAAAGCAGGTCAGTAGTACTCCCCTGTCTCTCCTGACTTTGATTCAGATCAAACATGGCTTCCCAGCTATGCACTGGAAACATACTCCTCATGGTTTCTTGAACATATTGGGAAATTTGGGGCAAGGAGATCTGCTGCTCCTTCTCCTTTAGATCCACTGTGTCCTGGCTGACAGTTTTGGTGATGAAAAGCAGTCTGAGCCACCACATTTGTTGAAGTCAAGGGAATCTTGTTAAGAGGAAGCCTGTAGTACAGGCTCACTGATTTACTCTGAAGCGCATGCCCTGAGCATTCCTAAGCAACAGGGTAGACCTGTTGCTGAGCACATATGTGAACTCCATGGCTTAGGATGGCCTTCAGGCAAGGGGCATCCACTACCACCAACCTCCTAAAAGAGATGCCCACAGTACAACCAGGGACTGGAACTCCCCAAAAGCTGTATGCCTGAATCTCTTCTCCACCAACACCCAGGCATCACAACCCTTTCCTGTATCCCTCCCCTCCATTCTCTTCCATCCTTCTCTGGTCTCCCCATACCCAGCGGTACCTTCTCTCAGTGCTAGCTAGAGCTGTGCATACAGGACCTTGGAGACCAATGGGTGTGTACCAGCCACATTTCCCCTACTTTCTAAACCTCCCTATGGTGCATGGGATGGTTTAATTTGAATCTGGACTCAACACTTAGTTAGCCTGCAGTCCCAAGCCCCAGGAACCTAAATGTTTTCATTTTTCAACAGGAGGGAATATTACTGCACTCCAGGGATGTTACAGTGTTAAATGTGACAGTGTTTGCAAAGGGCTTGACATGCAAAACGCTTATTAACTGCTGTGAATTATTTCCTGTGAAAAGCACATCTACAGGAAGTTTAACAGAGCTAGTGCAACAGTCATTTCAATCTCTGTGGTCCATGAAGGCAGGGGAGTGGAAATTAATGGCTCTCTCACACCCTTAATGACTATTGTACTTCCATGTATCTGTGGCATCTCAAGTTTCCAGACAATATTTGATTTTTCTTCTCTTCTTCCACCTTCTCCCATGAGATCCCCAATTGCTTCCCCTTCCCTTTCAGAATCCTTAGTGCTAAACTAACCTTTATCTTACCAGCCTCTTTTCCATTCTACCCTTTCTCTTCCTCCATTCCTACTCTTCTCCCCCTACTCATCTTCTCTTACCATCTTCCCCCTCCTCCAATCCTCTTCCTCTATTCCTTCTCCCCCTCCTTCTTCCCCATTTACTCCTCCTTTCCTCCCTTCTCTCTCTCTGTACAGCAGCTGTGTGAAAAGCCTCATGGGTAGAGTACACTTTAAGGTTTCTGATCAGCTTGCCTCTCCAGTGACTAACCTGCAGACATGGATGGTGACCTAACAGAAGTTCCTGAACCTTGTCCTGCCAAATGTGAGCTCTGTATCTAAAACTGAGAACACCCTTCTCACAGTCCCTTCAGAAGATTCAGAAATTCCTAGAGCAGAGATTTCATGGTCAGTGTACCCCAGATGATCTTGGGCTCTGAATAGAGAGGCCAGCAAATGGACAGAGGAGACACACTGACCTGACCTGGTTTCAAGACTGTATTGATCTCCTTCACTGGTTCTCAAGTTCATACCCCATTCAGCCTACCTTGACCTCAGCCCAGAGCAGAAAATTCGGACATTGAAAAGGGGTAATTTATACAGCTAGGATTCTGACGGCTCCTTTCTGAGGAGTTAGAGATAAGGAAATGCATGGGGAAATGGTGCTGATTTCCCCAAACACCAGTCCTGGCAATCTTGACTTGCTTCCACATGAGCAAATTCTATCCCACCAAGTCTTACCTGATGGTGTTTATAGGCTGGTGCTTTAGCATCCCCAACAGCTGACATGGCAAAGCTTAGGTGGCTGGGGAGGAAGAACTTTCTTTTGAAGGTTCTGCTAGGAACATTTCTCCAAACAGAACCTATCCTCATTTCCTTTTCAGAGGTGGGGTATTCTTCATAGACTTCAAATGACAAACTGTAGCTTGTCTTTGCTACTTTGTGGGTTCTTTTTTCCCCCACCCCCCATTTCTCCTCCTAACACTAGATAGGAGAGAAAGAAAAATAGAGGGAGGGAGGGAGGGAGGGAGAGAGAGGGGGGGGGATTCCCCATCTAATTTCTTCTCTTTTGTTTCTTCTTTGAGCAGGACTCAAACACAAACACACTCAAACAAACCACAGCCAACCTCCCTAAATGACCAGCAACCACCAAGCCTGCTTCTAGGGGGCCCTAGCATTTATGTACCTTCTGAAAAGTTCCCAGGATTTCAAAGGTCACACAATTGCAGAAGCTCTCTGCAGCTGGCAAAACCAGGCCTCCGCAGAGCAAGAGGCAAATCATAGTCAGCTGCTGCAGACAGTGTGAACCATGAACCAGCCCCATATCCCCACACCTGGGATTAAAATAAAAACATACTCTTATGATATCTTTATTCTCATTGTAACATACTTTTGAGCAGACCAGTGGAGTTCTTAGTGTTGAAGTTGTGTCTCCTTTTTCTATCCCTTCTGGGTTTCAGAAACACTTCAGAGCATTCTACTCTCAGCATTACTGGAGCTACATCAACAGATGGCTTCTATTTCTTTTTTTTTTTTTTTAAAGATTTGCCAGGAGCCATCTAGGAGAGGCTAAAGGTGAGCAGGTGATCTTCCAGAGATGTTTCACTGTGGAATTATAATGAATGTGCTCTTGGAGACAAGGCCTGAGGGACAAATCTGAGGATCTGATTCCTGTTATTGATATGCCTTTCCTGTCATTATTGAATCAAATAATCCCTGGGCATTACCCCACCCTATTGGGCAGATTTTCTGCAGTTCAACAAAGATGTACTGTGTTGTAGTGATGCAGACAAACAGACCATTTCTTAATTCCTAATGACGATTCCAAAAATTATACCAATAATTATAAAGCCCTTTATAATAGGACTGCAATTAAGGCCCTCTGTGATATAAATACTGAGCTTAGAACTCTGTCAATCTTCAAGTGTCATGAGTTAATTGCTTCTGAGATAGAAAGCAGGCATTTCCTTAGAGTTGTAAAACAATTAACCAAAGGTCATAAAAAAAAAAAAAACCCCACAACGATTTATTGTAGGTGCAAGAACAGAAGGTAAAATTATCTATATAAAACTTCAATGCTAATTTAGACACAAAAATTATAGTTTTAGATTCTCAATGAACCTGTGGAGTTAGTGGCAGATAATGCATGTCTAGCTAGATAACTAGTCCTAATGAGAACACATGCAAACATCTCTGTTGTATACTTATTCAATATATGTTTTGAATTTATGTTTAAACTTGTAGTGAGCTTTTTGATTGTTGGAATACCATGTGATCATGTGTTCTGAGAAAATGTATAAAGAACTGAGAACAACAAAAAGAACAGGGTAGTAGAATACCTTAGAAATTAAATTAAGAAAGCATATAGTCTGGTAGGCTTTCCCCCTTTTACTTTTCCTTAGAAATAAAGATTAGAATTCATTTTATAAGTGTCTCTTTTTTTTTTTCTGAAGAGACTTTCCCTAACTGACACAGTCTCTGGGCACAGGAAGAGAGGACTTATGAAGAAAAGAACAAAGGACTTCTTTACTTAATCGCCTGTGGTTAGGCAGTGATGTTAATTTGCCCCAAGGCCTGCAGCTTCTGGCCTCAGAGTAAGTTAAAATCAAGATAGATAACCAGTATTATGGAAAGCAATCTTAATGTCTTGCAAGACCATGTCTCCCCACTCCCCTCCACCCACAATGCTCTCTCCCCTTCAAGAGAAAATCAGAGCTCCAGAGCTGGTCTCTGTCATTTATTTACTATTATTTCCTGTGTATAATGTTATGTCCACATGTGTGTCTGGTGTCCTTGGAGGACTGAAGAGGGCAATGGGTCCCTTGCAACTGGAGTTACAGGCAACTGTGAGTCACCATGTATGTGCTGGAAACTGAATCTGGATTCTCTGCAGGAGCAAAGAGTGTTCTTGACCACTGAGCCAGCTCTCCAGCTCTCCTGTTCCTACTTTCTGACAGGAAGATTGGGTCTCAGAACACTGTAGGAAACATTAGAGTGAGGCTGTTTATAGGCGTGTGATTTGGAATTTGATATTGTTTTTAGCCATTGAATCTTGAAGTGTTGTGTTATAGTTCTATATTAGTGTTCTCCAGGAGAATAAAACTGATTTTATCAATCATCTATCTATCTATCTATCTATCTATCTAATTCTGTGTGTTCATGTATGTTAACAGGGGAATTTAATAGATTGGCCAACATGATAGGGGCTGGGTAGTTGGACAATGACTGCTTTACATTAGAGACGCTGAGGATTCAGTAGTTGCTTAGCTGTTCCAATCTGGTGCTGACAGTCTAGAGGATTCTGGGAGAGCTGCTGGTCTATCCACACCGAAATCTCAAAGAAGTTGATTGCAATATCAACAAAAGAACAACAACAACAACAACAACAACAACAACAACAACAAAAAGGTAGATGAACTTGTCAGCAAGAGTGAGGGTAAGCAGGCAAAAATCAAAGCTCTGATTAAGAGTGTTCAGTGCCTTGTGTTGATTCCAGATCAGGCCAAATCGACAACCACAATCAGCCATAATATGGAGGAGAATGATTCTCATGTATAGCTTATGGGAAGGCAGAGTGCTCAATAAATTTAGAAAACAGTGTGGCAGTTCTTCAATAGTAAAATGCAGGCTCACTAAATAGCCTAGCACATGGGTTACGCCAAAGCAGTAAACAGCACGTTTGCTCATGAGGTTACACTACAGGGGTTTTGCTCATGGAAGCTTTGTTTGTAGCACAACCCAACTGGAAAAGAACTGAATGCTCACCAACAAGTAGATGGATTTTAAAAACACTGCAGTAAACACGTCGTATGTATGTACATTTTTAATACTTTCAGGCATCAGTTAAAGTTAATTTTAAAAAGAGGGGTGCATCCATACCATGGAATACTATGTAGTGACAGAACAGAATGAACTGAGTTTATACACATGTGCTAGGGGACTCTCAGAGTCACGTGAGTGATATAGCCAAACAACATATGGTATTGTTTGTATAACGTTTCTGGCTGACAAGCAGAGGGCTTGCTAAGACTCCGTTTTAGAACTCACTGGTCACATTTGAGAAGTCCTATAGAAGGCAAAGATCTTGCCAGTTGCCCAGTCAGCATCCAGCATCAGATGCTGGTTCTGTTGGGCTGGGATGTAGCCCCAGCATTATCACAGGAAGCAGGGAGTGTCCTGGTTGGTCCCAGTTAAAGCATACAAGTCATGAGAAATCATGACAGGGCAGGGGTGATTACTCAGTGGTTAGGAGCACAGGCTGTGCTTCCAGAGGACCTGAGTTCAATTCCCAGCACCCATTTAGCAGCTCATGGATGTCTGTAACTCTAGTTCCAGGGGATCTGATAACCTCACATAGACATACATGCAGGCAAAGCACCAATGCAAGAGAGAGAGAGAGAGAGAGAGAGAGAGAGAGAGAGAGAGAGAGAGATCAAGACATTGTTCTTGTTTTAAGATACCATGTCCTGGAGAGGCTAATTACAGAGCAATTGGCCAGTGAGTAACTGACAGTCTAGAAACTACATCCTGAGTCAGATATGCCTACATATGCCTAGAGTCCCAGCTACTCAGGAGGCAGAGGCAGGATGTTCTCGTAAGCTCGTGAGGTGGACAGCAGTAGTGACACACCATATGATACACCATTTCTCAGAGTGAACAGGCAAAAAAAAAACAACAACAACAACAAAAAAACAAAAACAAAAACCAAACAAACAAACAAACAAACAAAACCCCTGCCATCCTACTTCCCAACTCTGGTGTAATACTCTGCCTGTTTATGCTGGTGCTCTGGGGTTGCTCTGCACAGGACTAACTTGGTCCATGTACCATCTGTAAGATAGAATGACTATGGAGAAAGAGGGCACCAAGGAGCACCTGGGCCACCCGTTTCCCACTGGGGCTCCATAGAATACTACCCACACTGAATGGAAAGGGGAATGGGATCTCATTAGCCAGGAAAGGGCAAAGGAGTGTGGACACAGTAGGTCAGAGCAGATGCTATGGGGCAACTGACACAGAGGACTGTCTGTCCATCAAAAGAACCGAGTGAGTTCGGGAAGCTCAGGTTGTTTACATCCCTACAAAAGTATTAGTAGGTTCTGCACATTATAGGGGTGATTGGAAGAAAACCCAGTTTCAAGGTAAGTATTCAACTAATGGTGGCCATTGCTATTTCATCATTATCATCATTATTATCAGAGCATAGCTTGCAGAATTCATACATAGTCCTCCCTCTGCAGACATTGTCCCATAGTTAGCCCCAGCACTAAGTAATAAGTACATTTGGCCATATGAAGGGAATATTCCTGGTGTAACTGGGCACAGTTTTTGGCAGAGAAGTGCTGTACATGTCTATTTGAAAAGTCCTTGTCTTATTAACTCATAGCCCTGGGGACTTGGTTCTTTTGTGACTGTTCATTGAGGAGACAAATAACTCAGCTGGGCTTCATGTCTGATTTCAAGGTTTCCATGGAGACCTGGATGAAGACAGATGCAGCTTTCAAAGCCTCCACACTTTCCCTTGCAGTTGGGTAGTGAGAGGCTCTTCTGTGAGATCTCTCTCTCTCTCTCTCTCTCTCTCTCTCTCTCTCTCTCTCTCTCTCTCTCTTTCTCACTCTCCCTCCCTCCCTCCCTCCCTCCCTCCCTCCATCACTGTGTGTGTGTGTGTATGTGTGTGTGTGTGTATACATGCACACACGTGCATGCATGTTAAAAGCTTGGCATTGTACATACACATCTGCAGGCTCATCCTCTCTGATGGGAGACAACTTACCCCTGGAAACCAAGAAAAGTCACCAAACATATCTGTATAAAAGCAAACCCCAGACAGTTTGGGTGCCACTAGATTGCCTGTCATGGGACTCCCATGAACAGGGTTTTGCTGCAAAGCTGACTGGGTCACTTGGTGGCTGTCAGGAACTGATAGACAATCTCAGAGGTCACACATGCAGCATTTTCAGTCATCTAATTGCAAATGAGTCAAGTGCAAGGACCAGGCCTGCCACAAAGGTCAAGGAAGCAGCTATGACTGTGGACACTTGGGGACAGGAGGTATTCTTGTGCTGGATTCCTCTTGTTGTTAGAAGAGGAGGAGGAGGAGAAGAAAGTGTGCAAGTATTTGTATATGTAGTAATTATTCTATTGTTTATGAAGGTTTTAGATGAGACCTGCCTGTCGTAGTTGTATATGCTGCTGCTTAAGATATTGTGCCTTTGGGGGTTGGGGATTTAGCTCAGGGGTAGAGCGCTTGCCTAGCAAGCTCAAGGCCCTGGGTTCGGTCCCCAGCTCTGAAAAAAAAAAAGAAAGAAAGAAGATACTGTGCCTTTTGCATTGTGACAGTCCATGGGGAAGGTGGACATTTAGTCCAGGAACTGGAGCACAGGACTCTGAGACTCAAGGACATCCATGTTGAGCTGGCCACTTAGCGCTCTCGCCAAGGCCACCTCCATCAAACTCCAATGCATCACTCTTCTCACTGTTCTGATAGCCAAAGGCAGGTCCATCCTTAAGAGAGTGTTCATGCCAGATGGATCTCAAGAAGAAAGGAAATGGCTCCATAAAAAATGGTAGATTTAAAAAAAAAACCCAAAATGATGAATTAACCAAATAGAAAACTCCCAGGTGAGTCTAGATACTTTAGATGTCTGGAGAGCCAGGCAGGCTTACAATATAGAAAAAGATGAGGTCATGCATCCAGATGCTAGGAGCAGGTGAGATGGGAGGAGCTTCCATCACAGCAGGGATTTCTCGAAGTGTTCATCCTGATTTACCAGGTCAGGGAAGCTTCCCTGTGACCAGTGACCACTGTGTACACCTTGGTGACTTGTGACACACTCTATCCTGCATCAGCTTGGTACTTCTACCGAGTCTAGTGAGCTCCCCATGGCAAAGATCACGTTGAGTTTGTCTTCTAATTTTCCCCAGGGTCTGTGAAAGGATCATGCGCCCAGAAAATCTGTGCTTAACATCTTACTCATTATTTATTCATTAGACCGAGAACTTCTGCAAGGTCAACTGGTTTTTTAAATTCCATCAGGTACATTCTGGAGCCTTGGATGAGCACTCACCTGAGCTTTCTGCATACCTTTATAATCATCTTCAGTGGGGGTATGTATCACTTGGATGATCCTTGCCCTCTGCTTTTCTTTTCTCTATTATACAGGTATATTTGATGGTCGCTTATTAACTTCAAACACTGCTCACATATTAGAGAGAAAAGACAAATACAGACAGGGTTTCTATTCCTTGGATACCCAGGACTGTGACTCTAACCATCTCAAAAGAAACACCCTGAGAAATGGGTCCTCTCCCCCACACCCAAGAACCAATGTTCACAGATCACACAGCCCTACAAGTTTAATGTACATGCAGCACAGCAGACAGGCTGCTCTGTTTCCCATTGTACTCGTTTTTCCTTAAAGCACTCACAATCTGTTCAATTGATTTTGTGACCCCCAAGGCTACCTGGATCATTCCCACAATTTGCAAAGCATTGATGCAGTGCAGAGGTTCAGAATCTCTTCTCTGTCATGGATTCCTCAGCATCACTTACTTCCCCACAGAAGAGGAGGGGAGTAAGATTGTGAAGGAAATCTATTACTTCAAAATGTCTTGATAACAGTGAAAACATGTTAAGAAACGAAATACATGATCCAGTCATGAATAGGCCTCATTATCAGTGCATTAAATGCAAACTCTAGCAGCTGACTCACAGCAACGTCTTTCGAGCCGGCAATGAACAGAGACGCTATATTTAGAATTCTGCAACTGCAACCTGATTCCCAAATACCTGATTACTAGTGGTGACTGTCACAGTGCTGCTGATACTGCTT
Organism: Rattus norvegicus; assembly: GCF_021556685.1. NCBI lineage: Eukaryota > Metazoa > Chordata > Mammalia > Rodentia > Muridae > Rattus > Rattus norvegicus. The sequence goes on along the minus strand of NC_141534.1, from coordinate 199,748,367 downwards.
TGAAGCATCACCTATGTTAACTATGGCAGGAATGTTAACTTTCAGAAGTCGATGGAGACAAAGGAGCATCCAAATTAATTCACTATCGTTGTAGTGTCCCCTAGGAGAACCCTGGTCTTTCCTCTCAAAAAGTACAAACCTCCCCCGCTTTTTTTTTCAGCAGGACCCATGGCTTTGATCTTGACAGTGGGATGAGAGTATACAAATGAAGGAGTAGACATAGCTAGACTTGTGTGATGCAGGTTTGTTATCCCAACACTCATAGGCGCCACAGCAGGAGGGTTGTAAGTTCAAGGCCAGCCCATATCCAGTGAGCCACTTCCCACTTAAAACAAAACAGGATGAAGCAGGTGAATTAGGTCCACCCATCAGCTGTCAGAATAAGGGGAAGGAGCCCTAGGCTGCCCATGGTTAGTCAATTTCCCATGTCGCATAGTCTAACCACTTTAGTTCAGTAGCTGGGACCATATCCCAGGTGGAGCCACAAGCCCACTCTCTTTAGACACGGGTCACCATGAATCTATAACTTTTAAAAGCTGGGTAACAATTCAGAGCTATGGGGAACTGGGCTAGGAAGCCCACTCCCAAGATACTTCTTCCCCTCTCCAGCCCCTCAGTCCTGATCTGCAGCGGACATTTCACAGCAGGCAGTCAGGCCTCTGTAGTCAGTTGGAAAGAAGAGCATCTTTCAGAGTTGACTCAGCAGCCTTTCCCTTGGACTGATTGTGCTGACTGAGGTGTGGCCCTGGAGAAACATCTGTTTCAGCTGCTAAGGTAGAGGGTACCCTAGCAGCCTGGACCAATTTAGTTCTGTTTAAATACACCCTAAGAACCGAGTGTGGGAGGGAGCACTTTATGAGCTCCTTGGCTGTTTGACATGGAAAAGGTGCCTGCTTGCTAACATGTTGTGGAGAAAGTCACTCTGAGACTACAACTGTTAGATAAATAATACGACACTTCTTCGGAAGCTATTTATAGGCCAAATGGGGTGAATTCCTAGGGAGCTGAAAGATCTGAGAACTGAGGCTACTGTACCTCCCCTGCTTCTTCCTGACTTACTGAGGAGCAAGGAGGTCTCCCAAGTTCAATTGTGTGTGTGTGTGTGTGTGTGTGTGTGTGCATGCGCATGCGTACGTGCGTGCACGCACACATGCACATTAATATCAGCTGTTCTGTAGGCACTGCCCACTCATTCACTAGCCTGCCACTGAGCCCCAAGAATCTGCTTGTGTCTGCCTCCCTAGCACTGGAATCAGGAACACATGTCCCCACACCCAGCATTTTTTTTTATTTGAGTTCAGGGTGTGTGTCTTAGGGTTTCATTGTTGTGAAGAGACACCACGACCAAAGCAATTCTTTATAAAGGGCTGGTGTACACTTTCAGAGATTCAGTCTATTATCATTATAGTAGGAGGCACGGCAGCGTGCAGGCAGGCATGGTACTGAGGAAGGAGCTGAGAGTTCTACATCTTGATCCAAAGGCAGTCAGGAGGGGATTTCCATTCACGCTGAGTGGGGCTTGAGAATAGGACATCACACCTGACTCTCAGCTCCAACAAGGTCACATCTACTCCAACAAGGCCACCCCTCCTAAAAGTGCTACTTCCCACAGACCAAGCATGTTCAAATCCCCACAGGGTAGGATTCATGTTTTATGGTTGCTTACTAACTGTATTTCATCAGACACAACAGCCTGCCCACTTGTCCAACTTGAGCAGAACAGCAGTCATTTGCATCGTTTACTGTGCATGATAGTTTGTGTGTCAACTTTGCTAGGCCAGTGTTACCAGCATTCACAGGTCAATCTCAGTGCTGCTCAAGGTATGTATGTGCTCTGTATGTATCCAGTGTCAGAGGTGTCAGAAATGGTGTCAAATCCCTTGAAACTGGAGCTATACATGATTTTGAGTCGTGCAATGTGGGTACTGAGGACCAAACACAAGTCCTTTGCAAATAGCACACGTGTTCTTAACTGCCAAGCATCTCTCTGGGCCCTCATGCCCAACCAATAGTGTGTAAATGATTTTCATGAATGCTCAAATGAGTGAAGTGGCCTCTCTCTGAAGCATAATCATTGTTCTGAGTATAGTATATACACTTCTGTGATGGACAGTGGACTTCCTGGAACCTAGATGACACCTGCAATAAGTAACCCGTGTTTCAAGTGAAAGAAAACAAGCCATAGGCAGGAACCATCAAGATGCACAATGAGTGTGTCAGGGTGCTTCCAATGTGTCCCCGGAGATAGGTAAGCCGCTAGGATGACCATTTGTACTTCTGTCACCTGGAAAGCACAGAAACTCTTCTCAGACTGGGGCCTGAGAAGTCCGAGGCTTTGTTGGCAGATATTGTATCTGTTGAAGGCTACTTTCTGGTTCATCAGTGGCCATCTCCTGTGTCCTCAGCTGTTGGAAGAGGAAAGGGAGCTCTCTGTAATATATCTTTTACAAAGATGCTAACACCACCCACAAGAAATCCACCCTTGTGGTCTACTCATCCCTAATGGCTCTGTCTCCTTATGCCAAGCACTTTATAAGGGAGGGTCTCCAGATAATCTCGTGGGCACATACTCATAGAACCCCATATCCATGTAGATATTTGCTCGTCCATGGTCGTGTGCTGCTGTATTTAAAATAGTGCAGGAATGGAATCAATCAAGATATCTATCAATAGATGACTGATAATGAAAATGTGCTCCATATATAAAATGGAATATTATTCAGCCATAAAGAAATATTGAACCAGAAATTTGAATGACAACAGATAGATGGACTTGGAAAGTATAACATTAAGCAAGACAACCCAAACTCGGGAAAAAAAGTTGTACGTTCTCCTTCATCTTTGGATCTTAGCCTACAGTGTATTCATGTACACATGGAGAAAGGCATTAGTGTCTCGAAAGGACCAAGACAGGGTAATTAATATCAGTTGATTAAGAAGGACTGAATGCAAACAGGAGGAGTCATGAGTCATGCAAGGGGATATAAAGCTATCCTTTTTCTAGTTCATATTTATTTCCTTTTGTGGTAGCTAATTGCATAAAAATACAATTGGTAGGGAGAGTATAGAACTCTAAACAAAGACCCACGGCTTTGGAATGTTTCTTCCCACTTCAGAGAAGTCTGCTAAGATGGCCAGAGTTCAGAAATGAACAAGTGTGTGAGGGCTCTCATTAAACTAGCCGTGAGGTGTTTGATTGGTAAGATAATTAGAATAAAGTGATATTTTAAAGGAGGAGGTTAAGGATGAGGAGGAAGGGGAGAGGGAGGAAGGGAGGAAGGGAAGGAGGAGGAAGCGGGGACTCAGCAATTGGACTAGGCTGGCTGACCAGTTTACCCCAGAATCTGCCTGTCTCCATCCCCAGCACTGAGATCATAAACATACACCACCATGCCTAGCTTTTTACAGGCAAGTAGAACTCAGTCCTTATTCTTTCACAGCAAGCACTTTACCCATCTCTCCAGCCCCCATGCCCACACTTTTTATTTTGTTTAAAAAAAAACTGTCCATAAACTCTAGAAAATAATTCTTATTAGGCAATCAGACCCCTACCTGGCCCTTTAAAATGCTTCATGGCCTTTGATTGCCCAGCTGTACCACTGTGTGTTCCAGAAGTCCCCTAGAATTCCCAAACATTTACCATGATGAACAAGACAGGCATGGGCTCCTTGTGTGGCCCACACCATTTTGCTTGGGTTCTGATTATGATTTGGTGCAGTGCAGCCTGGGCAGAAACCTTGCAAGTTTTGAGCCCCATTGATAATTTGCACCCAATGAGGTGGTGCCAGCTTACAGTGTGTGTTCAGCCCAGTGAATCTGTGTCTTCTTCTCTCACCCCGACTAGGACACAGAACAGTGTATGTCACTCTCCTGGGATATCTTAGCACTGGAGTACACTAGTAATTTCTGTGTGACCTGGTGACTCCAGGGCCACTCTCTTACCCTAGTTATTTTATCTCTCATAAGAACCCCAGTTCTGAACCTTCCATTTTACCTCAGCCATGCTGAGGTTGTATTCCTTAGGTGCCTCAGAGGGTGTGGTCCACTCACTGCCCTTAGCAACTTATACAAACTGCTTATGTCCTTGGCTTCTTGCCCTCCTCTATGGCAAAGCCAGCAGTCAGCACCATCAGGTCCCTTCTGACTAACTCATGTTGTCATCTCTCTTCTGGACTATCCTCCTCTGTCTGTCCTTCTTTTTAAAATACCTTTATTTCATTGTTTTTGTGACACACACATACACGTCCATAAATGGAGGTCAGAGGGTGTCTTGTGGGAGTTGATTCTCTCCTTTCTATCATGTAGGGTCCTGGCTTGCAGCTCTACCAGCTGAGCCATACTACCCACCCACCCAATTCCGCCTTCAAGAATTCTTGTGATAATTACACCATACAGGACACACACCTATCTTTAGTTGATTAACTTAATTATACCTGCAAAGTCCTCTGCCCTGGCATATGTGATAGGGCTGCAAGACATGTTTAGGAAGTCCCTATTATGCACCCCACCTCCAGTCTTCATTAAACATCCTTCTCATTCCAAAGAACAATGTCACATTAAGAGCCCCATGTGTCTAGGACAGGTTTGCAGATGGCTTGATCAATCTATGAAGCTTGTGGGAAGACGGGGCTGGGGGCTGGGGCGAAGCTGTCTACTGGTTGGTGTCCACTGACCTACATCCCAGGTAGCAGTTGCAAACATTTCTTTCCCACAAAGAGGAGGGGAACGCAGGTGAGTGCTGTCAGGGACTGGGGGAGAAATGAAGCCAATTATTAGATAAAGTGGCCAAACGAATAACCAGCTAGAGGATTGTCCACAGACGTCACCCTGTCTTCGTTTGCTCACCATTTGTCTGAGCCAAGCTTCATTTAGTTCTTCCCTTCACCCCAGATCCCATATGCTGCTCTGCGTGCCCAGGCCCACTGCTAGAGACACGGGCGTGCAATTATCCAGCTCCTACGCATTTTCTTGTTCTCTTGCTCTTTGAGCTTAATTTCCCTGAGAGGCTTTGCCTTGAGTTTGCTTTCAAACCCATAATTACGAGGAGGCACCTAATGAGTCCAGGAACAAACTTCAGCACCGCACAGCTATTTGGTTTTAATGGGATAAACGGGGGTAATGTCAAACAGGGAGATCTCTGGCTTGTTTCTGTCGCTGTGTGCCTGAAGGGTACCTAGCCTTCCTAACCATTTGATGCAGCCCACCCTGGGGGATTATCTCTCTGGAGTCCTGCAGCGTCTTCCACCCATCTTGATGTCATGCAGGCTGGTGAGCCCAGCTGTTCTAACAGTCCTGGAAAGCTTCTTGTTTGGGATCAGCAGAGACCACCAAGGTCACCGAGGGTACATCAGGGCCCTGACCTCAGTCACCACACCATGGCACTCCCGGGAGAGGACTGACTTCCTCCCGACACACATTACTACAGGGTAGTGACTCAGACTGAGCAAATTGCAAACAGCGTGGATCATAATGAATATTTTGACTCGGAAAACAGCATTCTCCGTGATGCCTAACGTCTACAGGAACTTGAGAACTGACAGGAAAATCTATGATCAAAGTGCCGTTCCCATGGTGTTGTTATTAAGAGGAATTTGCTGAGAGTACCTGCTGAGTACTGTGCCGGGTACTTAGGACCTGGGGAGGATTATGGGGGTGGGAGAGAACACAGAAGAAGGTGCATGTAAGAATGTAAGTCAGTGGTAGTGGTTCTCAACCTTCCTCATGCTGCAATCCTGTAATACAGTTTCCCTTGTTCCACTGACCCCCCCAACCATAAAATTGTTTTGTTGCTATTTCATAACTATAATTTTATCAGTGTTATGAATCTTCATGAAAATATCTGATATGCAGGACATCTGATATGCTGCCTCCAAAAGGAGTCATGACCCACACAGGTTGAGAACCGTGGATACAGGTAAATACAGGAGCCTCTGCATAGGACGGTGCAGAAGGAAAACAACAGGATACAATAATGGGGAAACAGATAAGGACCAGACTGTGTTCCAAGGTATATCAGACAACGATGGATGCCAACTGTCAGTCAGCCATGAGTCATGCCCCCCCCACTCTCCAAGACTCTCAGAATGACTCTTCCTGGAGTGAAGTAGCCCCTCACAGGGCAAGCCTCTTCCCCCAATAACTATATCCTCTTTTTTTCTGGAAGGTCAATACCAAGGTGAGGAGTAGGAGGGGTTGAAAGGTACAGGCATAACGATCTCTGCGAATGTTGAGAGCAGAGTCCAGCATGACTGAGTCAGAGAGCAGAGTGATTCGGGAGAACACCACACCCAGCTTATGTGTTGGTTGAGGCCTGAGGTCATTAATCTGGGAGCCCAGCACTGAGCTTTGGCCACCTGGGCATCAATGGTGCAGACACTCAGAGGGAAATAGGAAGTTCTCTCATAACCCCAAACTCTCACACCCCTACCTCCCACCCCTGCCCCTGGCTTGTGGCAATTTGTAGGTTACCTTTGACTTGACCCCAGCTCAGTTAAGACTCTTCTCCCCTCCCCAGCTCCCATTTCCCATCCCCCTTTCCAGATGGAACCAACAAAAAGAGTGGAAGGTAGATTTATAATCTCTGCAAAGCAAATATTCTGCCTGATTTCTGATTGTCCCTTTCCCATTCAATCACAAATTAGAGTCCAGGGATGTGCCTGAGGTCCCTATCCAACCTCTTCCTGAGACATATATGAGAACTGGTCTCTTAAGTTGTTTATCCGCCATGCAGATGCTGGGCCCCAACACTGATCTTAAAGGCATAGAGAAGTGTGAAGAGACCCTGTTTGAATGCGCTGTCTAGGTGGCTCTCACTGTCTGATCCCACATCCTTCATCAGCCCAGATGGCACTCCCAGACCTCCCCCACAGGCAGCGGCTCACACCTCACTCCTCACCAGTGCCATTCACAAACATATATAGACCTACCCAACACTGGCAGCCATTGCACTCAGAACATAAACACTGAGTAAGGTCAGTACGGGAACTGCTCTCCACAGAGCTGGTATACGGTCCCACCATCTACCAGCTTGAGTTAATGTCCAGAGCCCATTATTTTGTCTGGGCCACATTTTTCTGCCTATTAAAGTAAGTTTGAGTCTGGGGATATGGTTTAAATGGTACAGTACTTGCTTAGCAAGTAATAAGTCTTGGGTTTGACCCCTAGTACTGCATAAGCTCTCTCTCTCTCTACGTGTGTGTGTGTGTGTGTGTGTGTGTGTGTGTGTGTGTGTGTGTGTGTGTGTGTGTGTGTGTGTATGACATGTAATCCAAGAGGTAGAAACAGGAGGATTTTAAGTTTATGGTCATACTTGGCTACACATCCAGTTTAAGGCTAGCCTGGGCTACATGAGAAGAGAAAAGAGCAAATGGGACGGAAAAAAGAAGGGTATCTGATGTCCTAGCTTGGGGGTGGATGGGAAGCTCTGCTGCTACTGTTAAAACCTCAGGTTTCATGGACGGCCACCACTGAGCTGGTCTGATGGAAGAAGAGCCACTCTTCTGGGCGACAGCCCCTTCTCCCTTCTATAACTTCTCCTCAGCACAACTCTATCCTATAGCCACCCTCTGTGTCTCCTTCCCTAGTGGATTTTGGCAGGCCAAAGAGCAAAGCACTCAGACAAGCAACCAGGGACTCTGGCAGTAAGGCTTCTCTCGAACCAGTGTCAACCTCTCTCCCTCTCCCTCTCCCTCTCCCTCTCCCTCTCCCTCTCCCTCTCCCTCTCCCTCTCCCTCTCCCTCTCCCTCTCCTTCTCTCTCTCCCTCTCCCTCTCCCTCTCCCTCTCCTTCTCTCTCTCCCTCTCCTCATCTCCACCCCCCCACCTGAACTTTCTAAAATATGAATAAGTGTGCATCCCATACTAGAGGTTTCCTGTTGTTCCATATGCTTCTATTAGCTGTTTCAATGGTGTACAGTGGCAACTCACTGTTGTTTTGACCATTTGCCTGATGGGGCCACTCATGGGGACTTTAGAGGCTGGCTTCCTACACTGCCATCCCCATGCAACATGCTCACATGCTCAGGGTTGTGATACTGGAAATGGGAGAGTCTACCTTGTTGTGCCCAGCCTGAGCCTGGGGCTGCCCAGTCAGGACAAGTTCATGCCCAGACCAACTCTGCCAACACACCTACTCCTGTCTCTCTCAACCGTAGACCTAGCCCTCCAGTCTTAGGAACCCAGAAAACACCATTCTGTGAACCCCATCTATAGAGATGTCTAGAAGGGAAAGAAACTCCATTGGTCCTGAAGACTTTTCCAAGTGGATCCTCCTGTCCTCGTGCACATGTATTGGAGGGTTCATTTTTCCAGAAGGACTGGCTCTTGGCACCCTCTTGTCCGCTATGGCGACCTCCAGCTCCAAGCTTTACCTTTATTCACCACCTTCAAGTGGGTGAGGGGCCAGTATCAGGGTGAAGTTGGAGAAGCCTGCCTTAGTACTTCACATGAGGTGTGCAGGGCAAGTGACACAGTTAATGAATGTGTTTCTAACAGGATTCCAGAGACTTAGCTCAGTCTGTGAGGTCAGATGGAAGGTCACATCTTCATTTCACTCACCTTTGACAGAGATTTGGCATTACCCTCAGTTATACTATCAGGATATTAGCTCAGCTCGACCTTAATATCAGTGGAAACCACAGCTGTTCTGTGTCATCTTGCTACTCCTGCAGATATTTGAAATGTAGCTTAAGGTCATGACAGTGTTTATATTGTCCCTGGATCTTGTCATTTACTGCAACTATCACTCTACTGCAGCCTTCAAGAATGTTTTAGCAAGTATATTTTAACATGATTTGGTTCTCTTTGAATTTTGAAGTATTTTACTTTCAAAAAAATTATCTGGAGGAATCCATTGGTATTATAGGCTGCTAACAGCCCCATGGCCTATACAAGGCTACAGATGCCCTCTCCACTCCAACCCCACTTCCTCACCCCATCCCCATCCCTACCCCAAAGGAAGAATTGTTAGCATGAAGGATTCCATATTCGGGGGAAATTTTTAGTATTTTTTTTTTATGAGAGAAGCTAATTCTGAGAATTTGTCAAGATTTCTGGAGCTGAAAGAAATTTTTGAGACAGGCAGCTTCCCTCATGGGATGATCTGTTCAGTAGAAATGCGTCTATGAGTGATAAAAGCCATCCTAACTGTGATTGGATGGACAGAGCCATCCTAACTGTGATTGGATGGACAGAGCCATCCTAACTGTGATTGGATGGACAGAGCCATCCTAACTGTGATTGGATGGACAGAGCCATCCTAACTGTGATTGGATGGACAGAGCCATCCTAATTGTGATTGGATGGGCTTGGGCAGATGTCCCACACCACACAAGCAACAATGCTGTTAACAGTACTGAGTCTCCAAATATTGCATGTGCCTCTAAGATGTCTATCACCCCAAATACACACGACCACTATTTTCATGTAAATAGAGGGGGGGGAAGGAGGGAGGGAGGGAGGGAGGGAGGGAGGGAGGGAGGGAGGGAGGGAGGGAGGGAGAGAGAGACTCCATCACAAGTGTTTACTTAGCTGTTGAATGTTTGGGCTATTTCTAGCTTTTGGTTTTAACAATCACATACGAATTCCCCACCACATGTGCATTCCCAGCCACACGTGTACCCTGGCTACATGTGCACTCCTAACCACACAGGTAACCCCAGACACATGTGCACCCCAGCCACATGTGAACCCCACATGTGTACCTGAACTACATGTGCACCACAGCCATGCGTGCACCCACAACCACATGTGCACCCACAGCCACATGTGTACCCCACAGCCACATGTGTACCCCAACTACATGTGTACCACAGCCATGTATGTACCTCTAGCCACATGTACACCCCACAGTCACATGTGTACCCCAACTACATGTGTATTGCAGCCTTCTGTGCACCCACAGCCCTGTGTGTACCTCTAGCCACACATGCACCACAACCACACGTGCACCCCCAGCCACATGCATGCAAATACCATATCAGTTCATATCCCCAAGCACAATGTGTGACTTATAATCATCCCACACTCTTGACTGAGTTGTCCCAGAGGTGTGTGTTTGGGTGGTAGCTCACTGCAGCTTTAATTTCCATTCGTCCGATGGCTCTTGATACCGACCTTCCTGTATGCCACTGGCCATTTGCATACCTGTCTTTGGTGATGCTTGTTTCTTCTGTCTGTTGCTGTGAGGATATCTCTCCTATATATTATGGATGCGATTCCTTTGCCAGTCATGGGAATTGCAAATGCCCCATTTTGCCCTTGCCCTTTTGATTTCCTTAATGATGTTTCAGGAGCGGGCTTTTCCCACTTTGATGAAATCCAGTCCATCACCTAAGGATCATTTATTTTTTTGCAAAGGCATGTTTTGCATGCCCCAAAGTTGTAGAGGTCTCCTCCAGTGTTTTCTTCTGCAAAGTTTAGATCTTTAGCTTTCCATTTGTGTCTGTGAGAGTTTCAAGAGAAGTTAGTATTCGGGAGAGGCTGGGTCAAGGCTTGCTGATTTGGTTGCATGGATATGCAGCTGCCTTAGCACCATTTGAAGAAGACTGACCATGCCTCACTGGATTGGCTTAGCACCTTTGTGGAACCACGGACCATCTAAGTGTTGGTCTATTTCTGAATGCTATTCTTTTTTTTAAAATTGATTTCCATGTCTAAAATTTCACTGCAGCTTTATTTTTAAAGATGGAAAACTAGAGCTGAGAGACAGAAGAGTCTTGTACAAAGGCAGATAAAATAAGTCAGAAGCCAGGCTAGAACATGGCCCTTCTAAGTATGCATCTCGGAGGAGGGGAGTTGGGGGTGGATATGATCTAAATGCTTTCTATGCATGTATGAAATTGCCAAGGAGTTTAAAATTGCAAAAAAAAAAAAGGCTTACCAGAGGTTAGAAAAATTAAAAAGACAGGGGTCTATCCTTATCGGGGAGTCTGTTCCAAGGCTAACCCCCCAGTGGGTGGTACCCAAGCCACAGAGAATACAGAGAGGTTAAGGGGTTTTTTAATCTATACCAGACCTACCATTTATGAAGTTTTATACTCAGGAGCACAATTAGTAGGCATTTTCTTTTTCCTTCTTCAGTGTTTCACCAAGAAGAGATTCCTTCCTAGATCTTAGCAATGTCAGCAAATGCCTTTTTTCTTCCCTTATGTTGAGAATTTATTTTCTTAAGTAAGGCACTTTATGGACATTTTTAGTCATATTCATATGGCCAGCATCACTATTCTTGTGCTTTGGAGTCGGTGCTAAGTAACAGGGATCACCTGAGCATAAGCACTTGGAGGGACTGTGACAGTCCTCAAGGCTTCTAAGCAGCCGTTGAGCAGATAGCATGTGGGCAATGAGGGGCAGGGTGTATGCGAAGGTCTGAGTCACAACGCGATGGGACAGAGCAGGCTGGCATGATGACATTTCATTATTCTTAGAGCCACATGCACTTAAAAACGTGTGAATTATTTAGCTCTGGAATTTTCCCTTTAATACTTTTGGACTGTGGCTGGCCAGAGGTAACTAAAAACCTGGAAAAGAAAACCAAGGTTAAGGGGAGACCCCAAACATAAAGAATAGTGGGAATGTGGGTGCTAAGGAACCCACCAGCCTGCCTGGAGGGTGGCCAGCCAAAGTCTTCATGCAGTACTTCTGTCACCTTGCCCATGTTGTTCCATACCTGCAGGCTCTCCACAGAAAGATAGGGGTGGGGAATATTGACATCTTTGAGCAACGAGTGCAGGGTTACACAGGCAATGCTGGTGGCATGTGTCACACATCATCAGGGACACACAAGGTACTCAGGTGACTGTGGTGGTTCACACCCTCACTCAGCCCCTTGCTCCTGAAGTGGCTCCAGGGCTGACCCTTGGTGGTGAGGACAACCACTGTTGACGAGAGCACGGACTCCTTCCTGATTTATCCTTCTGGTCCCAAGCCACTTCATCTCTCTGAGTGCAGTCTCTGCAGCGTGACAGGGGACAATCGTACAGCGGAAGCTCTTAGGAAGAGGACCTGGCTGAGACCCCAGAACAATACCAAAGACATGGCAGCAAGAGGGTGGCTTCTTCCCCTCCCAGAACTCTGTCCTGGAATCCAGCTCACAGATCACCTGGCAAAGCCCAGCGATCCTGTCCGAAGGATAAAAGTTGCAAGGTGCTGCACTTTGAATCTGTCCCACAAAAGCAAGTGATCCAAGCTTTGTCTCCTATGGAGGAGACAAAGGAGGTGGGATCTAGTAAAAGGCACTTGAGCAATGAGGCTCCACCTTCAGGCCTAGATTAAAATCAACCACGAGGGAATGTGGAAGCCCCAAGTTCAACTTAGGTTTCTTACATTCTCTGTCTTGCCATTCGATGCCTTCCACCATGCCACACCCCAGCCCCTCCGTCTTGTACTTCCCTGTGTTCAGAGCTGTTCTTTATACGCTACCCAGTTTCAAGAGGTCGGTTACAGCAGCACAGAGCGATTTAAAATACATGGTACTTGGAATCTCTCCCATGGCAGGTGTCTTTTGGTGTGTTTGTGTGGCTACTGTGAGTTTGCACAAATTAAGAGAGAGCCCCATAGGATGAACACCTCAAAGTCAGAGCAGCGTGTGAGGCCAGAGGCAGTGAACAGGGTACTGAAATGAGAATATAGTCTCAGAAGGTGAGAGAGAAAAGAAAGACAAACTTTGGTGCCACTGTGGAATTACAAAAGGCCGCATCTCTGACAATTTGCTAATACACAAAACTGTGTCCATGCTAGGTCAGCCAGGTATGGGTGAACTTTTATAACAGGAATCTTTATTGGACGGAATCACAATATATTTCCCTTGTGTTAACCATCAATTCTATCATAAAAATATATTACAACATTTGAGATATATTCACAAAACATAAGCCATTGTAAACAGAGCAGGCAGCACTGGCCTTGGATTCAAGTCTCTTGAGTCCTGTTTCATCAGCGTACAGCTGCTGGCGAGTGTGTCCCAGGGAAGGCGATGTTGCCTTGTTGGGAGATCTACTAGTGATATTTTATTTAAGAATAAATGGAGCCGTAGTTCTGTTGGTTAAATTAAAAAGCGAAGTAAAATCTACAATGACATGAGACAGTAGCCTCTGCTTCCTTTGGTGCCTGGTGTTCAGCTGTTTGTGCTGAATGTTTGCCTTACGTAGTGTGCATTCTTGAGCATGCACATGGATGGGAAACTCCCTGACTCCACATGTATTTCTGTTCATTTTCCTAAGAATCTGCTATCGGGAACTGTGGCACTGTCAAAACCAACCAAGTGTCGTCAGAAATACCTTTCATTTTTCCGAAATCTTGGTTTTTCTTGAAATGTTACGATATAATAAAGTCCATTTCCTCATAGAATCCCAGCCCTGCTGGACACACTTGATGTGCCTTGCTGTGGAGGACCTCTATGTCTTCTACTGACCATTTCTGGATGCCTCCAGCAATGGATGGCATGACTCTGCTCACCTTCCTTTGCAGACAGCAAAAACAAAGGCAATATACAAAGATGTAGGAATCTAAAGTGTTGGTTGTTGGGGCCCTAGGAACCTGGAGCCTCCAGGATGACATGCTAGGTGACCTTCAACCAACTTCCCTTTCACCTACAGGAAGTGATGCTTCTTCTACTGGGTACCGGGCAAGGTAAATTCACTGCGCTTCCTCAGTGAGGGATGGAGCATGAACCTGGTTGATAAGTGTCTGCTGTCACCCACCACACTGGACAAAACAGCAGAGGAAGGTTCTTATCTACCCAAGAGCATCCTCACCACATGAGGAGACCACTTTCCTATGGCGAGGTTCTAATTCCTTCTCCTTAGAAGTGCCTTAGCAAAGAACGTGAACCATCCAACAGCAAGTTAACTGCCCTGGGTGGCAGAGAGGGCAAGACAAGGTACCTTTTGATTACTGTTTGCAACTCAGTGCAACTGGGTTTCCTGCAGGAGACCCTGATGAGCCTGGCGGGGCCCAGGATCACATGAATGCCTCTGTGCTGCATGAGGAATTGATTGTGTCTACACATTGCTTGTGAAACAGGACTGCAAAGAAACTTGACATTCGAAGCTCTCTTGAACAGGGCGGGTTGGTTACTGTTAATAATTCAAGCAAAGGTTTGGCAACAGAGGGGCTGAAGGAAGACCAAGGAGATCAGGGCGTTTGCAGACGGGGTGTTGGGGGTTTTAGCCAGCCCTGAGCAATTACTATGACCTGGTTCCATTCACCCAGACACACGGCAGGAATGCCATTGTGATGGCCCCCGATGTGCTTTCTGCCCTATTATGGGGTATTCTCTTTGGGTATTATGGAGTGTGGCCTAAGCCTGAGACTGCCTGTCTCCAAAGAGAGAGTCTAGGCCCTTTGAAGCCATCAAATCATGAGCTCTACTTCTACGCTGGGGAGCAAGTATAATGGTAGCTATGGAGACCTATTGGGACTGTGTGAGGGGATATGGGAAATACCATGTGTCAGTGTTCCTAAGAACAGATACATCCAAGGTGCACACACAGGTCTTTGACTCTAAAACATCAATTGTTTTAAAAACCCTTAAATGTGGGTGAACATGATAAAGCAGGGCTCTGCCGTTAACGATTTGATTCACACCTGGCCTTTAAATGTGAACTGCGCATTTATGTGACACGCTGCAAGAGTGAACTGCGCACCATCCCCCCAGCCCACCAAGGGAGGATGTGGAATGCCTAAGAAGTGTGAGGACAGCCTTTGTACCATGGCTGCCCCTGCTGTGCTAATTCTTCCATTTGTTCCTGGGGATGGGTAGCGGTGCCTCTCAGGCACCTGTGGATGCTAACCTTGTAACGCTCGCATATACAAAACAGAGACATGACATCTGTTCCCACTCAGGGTCTCATTAGAAAGAGGTACCCTGGGGAAATGTGGCTGGGCTTGGTTTCATGGAACTGAATTGTAGCTATGTGTGGTGGCTCATGCCTGCCTGCAGTACTAGCACCCAGAATGCTGAGGCAGGGGGATTGCTTATCACTACGAGGTCTGCTGCAAGGTTGAGGCCAACGTGGGCTATATGGGAAATTAAAGGTCAGCTGGGACAACCTGTGAGTAAGTCAGTAAGCAAATAAATAAATAAATAAATAATAAATAAATAAATAAATAAACACTGCCATTGATAATAAGTGTTGGCTTCGTCGTACACCTAAACTTGACGAGATGATCCTATTGCTGAAGATACCATACACATCAGCCACAGGATGTGGTAAGATCACAACTGACCAGGCGGTCCTCTCTCTTGCTGGCTAACTCTCACAGTACTGAAATGTGCTCTGCAGGGTGCCAGGGAAATGCCATTAACAGTCTTAGCCAACTTTGACTCTTGATAGCAAAATTTGTCCATGGGTACAATAGTTCACCAATGTTATGGGGTCGTTGATTATTTTCTGATTGGATGTAAGGCCTACTACACAGGAGGAAACACATGCTTGGTGCTATATGTAAATCTGCCCATGGTAGTGATGGCTGCTGGAGAAGGAGTATCAGTTTTCCTCTGAGGTCTGGCCCTGGGTGTATCTCCCATGCTCCGATAGATAGCCCTGTACCCTCACACCTACCAGCAACACCAACTGAACTCAGTTTGTTTTTAAAAGTACATAAAGTTGGGAGGGAGAGCTTGTGTCAGGAGATGGAGGGAAAGAACTGGAAGGAACGGCTAGCTGCTGAGTAAACAAAATATTCAATTTTTTAAAAATAATGAGTACTTGTTAATCCCCTCAAAGTGAATGTGATTCTCTTTGCTTCCCCCTCTCTCCTTACTTTTCTTTTCTTTCCTCCTACTTTTCTTTCTTCTCTTTTTGGACAGATAAATACATGTGGATTTTTCTCCCTGTCTTTTCCTAATTTTGTTCTGGCTTTACAAACATCAACCCCATTAGCCACGGATGGCATTCACATCTTGGGGGATACTGCCTGCTTCTGAGCACCCATTGGTCAGTGTTCCTGGATGCACACTAAGCTCCACTCGACTGGACCCTTCCCAGGCTGGTCCACATCTATGTCTCACTGCAGGCTGTACCAGCAGTTCTGGCCCAAAGCACACCGCCTCTGTAAAGTCTTTCAGGGGCTCCTGAAACAGCCTTGAACAGCCCTGAACAACACTCCTTAACCTAGTCCCACTGAGACACTCATCTCCCCTGGGGCCTGACATAGGAGGCTCTGGCTTACAGAACTATGGGGTGACAGATGAGAATGCCATAGCTCTTGGTCAAATCCACTTTTTGCCATCTGCCACTCGGCATGTGATTGCAGAAGCCCATTCTTTGGACCATTCTAGGACACCACAGCCCTTGACTTGTGCTATGTGGGTCAGGTTGATAGACACAGTTTAAAGCTCCAACTGTGTCCCCTCTCTGTGCTGGATCACTAAAGTTTCACAATTCCATTCCTTAGGTCCCATGGCTCCTCCCTCCTGGCAGTTGACTGCCTAAAGTACTCATCTTTTATTCTTTATTCTGTGCTTGGGATAGGTGCTGAAGAGGCCTGTAAGACCACAGAAACTTCTGAAGAGAGGCAGAAAAGGCCTGTGTTTCCTGCTACCTCCCTTAGATCAGTTGAGGAGCAAAGACAGAAAGCAAGGGAGCTCCCTAGGCGACAACAGATTGCTTGACCTTGGGAAGAGCTGTAGGGGAGGTGGGGAATTTATAAAGCAGGTTCCTCCCACATAGCATTCTCTGCTGAACCTGCAAGAGCAGACTGGATGGAGATGGTGTGCCCTTCCACCCTCCCCCAACAAGGTTGCTCATCTCTGTCTACCTTCTCTCAAGGAGAAAGACACACAATAAAAAAAAAAGCCTCACAAACACAAAGTGAGAGGTCTATTGCTCAGAGTGATGGGGCCTGAGCTGAGTCTGGAAAGAGAAGACGGGAGACAGTTAAGGAGGCCACTGAACCATGCTCGGTGAACACAGACAAACGTCTATGGGAGGTGAGCTAGCCATGCAACACCCAGACTGCACTGCTTTGCCATTCAACAAGCATCCTATGTTCCTAGGGGCCCTAGGTTTCTGAGATCCTGGTCCCCTAGAAAGGATCCAAGGAAAATATAGATTTGGGGCAAAGAGATCATAAAAGGCAAATGGTGTGTATAAGACCAGGACTGAACCCTCTGAGTGGATTTGAGATCTGGAAGTCCTGTCCTCTATAGGCACTACTCTCAAGCATCCCAAAATGTTCTCACCAGCCCAGTGCCTCTCAAGTGCACTGAATGTGACTCTGTAATCTAGAGGGAGTCAAGCCAGTCAATGGGGTCCTTTGCCTTGGGGAATGGAGTCTTTGCTGTTGTTGTTATTGTTGTTGTTGTTGTTCTTATGCCTCATACCTGAGAAAAACCACACATTGTTGGATTAACTAGATTGCCAGAATGAGGTAGATTGTTCAAGTGGGAACAGTGACCACAGGGGGCATGCTTCAGAGGTGTGCAGACCTGACTATAAACATTTATGGGAAGGCAATTGTCGCAGTATTGGCTAGTGCCCATTGTCGACGGTGCCACTTTCTCCTCGCTTCCCTTGGGTTTCCAAGCCTGTGTCTAAGTGATAATGAAAACTCTCCATCAACGGGCGTATCTGGGTTCTTGTCGGTGGCACAATGCCAGTGTAATGGATTTTAATAGATGGTAAGCAGTTTTAGAAGCATAGTGAAAATTACAGTGTACATCCTTCCGGATATGTGGTGCTGTGGGTGGCAGATCCTGCTTCTGGGCTAAGGAAGGGACAAGGAGATCTCAATTCAACTCAGGGTACAATATGTTGCCTATACAGAGCAAGCAGAGAAGGGTTTGCAGGGCTACTCTCCTTCCAAAGCAACACGAGGGAAGTGGATGTCATGCTTGTCTACTGATCCCACTCCCTGGGTCCCCATTCATCCTTTGCCCAACTTTAGCAGTATTTGTGTGAGAAGGGGAATTATTTTGTGCATGCCGTCTTTAGCCTCCTGCTTGATTTGAACTTCCCTGCACTTTGAGTGTTGGGACAACAGAACATAGGCAACTGCTTATTACTAGGAAAACTATAGAAGTGAGCATTGTGATTTAGGAAAGAAGGGACCAAATGGACTCTGAACCAGAAGAGTTTTGTTCCAGAAACAAATGCGTGGCAGTGTTGTGCTGGTAGATTGGATGATGACAAGCTCTCTGGGGAGAAGGCCTGATTTATAACACTTAGCTATTCTGAGTGTGTAAAAACTTTCACCATGGTTAACTTTAAGCCACTGGTGTAACATCCCTTGTCACAGGAGAGAGTGGTGTACCTCATCAGATCCCCCAGAAGACTAGCTGGGGAAAGCTGGGGACAAAGTCTAAACAAGTGTCCTGGCCAGTCCCCTCTGGTGCCCAGGTTCTTTTCCTCAAACATACCTCTCCCTGCAATGGGAGGATATTAAAACCTCCTTAGATGTTACAACTATCGCCATTCTGGTCTCTATGGAAGCTCTGAAGCCTGACAACACTAGGCCTGATGGAATTGTTTTCTAAATGAATTGCCAAGAGTTAATGATAGGCTATCTTTTCAAAGAGACAGGCAGACATTTGTCTGCCTTTAACTACTGGGGCTGCCTGGCATGGAAAATCAACATTCTTTGGGTTGGTCTCTGGAGGATACACTTCTGAAACTAGGATGTGAGGAGCTATAAGGAGAGAGTGACACTTGTGATTTTATGGCTCTCCACCCTTCCTAACCATAGGAGTCACTTACAGGGCTCAGACACAACTGCTCTAAGCATTCTCAAGTGAGTCTGAAATGATAATGAGGCAGTGAGGCAGCATGGACCATGTGTACTTGTGTGTGCGTGTGTGTGTGTGTGTTTGTGTGTGTGTTTGTGTGTGTGTGTGTGTGTGTGTGTGTGTGTGCACTCACTCACGCAGGTATGCAGAGGACAGAGGTCAGCCTCAGGTGTTGTCTCTAAGCTACACTGTTCTTTTCTTTTCTGAGATCAGGCACTAGCTTGTAACCCATTCAGCTAAGCCTTGGCTGACCGGTGAGTTCTGTGGAGTCACCTCTCTCAATTCTCCAGTGATAGGATTACAGGTGCACGCCACCATGCCCAGTTTGCTTTCAATATGGGTTCTTGGGATTAGAATCAGGTCTTTATGTTTGAACCATAAGCATTTTACTGGCTAAGCTATTTCTCCCATCCTTATCTTAGTTTTTAATGTGGCTAAGACTATGGCTCCCAATGGATTGGCATGTATATTACAGGAACAACATCCTATAGTAACTGCACTCATTTGTGGCACACAGCACTTTCGTGGTGACCTTGGATAGCCCCTGCTTTCTCAGGGCAAA
This sequence comes from Rattus norvegicus, assembly GCF_021556685.1. NCBI lineage: Eukaryota > Metazoa > Chordata > Mammalia > Rodentia > Muridae > Rattus > Rattus norvegicus. The sequence continues at coordinate 199,729,083 of NC_141534.1, read as the reverse complement.
ATTGCAGAATGAGGGTAATGAACCACCAGGATAATGGAACCCAGTATCTGAGAACTAAGACTGCATCCCTGCTCAAGTCAGCTCCTAGGATTCGATGGGCAAGATGTCTAAGACAAGAGGAAGTACTTACTCCCTATCAATTCAGATCCCAGATGGGGAGGTAGGACAGACCAGCCACCGTCTTCCTGCCTCCCTTACCTACAGCATGCAAATCAGAAGGAGGTGACTTCCTGCTCAGATTTCATGGACTCTAACATTATCTATGACCTGTCTATTGAGACCACTTTCATGCTAAGATTGTCAATACACGCAAACAGTTTGATGAAAGAGGGACAAAAGTTGATTCCAATTTATCATTCTGAAGATGACTGGTAGGCAGCAAACCATCTGTTAAACATGTTCCCATTTAGTGCAGGGCCCAAGGGTATCAGCTGACCATAATGTAGTTGGCACCAGCTGGATAATATTTGGGTTACAGCAGCAAACACTACCAAGGGGAAAAGAGATGCCATATTAGATCTCGGGCCAGAAGGCCACAGACAGCCTCACTTTCAGCATCACAAAAATGTCCCTTGGAGCATAGAACCCCATGACCAGTAGTTAGCAAGCAGGTGGGTATCATGCCCCACACCTGCCACCAGCACTCTGTGTCCTTGACACAAACTGGCCTACCATCCTCTGGGAGGCCTTTGGTGAGTCTAAGCACTCAAAACACACCCTCAGAAAGAAAGGCCAGGGTGTGGCCTATGGCCATCCTTTGGTGACAAATAGGGACAGTCCGAGATCTTACCCTGGAAGACCCAAGAAGCAGGCCCCAGATCTTGTTCAGACATCAGCATTATGTCAATCGCTGGACAATGGTGGCAGTTCCTGTCCACCCAGGAGTCCCAGACCACCTCCCTCTGCTCTGGCCACCTCATTCTGAACTCCCCAACAGGAGAGCTGTCCTTCATTCCGACACTGGCAGAATGTTCTGGCTGTGAGAGTCACCTGTGAGGCCCACAGAGTGAATGGAGCGTCTGTTGAAGATCCTGTTCAGAAGCTCCTTGCAGCTCCTGCGGTACTGGTGTCGCAGCAAGGAGTACACGAAGGGGTCAGAAGCAGCCTTGCTGTAGGCCAAGCACTTGGACAGCACACCCCAGTGTGAGTCAATGGGTGCTGTGGAGAAGAGTTCCACCAGCCTGTGGAGAGATGGGGATGTGTAGTTACTTGAGGGTACTGTGGGCATGTGTTGGGGCTGTGGTTAGTTACATGCTCCTATGATTAATATTGCATGAAAGCAATGAACGTAGCAAGGATGGCGTTATTCCAAGTGCCATGGCACCTGCGTTACTGTAGAGACGCTGAAAGACACGACTACCTCATACGCCCAAGCTCCTCATAAGGACAGTCAACTCTAAAGGCAGCTCTTAGAACCAGACCTATTCTGCATCCCAAGCTTAATGATGAAGTGAGTGGATAGCTAATAGCCTCCCGAGTTCAGCTCCAACTCAGCTTCTGACCTTGGACAAGTCTTCACACTCCTTGGGCCTGGATGTCTTACCTGTAGAATAAGGAAGTTGGATGGGCTTGTTTCTATGATCTTTTAATCCATAAGAGTCAGGTTTGGCTCTGCCTCAAACCCAGTTCTGCCTCTCTGAGGAGTCTATGTGGGAGGGAGGGCTGAGCAAAAGCTCGGCAAACATTCTGCAAAGCTCCAGACATACCCTGCTCCTGTAGAACAGCTGCAAGTGAAGAGGGGCTCTTCCTAGGACTAGGGTTCTGGTTGCCTTTGACAATAGCAGCAGTTAGGAAACCTGAAAGTGATCTTCATCTACTGAGGGAGGACAAGGAAAGATACATCCCGTGTGCTCAAGAGTTTGGTTCTTAGAGTTCTCCTGGTGGCCATGCAACTCACGGAGTGGTGCAAACTCCAGGTTTCAAGGGCAGTAGGAGTTCATGGGTTAGAGGTATTCCTACCTCTAAGCATGGTTACTCTCTCCCAAGTGTTCCTAGATCTATTAGCCGGACTTGGAGAAGTAGCCAGCATTAGCACAAGGTCAAAAAGACCCACAAAGCTTGGAGAGCTCAGAGATTCCAAAACACTTTATTCCCGCTTTGGTTAGTTTTCCTAGAGCCTTCTTTGGGTTGAGGTTGGGTTGTGGATCCTAGAGTTGGTGGAAGGAAAGGACATTTGCTGTAAACTATTCCCCACCAAAACTCCCCTGTGTTGAATGGATCTCTAGTGAGTCCATCCTGAGGCTGCCATCTTTGTTTCATCACCTCAGCATCACTCTCTACCCCTGTCCTTTAACCCCGTGAGAACCAGGGCTACCTTTCTCCTCATTTCATTGTCAGATTCAGTGAGGAGCTGAGGAACAGGAGCTAACTGAACTGCATTAGGGAAAGACTCACTTTTTGGCAGATCTATGTTTTAGAAGTGGTGAACTAAAAGAGACAGAGCTCCAAATTTAGAATTCACACTTAATAACAATGAAATATCCAAATGCTAGCACACTGTCGCCATGTGTCTTAGTTAGGGTTTCTATTACAGCAATGAAACACCATGATCAAAAAGAAAAGTGGGAAGGAAGGGGTTTATTTGGCTTACTCTTCCATATCACTGTTCAACACCAAAGGAGGTCAGGACAGGAACTCAAACAAGGCAGGAACTTGGGGGCAGGAGCTGATGCAGAGGCCATGGAAGGGTGCTGCTTACTGGATTTATTCCCATCTCTTGTTAAGCTTGCTTTCTTATAGAACCCAGGACAACCTGCCCAAGGATGGCATCACCCACAATGGTCTGGGCTCTCCCTAATCAATCACTAATTAAGAAAATGTCTTACAAGCCTACCCACAGTTGGATGTTATGGAGGCATTTTCTTAACTGAAGTTATCTCCTTTCAGATAATTTTAGCTTGTATCAATTTGACAAAAAAGTGGCCAGCACAGCATATGATGATGCCACATCATGCTGCCCAATGTCCTGTATTGTTGGTTGGTCCTAGCTTCTCCCAAAAGATAAGATGTGTGTGTGTGTGTGTGTGTGTGTGTGTGTGTGTGTGTGTGTGTGAATATATCTGTGATCAGAGAATAACCTTGGTGTGTCCCTTCCTCAGACACTTTCCATATTTTATTTAAAACAGAAGTGTATCTCTTTGGGCTAGAACCTCAACAAGTTGGCTAGGCTAACTGACTAGCAACTTTGCAGGGATCTGTCTGACTCTGCCATCCATTTTGTCCTTGCTGGGGTTACAGGCATATGCTGCTCTACCCAGCTTTTGACATGGGTCTGGGGTTCTGAACTCATTCTGTATGCTTTCGTGTCAAGCACAATGCTGTTTGAGCTATCCCTCCAACCTCCCCATAGGGATTAAAAAACAAAAAAACAAAAAAACAGACTTAATTACCAAACCATCCAGTAAGATCAAAAGTAGTATTTGGAGGCTCTGTAGGACAAAATTATGGCATTTTCTTCCCAAAGATTCTATTTGATGTTTGAACCCCCTCCAATATTTTCCCATTTGTGTTTCCTTTGGACCAGGGCCTCACTCTGTACACTCTTTCATCTCACAATGATCCCTCAGAATGTGTCTCATTCCCACCTTACACATGAGATCATTGAAGCCCAGAGTGGTAGAGCAGCAGGCCAGGGTCTCCTGCCAGAGAAGTACAAGTCTCTCCCCTCTAAGTCTGGGTAAAGGTCATGCTAGGACCTGAATCTTGGCATTGTAGGGTGACAAGATGAGCTTTCAGACCCCTTTCTGCCCCAAGAGGCCCTTTCTGTGAGGTCATGATTTGCTATGCTAAACCTTTGTCTCTTGTCTGCACCCCCCCCCCAAAAAAAACCTGTGACAAGTTCTGCTTTCAAAATCAGGTCTGGCCTTGGCAGGGCCCATACAAAGATGAACTTCAAATGAACATAGTCCAGATTTGGCTCCACAAAATCCTGGCTAAGGAGATGCTAGGATACCTTCTTGCTGTTTACACTGCTCAGTGTGGTACATAGCCTTAGTACTCCAATATACTCCAAAAGAACTCCACAGGGATATGCAGGGGCTGTTCAGCTGCTCTGGTGCTCTGGGGTCCCTGGCTGTAACAACACTGCAATGGAACCAGATCCCCACCCTGTCCCCAGACCCAATATAAGCCAAGGTAACTCTGGAACTTCCACAGCTTTGGCACCTCTGGAGTCGCATGGCCCTCCCTACTCCCCAACAAACAAGCTCGTCCCACAAAGCACATCTCCTGCCCTGTGTCCTCACCTTTCACTAAGCACAAGAGGTTTTCTATGCACTTCTTGGGATGTGAGCTAGAAAAACCTCTACTTGCCCTAAGGCTCCAGTCATAGTGACACTTATGCTTGTATGCTCAAAACACATGGAGACCAGTCCTGCTCACCCTCCTATTTCCAATCTTATCCCCTCAGGAGAGCCCACACCAGTCATCAAGCCAGGGTATAGCAGCATGCATGAGGGGATGAGACACTACAGGCCATCCTGAGGAAGGCAGTGGAACCATTTATAGAAGTCTGAGTAGTCACCTGACCTGCATCTGTGTTTGTATCTGTGTACATGTGTTGTGTGTATGTGTGCATGTGATTTATGCACTCAGGTTGTGTGCATGAGTGTGCATGTATATGTTGTGCACATGTGTGTGTTGTGTGTACCCATGTATCATATGAATGTATATGCTTGAGTGCTGTGCATGCATGTGTGCCATGTGTTGTGTATATGTATGTATATGTGTATATTTATCTATATATGCATGCATTTGTTATGTGCATGTGTGTACATTGTGTCATGTGGATGTATGGATATGTGCACATGGGGTATGTGTATGCTATGCATGTATGTCCATGTGTGCCAAATGAATTTATAGTATGTAAATGTGTATATATGTATTTTGTATATGGGCATATGTGGGTCATATGTATATATATGCATGTGTGCTTTGTGTTGTGTGCATATATACATTGTATATACATTTCTACATGTGTATGCATGTTTGCCATGTGAGTGTATCTGTTATGTATGTGTATGCCCACGAGTGTTATATGTAGGTCATGTACAACTGCATGCATATGTACCATGTGTGTGTTGTGTAAATATATCTATCTTGTCTATGTGCATATATGTTTGTTGAGAAGTATAAAGTGCTTCAAGATTCAGACCTTGTTGAATTCAGGAAGGTAGACACAGAGAACCAGGGTCACAGACTGCACCCCTGAATTCTGTGTGCTTGCCCATGTCTCTATGTATAGTAGACTTCTCTGAACTGTGGCCCTCTTTTGATACAGACTGCCACTGATGCTGCTTGCTGGAAGCCATGTGAAGTGGCTGCCACAGAAAAGGGCTGACAAGACAGGAAGCAGCCCACCTTTGCCCTTACCTATAGGGGATTTTCATGCTAACCAGCAGCCTGAGCCACCATGGTCCTTTGAGAAGGAGGAGAAGGAACGAAAGGAGGTGGATGAGGAAGGGGAGGGGGAGAGGAGAGGAGGAGAAACACTTGTTTGAATTCTGAGGAATTTTGTGAATCCTGGAGGAACTAATATCCTGACCTGCCCCCAGTGAGAGTCCCCAAGGAGAGAGGCTCGTGGTAAGAGTTGCAGAGCTGCTCAACACTAGCTCAGTACCCTGGGGCTCAGCCTCTCACTGCTTCACCAACAGCACCTCAGCTCCCCATCCTTGTATCATCCTCCCTAACACATGGGGAAGAAACCAAGGCAATTCTCTGTTAGTCACATGGTCCAAATGTAGAAGAGGCATAAGTTAAACTCTAGGCTTTGAGTACCAGAGACCTCGTGCTTTCTGATGTTAGGCTGCCTCGCAGTCTCCTGCACTGTTTCCAGTTCCACTCTGCACCTGATACCTTTGCCTTCAAATACCGAATTTACAGTAGCCCATTAGAGCCTTCTCTTCATACTTCCTCTGCCCATACTGCTCCTCTCGTCTTTGCCCTTTCTTTGTGTGTCTCTCCTTGTAACACACCACACAGAGAGACAGACAGACAGACACACACACACACACAGAGGTACAGACACACACACACACACAGAGGTACAGACACACACACACACAGAGGTACAGACAGACACACACACACAAAGACACACCCACAGAGAGGCACAGAGGCACAGACACATACACACACACACACACACACACAGAGGTACAGACACACCCACACACACAGACACACACACACACAGAGGCATAGACACATACACACACACATAGACATACAGACACAGACACAAACCCACAGTGTGCATAAAATACTATCTGAGTCACAGAAGATTGCTTGGGGAAACAGCCTGATTATCCCCAAGGCTTCTGGAGACTCGATCTGCATATGCGAAGACCTGTGAGCTCTAAGCGGATGCTTTAAGCTTTCATGAGACATTAGCCACAGAAGAGTCATTTATTAATAGAGGGTTAACAGTCAGGAGCCACCTGCACATTAACCCCATTCCCCTCTCCATCATTCCATTACTCTGGAAAGCGACAATAATGGGGCCATCAGATCCGCAAATGCCTCCAAACCTGATCCTGATGATTTATGACGGCTGTAATTATTTGTAAGTCTAGATTGCTGCACAGACGATAGGCTTACAATCGCTTGAAGACATACGAACATTAATTCAGAAAGTATTTCCCAAGAGCCTGTGGGTAGAAATCTGCAGTGGCCCTGAAGGCCCTGCCTGGTCACTTCAGGAACAGACTACCTAACCCAGAGCTCAGAGGAGGAACTTGACTGTGAAACAGAGATATGTCAGGGCTCTGTAAGAGATCCCACAGGAAAACAAAGGTGACAGAGCCTGAGCAACACCTAAGGCCTGGCCTCCACATGTGTACACACACACACACACACATGCACACACACACACACATACACATACACACATGCACGCACACACGCACACACACATATACACACATGCACGCACGCACACACACATATACACACATGCACACACACATATACACATACACACACATATGCACATACACACACACAGGCACACACACATACCCACACATGCACACACACACATATACACATACAAACACATATGCACATACACACACAGGCACACATACATACCCACACATGCACACACACACATATACACATACACACACATTGCACATACACACACACAGGCACACACACATACCCACACATGCACACAGCAGATGAATTTGTCTATTTAACTTATTGTCCCACTAGGGAATTGTTAGAAGTATTGATTGTATTATTTTTTGATCATGCTAAATATTGGAAGTCATAAACCTGAAGTAGGTGCATCTCAATTTGGAAAGGTCACATTTCAAGTGCTCAACAACAGCCACCCATGTCTGGTGGCTCTCATACTAGAGCACACCACTCTAGACCCCCTTCATGCTTTCATTCTCTCTCTCTCTCTCTTTCTCTCTCTCTCTCTCCCTCCCTCCCTCCCTCTCTCTCTCTCTCTCTCTCTCTCTCTCTCTCTCTCTCTCTCTCTCTCTCTCTCTCTCTCTCTTCTGCTTCAATTATCACTTTTCTTCAGCCCTACCTGGCCATACCCAATTCACAGTCTTTGCCCATGAGACCTAGCCAGGACGCCCCACCCTACCTCAGAGTCCTGGGTTCTGGGCCTACCCGATGCAATGGCTTTGTCTTGACTTCAAGCTCTCTTTGTAGGGCCAGAATTCCTACCAGGAGACTCCTGGGGCTCTCTTCAATTCATCCTTAATCTTCAGGGGAACCGTTATAGTCTGCACAGGGAAGATGCTGGAGACGTTTGTGACAATGTGATTCCCATCACACTGATGTGATGTGAGCCTCTTGAGACCTTAGCTTGGGGTAGCATATACACGAAGAAGGTGCTGGGAAGAGGTGATGGGGGTGTTTTCCCCACATCTAGGTTCTGTATTGAGGAGGTGATGCAGTGGGCTGGTATCTCCTGATGATCCACATTTATACCAGAGTGGGCAAGGCCTTTCTCCCCTTGAAAATGCTGCTTATTCTCATGCACGATGCACAGTTTTATGAATATTTTTTAAACTCAATCACATTAACTCCATCCATTTGGATGTAATGTATTGAGCTATGAATCTGCTAGCAGTTTGACTGAAACATTATTTTGCCTGGGCACTATTAAAAGGAAATAGGCTATAATGGGGGTGGGGGTAAGGAATGACAGAGAGAAAGAGAGAGAGAGAGAGAGAGAGAGAGAGAGAGAGAGAGAGAGACAGAGACAGAGACAGAGACAGAGACAGAGAGACAGAGACAGAGAGAGAGAGAATATAAAGTGGGGGGGGTCATGTTACTTATTCCCTGAGGGTTCTAGTTAACTTACTCAACAACCTCCCCTTTCTCTGAGGTCTAGGAATGGTCTCTGTATACTTTCTTTCCCACCCATTTTCTGTGACTGTCTAGATCTCCTTCAGTCTCTGGTATCATGGGTAGGGGGGATGCTGGCCAAGAATCCACACAGGCATGCCTGTGTCGCATACTTCTTTGTTCCACATCTTTTAACCCCAGGATACCACACTGTCTTCTGGAGGCCCAGAGAGGTGAGTGCTCTGTCCCAGAGTTGCATAGCAGAAAGGTACAGCTAAGTTTGGCCTTAGGGAGGCCCCTCTCTCTGTGGCTGTAATATCTCATGCAGAGTCCTGATCTAAGGTACACTTGGCTTCCTGGTTGCAATATGAGTCTAGGCCACAATTTCTCAATCAAAGTGACTCTGGTCCCAAGGGAACACTTGGAAATATCTGGAGACATGGTTATCAAACTGGGGACGTTGGGGAAGAATAGAGGTGTTCCTGGTACCTAGTTGGTTAGACCAAGGAGCCCATGATACATCATACAATGCATAGGGTAGCCTCTCTCCCAAGAGTCATCCATATATAACACAGCAGCAATAGTGCTGAGGTCCAGTGAACAGATGCAGAAGAAAAACAAATGATGAATCTGTCCTGTCCTGTGTTTGGACCATCCAGGGACACACACACACACACACACACACACACACACACACACACACACACACACATAGCTCCAAGTCCTGTGTCCAAAGAGAGGAATAGGCTGAGTCTGGCTTCCCACAAGGAAACACCAAGGAATACCATGGAAGGCATTGGGATGGCACTGTACTTGGGCTGTCCAAGGAAGGGGAGAGGGGAGAGAGGTGAGCAAGGCTCCCGTATGCATTGTCTGTATTCCTGTGGGTCCTGTGGGCAAAGGGCTATCTCTTGGCCAGAAGAAAGAATTGGCAGCCAGGACTGAAATTAGCAACCAGGCTGGGCTCTGTGTAAGGACAAGTGGGGAGAAGAGAGAGGGTAGTCACAGTTAGCTCACCCTCATAGGGAAGAGGAGACTGGGTGACAGTGAAGGGAACGGCCATATGCACTTCCGCACTGGTACTAGCTATGTTCTCTTCGTCTCTCTCCCTTTCTTTCTCCCTTAGCCCTGACACATTCATACACAGAGGAAACCATTTCCCAGACTCAATCAAAGCTCCCACTCCACCTCCTAATAGGAACCTTGTCCTTTGTGAGCTCCAACTTTGCAGATCATACTTGGGATACAAAGCTGGAGAATTTCCCCCAACCAATCCACAAAGCATCTTGGGAGAGAGAGGTGGGAGGGGAGGTAGTCCTTTTCTTTCTTCCTTCTCTGACTGAAATTGGCATGGGGAACAGTCACAGCTGGAGCAGGCTGGTCTAGGCTGGTCTGAGGAATACTGGTCCCCGGTTCCAGTAACTGGCAGCCCTGCCTAGCTCTTGGTCCTCCAGGAAGACGGAAAACCTCACAGTCATTGGCCCAACAGTTCAGCCACAGGAGAGGTGGCCTGCATGGCAGGGCACAGAGAGCAATATCTGCTTTTGTTCAGGTGGAAAGTATCCTCAAATAAACTGTTGCGGGGGGAGCTGGCTACCCAGCACACAGTGGGCAGTGGCACCCTGTACTGTGCTACACTCCCCTCTGCCTTCTCTCCGTTTCTTCCTGTCAGCATCTCCTGGAGTATACATGTGGGTGACAAGTTGGGATGAAATTATCTGGAGATTGAGTGAAGAACCTTTCTGCTGTGGGGTACTGAGTTTAACACATAAGAATCCAAGGCCTATGGAGAGTAATATGGAGGTTCTCCCCCAAACCCAATAAACCCACCATTTGAAATAGCCGGTCCACCTCTGGGTATATATATGATACCTGTATGACTGTATTTACTTCAGCACTGTTCATAGCGAAACCAACCTTGGGGCCACAATGGACACAAAGAAAATGTGGAATAGATACACAACGGACTATCATTTGGACAAAGAGGATAGAACAAGAAGGCATAACAGAATAACTCAGACATGTGCCACCTGCTCTCCCACAGCACACACCCTAAAAAGCCCAGCAGGATGTACAGAGTGACTCCCAGAAGCTGGGACAAAAGAAAGGGAGTAACAGAAGGCAGGTGTGTAATGGGCTTTAAAACAGGCTGGAGAAATTCTACTCTGGCAGGGGCTGCATTCCACAGCGACTAGTTACTTATGTTAGAAAGAGTGAACAGAGAGGAGCTTGGAGGCTCCAAAGACAGGATCATAGCAAGGAGACTGAAACAATTGAGTAATTTTACCAGCACCTGTTTTGTGTGTGTGTGTGTGTGTGTGTGTGTGTGTGTGTGTGTGTGTGTGTATGTGTATGTGTGTGTGTGTGTGTGTGTGTGTGTGTGTGTGTAGTGTAGTGTAGTATAATTTCACACAGGGCTTCACAGGCGTGTGCAGTCATTATGAGCTGATCAAAATTGTTAGTGTTGTTAAAGGAGCTGGGCATGTTGACTTCCCCGACTTGGTTAGTACCTGTTGTATACATGAATTGTCCAGGGCACTCGTGACTGCCTGTAATCAAAATGCTAATTAAGGAGCTAAAGAGATTGCTCAGTGGCTACAAGGTGCTCAGACTGCTATTGAAGAGGATCTGAGTTTAGTTCCCAGCACCCATGTTAGCCGCTCACAACTGCTTGCAATTCCAGCTCCAGGAGACCCAGAATCCTTTGCTGGCCTCTACAGACACCTGCACTCGGTATGTATAATACCCATACACATACACATAATTAAAATGCTAATTAGTAATAAGGGAGAGTCAGAGGCTGGAGAGAAGCCTACAAAGTGTCTAGGCTCCTTCTTCCATGCTTTCAGGAAAGACATGTGGCCCAGAAGGGTTCCACCCTGGTGCTCCAAGCCCTGCCCCCACCCTCAGGTCAGCTTACCTGGTAATCACATAGGGTGCAAAGCACACGAGGAAGGTCCCTATGAAGGTGCTGATCTTCTTGGTGGCACGCTGCCGCCTCCGCTTCTGTTCCTCCAGACATCGTTCCCTCACACTGTGCAGGGCAGAGAGGAGAAGGTAACTCATGCTGTGGCCTGGCCAAGGCACAGGGAGGTGCTACTCGTCAACATGAGCCATGGCTTTGAGGCATGTGGCTATGAAGCCAGAGACCTGAGGCCCCAAGCTTGTGCCCCTGGGCAATCTGTGTGTCATTGTCAAGATCGTTATCATAGTGTAGTATCATATACCACAGTTTCATGTTGTGCTTTCTTATAGACAACTCAACATAATGCTAAAGAATTAAATGCATAATGTATAGTGTTCCAGTCTCCTTTCCGTTTCTGTGCTAAGACATCCTGACCAAAAGCAGCACAGGAGAGGGAAAGGGCTTTTCCGGTTCACACTCCATGCTGCAGCCTATGGTTTGGCGGAAGGCAGGAATTCAAGCAGCCAGTCACATAACATCTACAATCTAGAGAAGAGAGAAGCAAACAAAACCACGCTGCCCGCTTGCTTATGCTACTAGCTTTCCATGCCTCCTGTTCAGAACCCTGTGCTAGGGAATGGTACCACCCTTATGTCAATGAAGAATCGAGACACTCCCCTGCAGACATGCCACGGGTCTACCTGGTCTAAATCATCCCTCAGATGAAAGGCTCCTCCCAGGTAATTCCAGGCTGTGGCAAGTTAACATTTAAAACCAGCCATCTCTCTCTCTCTCTCTCTCTCTCTCTCTCTCTCTCACACACACACACACACACACACACACACACACACACACTTTCTGTAAAATGTATCCAGTGTAGGGATGAATAACACAGTGAGTATTATAAATTTAGATAGTATAATACAATTAGTATTGGTATTACACAGTGAGTACAAACAGACAGGAACTCATTACCGCTGATATCAATCACTGATTCCCCTGCATGATCCTGAAGGTGCAATCTGCATGTTGTCTTTTATTCTGACCTTTGCCATCCTCAGACCTTCAGCGGCTATTTCCTGTGGGGCTAGCCTACTTTGCTAGTCTGTGCTAATTGTCAACTTGACAAAAATCTAGAATCACCTGGGAGATGGGCCTCTGCTTACCTACTGGAGAGTATCCGGTTACATTCATCGATACAGAAAGACCCATCTTAGTTGTGGGCACGTGCAGTTCCTGAGCTGGGATCCTGGGCTGTATGGAATGGGAGAAGGGAGCTGAACACTGGCATTTAGTACTGTCTGCTTCCTGGTTGTACGTGTGATGAGAGCAGCTGCCTCAAGCCCCTGCTGCCTCGACTGCCCTGCCGTGATGGGCCGTCCCTTGACCTGTGAAGGGGAAGAAGTTTCCTCCCTCAACGTGCTCTTATCAGAGTATTTTACCATAGCAATGGGAAAAGGAACTAAGATATCTTCTCTGTTTTAGATGGGTGATGAGGTACTCTGTGAAGAGGGGGACAAGTGAATAAAGACAGCTCTGAATTACATCCATTTGACTTGAAGATGAAACTCACTGGATAGAGGGGCACTGAGAGATGGGGAACTTCCTTATGCTTCCCAAGAAGTCAGGGTTCTGTTGAGAGATTGTGGTCCTTCCTTGCCAAAGCCTGGACAACTCTGGGGGACTTCTGAGAGAGAGACCCTTGAATGACGGAAGGAAGGAAAGGATGAGACTGTAACTCCCTCAGACTGCGCAGATCTTCAGAAATCTGCTGTGTTATTTCCTTGAGGACAGTTTAAGGGGAAGGTACTTTGCAACAATCTCTTCTTTGGACTTTGCTTCTTGGCTAATAGCCTGGTGGTTACGTGTGAAGAGTCAGAGTTAGACTTCCAGATTCAAATCTGAGCACCTCCAAGCCACTGGAGTTTCCTAGGTCTTTAAAAGTCCTTCTTGTCCCATGCTGTGTCTACTGGTGAGAGGCAGCTGTGCTTAGAGACTGTGCCAGGGGTGCTGTGGACTAGCACCATGCAACCACTTGAGGCTCACAGGGGCACCAGATTCTAATGTGATGAGTATCTGCCGAGGGCACTCTGCCCCGCGGTCATGTCCCTGCTGGAACAGACTGTAGACTCTGCAGCAATATGCCTATCCAAGCATAGGGATGGGGAAACTGAGGCTTAAAAGAATGAAGGACCTGCCTGGCATGAAAGTCAGATACCAATAGAATTTCAAACACAGGGGCACTGGCCGCAAACCTAGTGGTTCCGGTTAGGAGCATGGCACTCCTTCCCTGAATGAAGCCAGCTCTGCCATCCCTGCCCGGACTCTGCTGTTTCCTGGGTGCAATGGCCGCAGAAGGTGAGTAAGGTCAGGAGACTCCATGCTCAGGGAAGCAGCATAAGCATCAGCTTAGCATCCTTATCCCTTAGTCGGGTGCGAGACTGAGCTCTCAGAATGATAGGATCACAGAACCACTTGCTGTCGTTTCCCTCACCATAGCTTTGCCATTGATGCCAACTTCCTGGAAACCTTGCTGCCCCACGAGCTACTATCATGCTTATTCTCAGACAAGGATACTGGGGACAGTTTAGGACATGCCCAAGAACATACAGAACCAAGTCTCATCTCAAGTCGCCTGCCCACAGACTCTGAAGTCTTCCCCCTTAACCCTACTGACACCCCTGGTCTGGTGGTGGCAACTTGGAGTCCTTGGACTCAGAGCCTATGGTGCAGAGAGGTGGCTCTGAGTCGTCAGTGATCTGAGATGACTATTGTCCTTCCTCAACCCATACTTGGAACCCTCACCTGCTGGTCCATGTTGGTTTTCTTGCTTTTAAGACATGAGGCGAGACGGCAGGTGATGAGAAAGAGCCCTGAGTTTGCAGTTAGGATGCACACACTAGCAATTCCCCTCTTAGAGCTAACAAGAGCAGTCCCTGCTCAGGACCCTGTACATTAGAGCTGGAGTTACACCATTCATTCTAGACTAGAGCAAAGAAGCCTTGTCCAAGTGCCTTGATTCTGCTTCCAAAATTCATGCAGACCCCTGGTGCCATGCCCAAAGGTAAGCTGTAGGGTAGATGTGCCCATCTGAAGGTCCCGGGAGCATCACATGTCTGTGGAACATGACTGTGTGACTTGCACTGTGCACATGGCCCAAGGAAGGCACTTGCGGTGCTGTGTGGATTCAGGGATGGAAAAGTAAAGCAGACCACTTGGTCAGATCAGACTAGCCTCCAAGGAGCCTAAAACCCCAAATTTGAGCCCCACTTTTAGGAGGTAGATCTACCAAGACAGGGGGATTAGCATGCATTTCACATAACAGTCCGTAAGCTAAATTTAGAACTTCTAAGCACATACACAGACAGTTTGTGAGACTCTATCTGCCTGGTTTCTCCATCTATAAATCTCACGGACAGACTTGGGTGTGAGCTACATTTTAGGGCTCATCAAGGGTGTCTGTTTCTGGAGCAACTTCTGTCTCTGTAAAGCCAAGGGCGCAGTGGGATTCTGCCCCCTTAGCCAACCTCTGACATCCGGCAGAGGCAGAGCCAGCCCTCAGCCAATCCCTGTGGCCGTGTTTCACAGGAAGTGGAGATGGTAGAGAGAGAACCCCATAACACTGGGAGGAAGTTCCCATTCAGCTTGGAAGAGAGACTGTCAGCAACAGCTTATCTCGGGGAAGCCATCTGCCTGAGATAGTGATTCTGGGCTGGGCTGGAAAGAGAAGGCACTACAGCTTGGCCACTGAGCCTGATCTGCTTGGCTGTCCCTGGAAGCTTCAGAAGAGGTCTAACTGGAGCAGTGGTTCTCAACTTTTCAAATGCTGTGACCCTTTAATACAGTTCCTCGTATTGTGGTGACCACCACCAACCAATTATTTTTGTTACCACTTCATAATGGTAATTTTGCTACTGTCATGAATCAAAATGTAAATATCTGTGTTTTCTGATGGTCTTAGATGACTTCTGTGAAAGAATTGTTAGACACCCCCCCTCCCAAAGAGGTTGCAACCCACAGGTTGCAACTAGACCTTACCCAGAGCTTTGGCTTCACTGGGTGGGTTGAGAGTTGGGTGTGGACCAGGCAAAGTGCCACCTGCCTCCTAAAGGAAGTGACTTGGGAAACCTTAAAACAACAGAAATGAAAGATGCCACTCTGGATCTCAGATTTAGAACGCCCCTGCTGTTTAGGGGTCGATTGTAATGAAGGGGTAAAGTTTGCTGCTACTCAGCCTGTAGGGAACTCAGCAACCTCTGGCACCCTAACAAATGGTACCCAGAGTGCAGGCAACACAAACCACATCTCTTTCAGCTAAGTCCTGAGGTAAGTGTGGTAGTTGGGATGACTTCCAGTGAGCTAAGACTCTACTCGCTGCTCTGACTGTCCAGAGACTACTGTCCTGGGACTAACACTCACAGATGACATAGCCTAACAGTTTCTTGGCACCAAAGGATATCCAGAACTGAGGCGGGGTAGGACTCCACTGCAGCCCTCAGAGATAGGATCATGTCTTCTCACCAGTACCACCAAAGTGGCAGCCAGAAGATCAGGTGTCATGGAATCCCCTGTGGACTGGCTATCCTGTTCTGTGGAGTCCATGCCCCCTCCCTCCACTCCTGCTTAAGACCTCTGAGAAGGACAGTTTGTGCTCACCAAGGAGTCCATGGCTCTGTGACCTAATGGAGCTTCCTGAGGTGGGGGCGGAGAGCCTAGAAGCAGGGACTCCTCCTAACAGCCTGCCACCTAGAGTCAAGGTTCTCTGCAGAGCTGACAAAGACCTGGATTCCTGCTCAGTATCTGTCCCTGCTTATGAGACCCCTAAATAACTCACTATAGTTCTGACCTGAAGTCAGAGAGACTGGCAGGAGCAGAGGAAGTCCTTGTTCCTAGATAGAATGCAAAGTGGACTCTATCCTCCTCTCTGGCAGACACAGATGGAGAGCTGGGGTCCGACTTCACATTGCTCTAAATACAATGGGCTCCTCTCCTGGCTCAGTTTCTCTTTCCCTCCACTGGGAGGCGAGGCCTGAGTGGGCTTTCTAGGGCTCGTTCGAGTCTGCAAGAGTTAACATTTCCATGCATCTTCACAAACAGCCCCAACCCCAGCCCCAGCCCAAGCTCTAGCTCCAGCTTCAACCACAGCCCCAGCCCCAGAGACAGCCCTTTCTAAAGTAAAGGGTGACGGACAAGAATGTTTCTGCAAGTGTGGCTTCAGACTCCTGAAATGAGTAAACTGCAAAGGCCGTGGCTGAGAGAGCTGATATAAGCACATTTGGTTTAAGCCTCTGTGGGGAAGATGTCATTTGGGGAAGACTGGACCAGCCCGTCATCTGGAATGAGCACTCAGAGGCAGCAGTAGACACTCAGCCATGCCCTTCTGATATACAGGTAGAGTGACATTCAGCATAGCGACATTGCTCAAGGCAGGGAAACCTCACAAAGGCCTTTGCTCAGTCTGTCCACTGTGCCTTGGAGAATGAACATACATTGGAGTCTACACTCTGTCCCCCAAGGCTCCCTGCATCCTGGGGCTCTGCTCACACACAGAAGCCTAATCTTCCATCACTAGTACTCCTCTTGTGCTGTGTCTTCTGTGTCAAGTGGACTCCTAAGCCCTTGTCTAGAGTTCCAGGCAACAGAGAGTGAGCCTGCTTTTAATGTATATAGATTGGCAGAGGCCACAGAGGCAACCTCCCACTTGATGTCCTGGTCTCAAGAGGAAGGATGAGGTGAGCTCAGGACAGCCTGATTGACAGTTTCCTCCTCCTCTCCCTAAGGAACATTAAGGACCACGGAGGTTCCTAGCCGATCCTTCCAATTGCCTCCCCCCTTCTTCTCCCAAGAACTAGCAAGTCAAGAGACTAGAAGTGAGTAGGCAGGCTTGGTTTCAGGAGCCCGAGATACAAATTCTTGAAAGGACCTTAAAGCACCAAGTCTAGAAAACAATAGACGGAGCCTTCTAGGTTGGCAGGAAGAACCCGGGACCTCAGAGTCCATCACTGGGAGAAGGTGCTGTGTTTGATGAGGACTCAAGCACACATACAGGGAGAGGAGATTCAGGTGGTACCACACCCAGGATGGCAAAGACCCAGAGGAATAACACCCACCATCTGAAGAGTTCTTAAGGGTTTTCCAAGCCTCCAGATCCCCTCTCAGATCCAAACCTTTTTCAAGTTTTGCAGTGAACAGAGTTCACTGCTCAGGATGAGTATAAGGATACGAAGTTCTGGCTAGGGTTTCAGTCTCATGTTTCAGAAAGTGAAGCTCTACGCACTCATTTAGACAACAGCCGCCTTTCCACCCATGCTTAATGCAGTTGATGCAGAACGGAGACCTCCTCAAACTCTACCCTGGATGCTGGGACCTTCCCAACCCAATACTAAGTGCCCAGAGCCCTGGGTGAGGCCGCTCACCTGGGATGGATGTCCACTAACAGCACGAGCGTCTGCATGGTGATCACGTCGATGCGCTTGCAGTGGAAACGGGCCACCTTGAGCACCTTGAGGTACGTGAAGCAGAGCACGATGAAGGAGAGCAGGAAGCTAAGCGCATGGAAGGCGCTGGTGAAGACAGCAAAGCGCAGGCGCTCGTCGGGCCGCCGGCTGCACAGCGTGCACGAGGCATACAGCTGGTGGAAGCCGAGCCAGGACAGGGCGAGCGCGGTGGCCGGGAAGGTGAGCGCGTGCAGCCACGTGTAGGCCACCATGAAGGCGGCATCTCGGAGGCGCATCTTGGCACGGTAGCTCAGCGGGAAGACCACAGCCACCCAGCGGTCGATGCTGAGCGCGGCCATACTGAGCATGGAGTTGGCGGCCAGAAAGGTGTCGAGGAAGGCGGCCAGGCGGCACAGGCGGTCCCCGGCCGGCTGCCGTTGTGCCACGACGCCGGCCAGTGTTAGTGGCATGTTGACCACGGTACACAGCAGGTTGCCACACGTGAGGTTGAGAGTGAAGAGCGCCGGCGCCTGGCGGCGGATGTCAGCGCTGTGCAGGAGGCAGAGCAGCACCAGCCCGTTGGACAGCAGCGACACGCCGATTGTGCCCACCAGCAGCCCCGCCAGGCCCGCGTCCCACGAGTTCATGGTGCGCGCCCGCTGCTGGCGCTCAGGGCCCGCAACCCCGCGCCGCCATGGCGCAGCCCGCTGCCGACTCAGCCCCTCGGCGACGCGGCAGCCCAGCGACCCCTGGACCCTGTCGCCATGGCTACGGAGAGGGTATCCAGCAACCCAGAACCCTGCGCCAGCCCCTGGGCCAGCGCCTAGGCACGCAGCCACCCGGAACCCCGCGCCACCTCCCAGGCGAGCACCCGGGCACGAAACACTCGGAGTCTGGGGTCACCTCACCGGCGAGCACCTGGGCGAGTGCTCACCCCTAGCCCCGCGCCACCTCTTGGCCAGTATCCCGGTTCTCCTCTGAACTCCTGTAGTGCCCTGGAATCCAGGGTCGCAGGCGCCTGCGGTCCCTGGTTTTGCCTCTGCCTGCACCCGCCCTCACTGGGTCCCTCTAAGCTCTGGCTCTGCTCTGCACACCCTCCTGCTCTGTGGCTTTCTCTCTGTCTCCCTCTCTCTGCCTCTGTGCTCAATCTCCAGTGTGCTCTCACTTTCTGCCCCCTCCCCCTTCTGTCTCTCCCACCTCCAATTTTCTCCTCCCTTTCTTTCTCCTTTCTCTCTTCTTTCTCTTAGGAAACTGACTGCTTCTGAGGAGGAAATCCCACCGATTCTCTCTCTCTCTCTCTCTCTCTCTCTCTCTCTCTCTCTCTCTCTCTCACACACACACACACACACACACACACACACACACCCTTGGAGGGAAGGAGCCCTCCCGGCTCCCTTGCAGAATGGCTGGCTCCCAGTTGCTCCCCTCCTCCTTCTCTTCCTTTCTGTCCTCCCCTACATGAGCTGGAGACAGGCTGAGTCAAGAAATCTAAAGAAAGAGAATGCCTGGGCACCCTCGTGTCCCAGTGCTCCTTGTCCCTGCCTAGCTGACCAGACCTTGACCAAGCCTACCTGCACCACAGCTGCCCAGCATCTAGGGTTGCTGCTGCTGTCTAAGATGAACCGGGGAGCTTGGCTAGGCTTCTGCTGAGCCGGGATGGAATTCACAGTTCTATCTTGCATTAGGACCAGATATCTCCTGAGATCTCCTCCCATCTGTCTGCAGAGAGTTGCTGTACTGCTGGACACCGAGTCCTCGGAGCTTCATTTTTTTCACTCTCTTGTCACTCAGCTACATTCTCAGACCTGATAGGAGGTCACTTGAGGCTCACTGGGACATCCCTCGGGCATGCTATCAGTCAAGAGCACACTATATCTGCCCTTACTCATCAGAAGTAGCCCTGGTGTGGCTGGTGCTGGACACTCATGATGTCCTGTGCCAGCTGCTGTCCTGCCCATTCTGGGTGAGACTGGGACTGTAAGCTTATTAGGCATGTGGACGAGCTGTTCAGAGAACGGGAGGATGTTGGTGGATCTATTTGATCCAGATCATGAGAGCTTGGGACATAAATGGTCTCAGACTTTCCTCAGGCAAGCATGTGGGGACTGTGTCTCTTCTGTCCCTAGTCCAGACTCTGTAGTTTCAAAGGTGCTTGGTGGACAGACAGGTGACAGCTTTCAGGGCTTCCTCAGTCTCTTGCCTTTCTGTGGGATGCTACCTCCTCCAGTGACTACCTATGCCATATCTCGGAACCTGGTGAGATGGTCAGTGATGATTGCTCAAACCTAGACCTCAGTTTGAAAGAAGCCAATTATATACAGTTTCCCTAAGGGAACTATTTTGTCTCACCCATCACCCTATCTTCCCTCACATAGATTCAAGTATGAAGGGGGCTAATATAAAGTACCAGAAAGTCAGGGAGAACAATGGACTCTCTTCTGTGCACCTTGACAGATGCTCATTAACCATCACTGCAATGGATGACAACTATACACAGCAGAGTGCCTGGGGCTGGGGCCACTTCTTACCAGCTTACAAGGGTGCCTGGGAGCTCTTCTGCAACCTCCCTTAAGAGGCAGCATGTTGATAATTGAAACCTGACACTCTAGGGGCATTTATACCACAGAAACAAGCAAATGCCACAGCTCAGCCCCACCCACCCCACCCCGAATCTGAGACCATAGTCTCATAGCATTTACCAGCACACCACTCACTGACCTCACAAAGCACCCATCTTCCCTGAGTCTCGGCTTCCTTATATCTGTTTTTCAGAGCTGTGTTGATACTGTGTGGAAGTGGTTTTGCCTCTCAGGGAATAAAAATGCAAGCAGAATACTGCAACCTTCTCAGCCCTTGGCTTCCTCATGTGGCCTACAGAATTCAGGTTGGCTGTGCACCTTCATCTCCTGCTTGGTTGAGACAACAACGTGGGCTGTTCACCTGTGTGTCTCCCTGCTTCCACAGACCTACTTTGACAAGCCTCTCCCAGGGATGAGACAGGTGTTTAGGGACTGCTTTTGGAGTAAACCAGTATGTTCTGGGACACACCAGTAGATCCTTGATTCTCTTACACTTTAGTGTTCTACAGAATCACTTTATGTGCTGGCTAAGTTCAGATCCCTGGGGTCACCTGATCCCACAGTTTCAAAGTCAGAGAGTCTGAGATTTGCCTCCTTTACTAGCTCTACAAATGATAATCAGAAGTGGTCAGGCTAGATAGATAGTGCCTAATCATGCCCCGGTCATATCCTCCAACAGTGGCCTGGTGCTCTGGCCTCTCAAAAGGACCACCAGTGTTTGTAGGAAGGACAGACTACAAAATATTAACCAATATATTTGTAGCATACAAGTTGTCAAAACCTGTCCAAACATCACATCTGATTTAATTCTTGCAAGAATGACAAGAGAAAGAGTTAACTACAGCTGGTATTTCAGAGATAAAGACAGCAGAGTACAGACAGAGACATTAAGCGACAGAATTGCTGAGAGATGAAGCCAGCATGCCCAGCTCTGAAGGCTGACTTTTATTGTGAGCTCCAGAGCTCCTCTGTCACCTTTTTAGTGAGATGCCTTTGTTCTATAACTAGAAAGAGCTGCGACTTCTCAGTATCAAATGATGTTGATAACCAGGTAACTAGGCCAACAGTAAGAAATCAATATTTCAGTTCTCTCTCTCTCTCTCTCTCTCTCTCTCTCTCTCTTTCTCTCTCTCTCTCGCTCTCTCTCTCTCTCCTTATGTCCCTCTCTCTCAGTCTTTCTGTCTCTGTCTCTCAGTCTCTCTGTCTCTGTGTGTGTGTGTGTGTGTGTGTGTGTGTCTCCCTCCCTCCCTCCCTGCTCCTAGCCACCTCACCTCACACACACAGCATATTGAAGATCATTTGTTCTCTGAATTCCTAAGGGCAACATTGAAAGGTTAAAATGCCAGAATAGAAATTCAGAATATTATAACTCAGTTTGCAGAGGAACCAAAGCTCATTTTCTTCTGCTTATTTAAACAAAATTTCCTGCTCCCCGTGGGATTGTTCGAAGGCTGATCTCCATAGCAACCAGGTCCCCAGCCTTGTTGGCTTTAGCCAGGTCAGGCTCCAGAGTTTAAGTTTAGCATAGCCTTACACACTCATAATGCGGTTATAGTCATAGCTCTGTCTGGGACTTGATACTAGCCTATGCTAATTCTCCAGAAGAGAATCTGAGAATCCAGCCCACTCAGCCAGGGGCTGCAAGGGCCTGAGTATGTCTGCCAGAGAATCACATGGTGACTCTTCAGAGCATACTCTTTCAAGCCAGAGGGAAGTCAGCAGTGATGGAATGTTGATGGCAGTGTTAACATGACTCATAGAATGCTGTAACTGTGCCCCCTAGGGAAACGCAACAACAGGACTCCACAGGGCAGAGGAATGCTTTGTCAATCCTTGCAGGAAGTCTCCAGTGTATGAATTCTGACACATGAAAAAATACTTTCAGAGCAGGTAAACGATTTGCTCAAGGTCACTTTCAGTCACATTAGTTGACAAAATCAAGTTGAATTGGTTAGAGATCCACATCTAGTAGGTATAAATCCCCACATTTTTTCCTGCTGCACTGCTCTCTATACCATGAACATGATATAACACACACACACACACACACACACACACACACACACACACACACACTAACAGGTCACTGACAGTTGTGGTCTCCTCCACTTAGAGAGTGATGAAATTTTATAAATTAAACAAGAACCAGAATGGCACCAGTGTTGCATATGGAGCTTTGGTGGTTATTTGGGTGAGGATCAGAGGTTCTGGCTTTGTATAAATTAAAGAGAGAGGGCTAAGATTCTGAACACTCCATAGGAAAAGAAGTATCTTGGGAAATGTCTATGGATCTGAACCTAGAAAGCCTCAAGAATTGGGACTCCATAGCAGAAAGTAGACCTTCAGGAAGATGGGAGACACAGAGGTACCAGCCCCATGGCAGTCACAAAAATATAAGGCCTATTGAAATGATGGCTTCCATAGCTTGGAGTATCCAGTCAGCCTATCAACCTCAGACCTGGGCCTAACAACTATTTTCCATTTTAAAAGATTTACTCAACTGGCATTTAAAGTGGTCACAGTAGTGCTGGGGTATCCTAGAGGATAACCAGATATGGTCTCATCACCAAAATTAGGGCATTGAGACCTTATAGAGGTCGTTAACTCTTTGCAGAAAGATCTATGGGTCAGAGTGGCAGACTAGCTCCTGAAATACTGACCAAGGTCTAGCTCAATGTCTAGTACTCTTCCTATTACAACTAACATGTAAGACTGGTGGGCTCTCTCCAAGAAGGCTGTTTGTACACACTCTGGTCATCCTTCATGCTGAGTAAACAAAACCAACTGCACGTTCTGTTTTTCCAACTGGCCAAAGAGTCTCTGTTTCAGTTCAACCACAACAACAACAACAACAACAACAACATGTGGCCTTTTGGGACAATATCTCAATTAGCCCAGGCTGGCCTCAAACTTGCTGTACAGCTAAGGGTGACCTTGAACTTCTGACCCTTCTGCTTCTACCTCCTTAATGTTGGAATCATAAGCATGCATCAGCATACCAGACTCATTTGCTCATTATCAAAAAGGAGCACTGGATCACTCATGGGTCATGAACCTTTGCTATTTGTAAGTCTTTGTGATGGCCCCAGAGCACACAAACCAGCTATGTGAAATGATAAACTCAGGAAGAGGGGAGAGAAATCCCACTGTCCAATAGCTTTGTCTGGTAATATACAAAAAGAAGCAAGACTGTGCTGTCTGATGGGATTCAGAATGCAAGGCAGTATTTATCTGAGTCTTTTCAGGATCCAGACACTACACTTGATTTATCTTATTTAATCTTTGCAGTATATATGAGGTGCTTCTGCTACAGACAGATGAGGTAACAGAGGTTCAGAGAAGCTGGGAACTATACACAAAGACCAGAGCTAGTTGGGGAAGGGAGTGAAGGAGACACAGGTCCAAGTATATGATGGCTCTGGCTCTTTTATGTCATATTTGGTCCCCAGTCTGTCCTAGTCTTACTAACAGCAATTCCCACTCTGCTCTCTTCTACTCTCTTCCCAACTATGTTTCTGGGCTGGATATCAGCTAGGGAGTATGATAATTAGTGTCTGCTGAACACGCTGCTTCATTTCCCAACTTATGGTTCGTGGGACAGGATTTACCATCCTGATTATGTACTGGGTGTTGGAGGGAGTTATATCATGAAGTAGTCTGCCCAAGGACTCTCAAAAAATCTGGGTAGATCAGAGGTGAGGTAACGTATCCTCTTCCAGGACAGGACTCTGTTTCTTATATCTCAATAAACTTATAGAGGAAAGGGATTGCTATCCAACTAGAGCCTGTCTGGCCAAGATGAGGGGCTGATTTTCTCTGCTTGACTTACATGCTGACCTAGCCAGCAACTATGGAGAGGTTGCACCTTGCCTTAGAAATCCATTTCATCTGCTTGTAGCAGAGAAGTCTGTTTTTTTCTTTATGTTTTCTTTGTTTAAAACATAGCTTCTAAAGTAAAAACATATGTGATTGGTCTTTCTGAGTTTTAGGTCATGAGGTGCTGAACCCGTCCACAGATGATGGCTTTTCCATGTTTGCCCTGACTCCTAAAAATATCTGAGTTTGTTCATTCCTGTCTCTGAACTGGAGATGGGCAGTGAAACTTACCTTATATTTCCAGAAATGGAACCTACAGGTCCTTATCCGGGTCCGATATCCAGTTACATAGAACCACTGCCTGGAAATTGCTAGGCAGTCTGAAAGTTTGGAAACCTGTGAGTTGCACTGGGAGATCAGCACCACGGAGGTGGACAGCTCCCGGGTATTGCAATCATCCTCTTGCTCTCAATTCTGATGGCTTGAAGAAACTCTAGTTGGAGGAGCCACAGGAGGACTGAGCTGCACATCTGCTACATTGTACAGGGGTCCTAGGTCCAGCCCATGTATACTGTTTGGTTGCTGGTTCAGGCTCTGAAAGTCCTCCAGGATTCAGGTTAGTAACCTACCCTATACAGGGCCCTCAATTCTTCCCCCAACTCTTCCATACAGTGTATGGAGTCCCAAGCCCCATGCAATGAATGTTTGGCTGTGGGTCTCTGCATCTGTTTTAGTCAGAGGGACTGTGTGAGGGGAGGACCAGGAAGGGCAGCAATTGGAATGTAAAGTGAATGAATGAATAAATAAATAAATAGGAAGAGGAAGAGGAAGAAAGAAAGAAGGAAAAAAAAGACAACTGGTTGTAGAAGCAGAGCTAGATCAGCAATGCTACTCTGGCTGAGTTCTCCAACTGAGCCTTTAAAATAATCCAACCTCAATTATGATGTACTGAGCCCACTCAGGGCTGTTTCAGAATTGCGGCTCACAGACATATAGACCATGAGGGGCAATATCTAGGAATGTTGGGCCCTGGAGATTATGTTTTAGCTACTGACCTGGAGTGCCCTGTCATTTTTTAAAAAATGGGATGTTTCCAACCATGCTATCTTTCATGCAGCTCCTGTTACCTGCATTTGTTTGGGCCCCAACCAGTGCAATGTATGACCAGACTTGAAATGCCTCTTCTGTCTTCTTGGGGCTGCTTATGGAATCTGCAGCATTTTGTGTATGTTTCCAGTGAATAAATGAAGGAACGGTCCTCCTCGCCTTTATTGGTGGCCATCCAAAATTTTTCTTGACTTGTTCCCACCCTAGGTCAGGGAAAGCAGAGCAGAGTCATTAATGTCATTGTCTAGCACTTGTCAATAAAGAGTGAACTTGGTCTGGAAGCATCATGTTGCTGGCAAAATTTTGTTCTGGAAGCCAAGGGTATCAGGATTGTAGTCTTGTCCCTGAACCTATTTGACCATATACCTTTGGACAACTCCTCACTCTCTCACTGTCTTGGAAATGAGGTAAGTGGACAAGGTGGTCTCACCCGTGAATTTAAGTTGTTTAAAAATGCCACACAAGGAGCATGGATGAGGAGAGAGGAGGAAAGAAGGCCAGAAACAGGCCCCCAAAGACCTTCTTTCCCCATATGGTAGAAATTAAGTCCCTTCTGCTCAGTGGCAACTGAAACCCATGTACCACTTTAGCTTTTGAGGGCCGTGTGGGTGGACATGTGGGGGAGAATTCACTTTTCTGCAAGTGTGAGCTAGTGGGAACAATCTCTGAGCTCAGCTCTTGGCCCTCAGCAAGCTCAGGGAAGGGTCTATGCATTTTAGACCCTGTTCAATGTGCACATGCAAGGACTAAGCCTGCCAGCAGGTCCACTGGAGGCAGAGCTAACGTGTGTGCTTGCGTGTTCCAGGAGGTACGTGTGGGAGAAGTCAAACCAGCCAATGACATGGATTCTTGTGGAACTGGTTTGGGATCAGGGAAACCAAGGCAGCCATGAGTCTTTTTCTAAATGACTCAACTCTTTGAGAGGCTTAGCAAGATTTAGAAAGTAAGAAAAATTGTTCTTAATTTGCATGAATACCGAGAGCAACTTCAAAGGGAAAACAAATTATTTGCCCATGCTGAGTGAGAGGGATGTTGCTTGATGCAGGGGGGTGTGCCTGTGGTCTCAGCTGTTCTGGAAATCTGGGGAAGAATGATGGTGACTTTGACACCCTGTAACCTCTATTTGGGAAGGGAAAAAAGGCAAGAAAAGAAAAAGGAAAACCAGAAACAAACCCAGTACGCTGTGCCCACTGGGGCTCTCCTGATCCCGGTCCCTTACTCACACACTGTTAACATCAGTGACCCACTCACTCAGCCAGATGAAAGATTTGGTACTTGGCGGAGCCACAAAATGTGTGTCCTCATGGGTTGGCGTTGACATGCCTTCCCTCTATACCCCATAATTCTTGTCCCCACTCTTCACCTGTCAGTGCAGTGGCCATCAAATCCCCCTATTCTGTATGCTGTGGCTCTTAGATCAGAAGCATTTCCCCTTATGCAGATTATGGAGTTTTCTTCATCAAGTTTCCATTTACGTAATGAAACGGTAAGTCCTGGGTACAACATCTGATGAATTTGATAAGCCCAGCATTCACGTCAGCTACACATTTACTGAGTCAGTATTCTTATCCCCCCAGAGAGGCCCTTTATGCCCCTTTACAGCCAACACATGACAATCCACTCCAGCTGCCCACCGCCCAATTCTTTACTCATCATATGTTAATTTTCTACTTGAACAGAACTATACGCCATGAGTTCTGCTAATTATGTTTCTTTTACACAGCGTAATATATTTTAGGTGTCTCTCTCCTGCTGCATCCTTTGCAAGTTCACTTCCTTCTGTTGCTTATTGTCTGAACACACCTATGGGGTTTTAGCCAATATCATCTCGAAAGATATCTGTGTCACATCCTGTTTTCGGCTTACTATTACATGTGATGAAACACCATGACCAAAATCAAATCGAGGAGGAAAGGGTTTACTTGGCTTACACTTCTATAGAATTATTCGTCATCGAAGGAAATCAGGACAGGAACTCAAACAGAGCTGAACCTGGGAGCAGGAGCTGATGCTGAGGGCGTGGAGGGATGCTGCTTACTGGCTTGCTCAGCCTGCTTTCCTATAGAATCCAGGAGCACAAGCCCGGAGCCCTCCCCCATCAACTACTAATTAAGAAAATGCCATACGACTGGATCTTATGGAGGCATTTTCTCCACTGAGGTTCCCTCCTTTCAGATAACTCTAACTTGTGTCAGGTTGACATAATATCCTGCACAGATCCAATTTGTAAATATCCCGACTAAAAGCTACTATGGACATTCTTGTGGTAGATTTAAAGCAGTCGAGCTGGTGCCTACCTACAGCCTTCAGCCCCTACTGACTAGTGTTCACCATATTATAAGATACTCTGCTTGCTCTGAAGGAGAAAGATAAATACCAAGTCGGCTACAAACCCCATACCTGCAATGGTAACCTGCCTGCAAGCAGCATTAGAGCATAGGATAGGGCACATAGCTTGTGAGAGTAACCAACCAATAAATGATTGAATTTATGTCCATTCCATGAGATGGAACCTGACACTGTTCAGGTGACCGAGGACGTGAGGCTAGATAGGCTGCAGACCCGGTGGAAAACCAAATACTCTCTTGTACTAAAAGAACACAGCAATAAAACGACTCTTACTAACATTCTGCTGCATTTATAGATGTGTCTCATTCAGCCATCGCTAGAGAAGCTTCCTTCTGCAGTAAGATGGGGACTAACCCAGAGACCCACAGCCAGACAGTGTGCAGAGCGGCCGACCTTGTAGTACTCTCCAACAATTCCCTCCCCCAGGGCTCAGGGAAACCTGTGGAAGAGGAGGCAGAAGGAGTGTAAGATCCAGAGGGGATGGAGGACACCAAGGAAACAAGGCCTTCTAAACACAGCAGGTCCAGGGCACATATGAACTCATAGAGACTGTGGCAGCTGCACAGGCCTGCACAAGGCATGGGCCGGATAGAGTCACAGTACTGAGAGGAGAAATGGACACACGTGCCCATCCCTAACACGGAAGCTATCTCCAGTTGATAACTGCTCACAGATGAAAAACTAGTTTTCTCCAATGGAGTCTCACTAGGTATACAAACCACTCTTAAGACCAGGCCTGTACCCAGCACAGAGGGTCAACAGAAGGGCATTTTGGGGGTTCGTTGTCTCATATTGCTTTGTCATCCTTCCTTTTCCTACACACCTTACAGACCCTTTGCTTATATAGTATGGTTGCTGGTTTTGTGTTTTTATGTGAGAATGTGTACATCTCTGGGTCTGCATGTGCTTCTTGAGGTTTTCGTTGTTGTTATTTTTCTTCTGTTTGTTTTTATCCAATTATTATTATTATTATTATTATTATTATTATTATTATCATTATTATTACTTTAGATGCCTGTTTTATCCCAATGAGAGAAAGAAAAGATGTGGATTTGGGTGAGTGGGGAAGCAGAAAACACAATCAGGATATAATGTATTAAAGAACATTTTCAATTTTAAAAAAATGCCAATTTTAAAAGTGTCAACGCAATTTTACCATGCAACCTATAGTAAACCAGACTGTCTTTTTTCCTACTGAATTTTAAGAGTTTTAAGATATATTTATATTCCAAACATTTATTAGATAAATGAGCTCTAAATACTTTTTAACTTGTAGATTGTCTACTTTTAAAAGTTATTTTAAATAATTATGATTGTGTGTGTACATGTGTGTGTACAAATGTGCATGCACATGATTGGTGGGGCATACATGCCAAGGCATATATAGAGAGGCTAGATTCAATTCTCTCTTTCTTTACATGGATTCCAGTGTTGAACTCAGACTGCTGTGTATATGCAGCAATTGCCTTTATCCACTGAGCCATCTTGCCAGTCTTCTATTCCTTTAAAACAAAGGTTTTAAACTTATTTTATTCCATTGTGTGAGTGTTTTGCCTGTATGTATGTAAGTATGTATGTATGTGTGTATGTATGTATGTATGTATGTATGTATGTATGTATGTATGTATGTATATGTATGCTTGGTGCCCACAGAGGTCAGAAGAGGATTTCAGATCACCTAGAACTGGAATTATGAATGGTTGTGAGCCACCATGTGAGTAGTGCTGAGAACTGGACCTGGGTCCTCTGCAAGAGCAGCCAGTGCTCTTACCTACTTATTCCCTTTGTCTCTTTTCATAATGGTATGTTTTGATGAGGAGGTGTTTAATATTCATAAATTCAAAAGTTTTAATATTCATGAGCTCAACTTATTAATATTCATGAAGTCGAGAGTATCAGATTTTTATGATTACTGCTCTATGAGTTCTCCGAAACATTTTCCCAAACCATTACAAGCTGGAAACAGTTTGTTTTCTTCTAGAAACTTGGTGTCTTTAACTTTTATACCTGGGCAAAGGACTCACTCAAATTAGTCCTTCTGTGTGGTATGAGGTGTGAGGGTGGTTTATTGCTTTAATTTGATATTGTTATCAAGCAGCTTGGGTTGAGCCTACTTTGCTCCCTACATTAAGGTGCTTTAGGAGCTTTGATAAACCCCCGAGTACTTACCACTTGCTCTATCTTTTGTTTTATTCCATTCCTTGGTGCATCTTGACATCAGTCTATGGACTCGGTTATTTTCCTTCACAGTACATCATAAAAGTCAATTCAATAATCTTTCTTAAGACTTCTAAAAACCAATGTCATGATATGAAGTTTCCATTTCATCATTCTTTCAATTTTCCTATATATTTTACAAATTTCTTGGACATGTATACATATATCCTAGAATTTTAACTGGATAACATTTATCCATAGATTAATTTGAGATGTTTTTAAGACATCGAGTCCTCCAGTCTCTGAACAGGGAATTTTGTCTGTTAGTGTTCCTCGACCTCCTTTTCAGCAACACTCATTTTCTGTCTTGTGTTTCCTTTTTAATCTCTGCACATTTATGCTTTAATGCTAGCATTTGTGCCATTGTCTTGTAAATTAGTTCTTGATTTGTTCACTGCCAGAGAACACAAATACAGCTGGTATGCATTGGGGAAGGAGGTGGGGCCTTCACGGAAGCCACATGTGACTGAGTGTAGGATGTTTTCATGAATTTTTCAGTTTTTGTGTATACATAATCCTGCTGTCTATGAATTCAACCAAAACAATAGTTTTGCTTCCTTGGTCATGCCGCTGGCCATGGCTTCTTGTGCCAAATCACATGCACATCACATGACAGTGGAGAGATTTCCATTTTGCTCCCATTTTCAGAGAAACGGTTGGATTTCGTTCTTTATACACCGTAGTATTCATTGTAACCTGTTTTTCATCACACTAGGAAAGAGTGATTTGCCAGGTTTGGGGATGTGTACTTGTGATCCAGCACTTGGGAGGTGGAGGTAGGGGGATCAAGAGACCAAGGTCTTCCTTGTCTATTTAGCAAGTTTTAGGCCAGCCTGGGCTACATGGAAAAAGAAAGAAGGGAGATAGATGGATGGATGGATAGATAGATAGATAGATAGATAGATAGATAGATAGATAGATAAATAGATAGATAGAAGTGGATGGATAGATGGATAGATAGATCAATAGATAGAGACAGAAAGACAGAGAGAGACAGAAAAAGACAGGGAGAGTCACCAGTTATATTGATATGGGAGTTCTATTGACTTGGGAGTTCTATTGATATGGGAGTGCTGATGTTTGGCAGCATTTGGTCCCTCAGCATGGATTACAATGTCTGGCTGTAGGTAATTTGTAGCTGTCCTAACAACACTCATCAAGCTAAGGTTGATCTTATTTTAAGGTTAATTTCTATTATTCAAGGGGGTGGGGCATGATGAATGGGTGTTGACTTCCTCAAGTCCAGTTGCTGTGTCCATAGAAACAATTGTGTGAAATTTTCCTTCAGTTTTACTATTTTACATTAAGTTCTGAGGGTTGAGCCAGTCTTGCCCTCCTTGAAAGAAATCACACCTTGTCTACATGTATCATCCTTTTTGTAAACTGTTAGACGCTATTGGCCCATGTGACATCCAGGACTATGGCATCTGTATTCATGAAGAATGTCTGTTTATATTGCTCCTTTAATAATGTGTTTGCCTAGTTTTAGTAGCAGGAGTGTGCTAGCCTGGGAAAAATAGTTGGGAAGTAATCTTTTCTCTTTCCAATTTCTGTATGTTTGTACTCAGCTTCCTCTCCCTCCTTAATGTTCAGTTCAGGACCCATACCATAAAATGGCACTGCCCACATTTATGTGGCACACACACCACATTCCCACCACAGTTAATCCATTAGGAAAGTCCCTTGTGGACATGCCCACAGGTCAACCTAATTTAGAGAGTCCCTCCTGAAGACCCTCTTTCCAGGTGATTACAAATCCTGCTAAATTGACAGTTGAAATTAGCCATAACAGAAGCGTTGAGAGATAGATGGCTTGGAGGCAGAAAACAGTGAAAAGAAGGAAAAAGCAAAGTTGGAGTCTCAGAACACGCAGAAGAGACATGTTTGTGCAGTGCAATGCAAAAACCTGCCCTGACTGGCTGCGCTGTCTATAAAAGCAAAAGATAACAACTGCCTGTGCTCTCTGCCACTGACCCTGGCCAAGAAGCTGTTTTGGTCAGAGAAGAACACGAAGTGCTCACAAAGAAGCGTTTTAGTTCTAAACACTGAAGCTCGGTTGGGAAAACTTGGCCAGTGCCGAGCAGCACCAAGGACCCCAGGGGAACCACCCAGGATGGCAGCCACCTTCAGCATGAGGGTCTCTCAGGCAGGGACTATTGTGCACACTTGGACCATAGTAAGTTTTACTTTGGATACAAAGAACTGTGTTAAGAAGGTTTAAGATGCTGTCAAGACCACAATAAGCTTTGTTTTCACTGTCCAAGAAAGATCACAGTTCACTACTGTGATGTTCTGCAAAAAGAAGCCTACAGAGAGGCTCTATGCCACAGGTACAAGAGAAGACACTGGATTTGTTTTGTTTTGTTTTGTTTTTTAACTACCATCCATTCATCCGAGCTTCATCTACTGATACTTTCTCTGTGACACCATGAACAGTCATGGGATCTAGGAAAGTGCAGGTTCACTGGTATGATGGTGTTGGAGGTCAACTTGAGTGGATCAAGAGATATTAGGATTGCATAAATCCACTTGTGAGTCTTGGGGTGCAGTGGGGTTGACAAAGTGGAAGACCAATCTGAACTTAGGCAGCACCTTCCAATGGGCAGGGTCCCTCACTAGGACCTGGGCCTGGCTGATTAGGCTAAGCTGGCTGGCCACCAAGTCTCATAAGTCCACAGTATGTGGTACCATGTTCAACATTTCACATAGTTTCCAGAAATCAAACTCAAGTCCCGAAGCCTCTGCAAAAAAAACTTCACCGAGTAAGCCATATCCCCAGCCCCAGCCCTGCTTCAGGGTTTGGTACAAGCAAGAGACATCCATAAGAAGGTTTTTAAAGGCCCCAGGAAGGTGATAGGTGCTTCTGTCTGCAAATGAATGTCACCAACAGAAGCTGGGAATGGAGGCCATGTGTCAGGTCAATGTGCAACTGTGTGCACAACACTTCAGTCATTACATAGCAGTGCCACACAGGCACACACCCCTCTCCAAGCTGAAGGGGCCTCCCACATATCTCCCCAATTTAATCTTCTTCCTTATGGAAGATGGTTAGAAAAATTTTACCAGCCAGAGGTCTGCATACAGAGAAGACCTGCCACTTGGCAAAGCCCAAGAAACAAGCCTGCTGTGCTTGCTCACTGCTGTCTGTGAGAACAGCTCAGTCATTCCTGAATATTCATCCGGGCTGTGTGGGACACTGTCTGTGACCCACAGACACCCATGCCTTTGTTTTCTTCCCTCTAGGAAACAGCACATGCTAAGACTTCAGTTTGTCTGTCTCTGTCTGTCTTGGCTTGTCTGTCTCTGTCTCTCTGTCTCTGTCTCTCTGTTTCTATCTCAGACTTCTGCCACAGTTAGAATTAGTTATTCAACTTTCTACCCCCTTCCCTCCCCCCCCGGCCTCTGCAGCCCCATCAGATCTACTCCAAGAGTCAGGGGCTATACCTAGAGACTACATTGGCACAGAGCCAGGTAACTTAACAAGAATATTTGTCTTTATAACCCATTTAAAAAAAAAACTAGGTCATGCAAAAGAGGGGGAGAATGCTTTGAGGAGATGGGAGAGGTTACAGATCACTTTGAGTCAGGGAGCACCTGTCCCCATAAGTGGTGTCTGTCTGTGCCGATATCTGGGAACAGGACTGGAATTCGTCCCCTCCTTACACCATCACCTTGCTTCTTGCAGCATTCCACTTCTTTCTCTCTCTGTGCTGGTTCCATTAGTCTAGTAGACAACATGGTGACCAATACTGTGACCCCCCCCCTCATTTCTTGTTGGTTTACTTGCAAAGGAGTCTTACCAGACATGAACAAATCCCAAGGAGGTCAGGTGTTCATGGTAGGCCAATGAAGGCCACCACTTTATGCTGTACCATCTGTCAGAGAAAAACTCAGAAATCGTTTCTAATTTGTCACCCGTATGCTTCATGCATGTGTGGTGGACAAATGCAATGGATGTGAGCCCATCAGAGGGCTGAGGGGGGGGGGAATCAAGATTTTAGATTATTTTTGTCCAAAACTATGTTAGAAGCAGCTAGATAGCCAAGGGTGACTTTTTGAATGTTCAAATTTTCTGAAGGCTCAGTAGGGAATAAACAGCATTTTGAGAAGCAAAGAGGGGCCCAAGGAGAGAGAGCTCAGTGGATAAGGTGTTGGCTGTGATAGGGTGGGAACCTGAGCTGGAGTCCCCAGAACCCCCTGAGAACTGGGTACAGAGGCATGCTCCTGCGGTGAGATGGGAAGCAAAGACAAGAGCATCCCCAGAAGCTCTGCAGCCAGCTAGCCTGGTGCCCATGGTGGCAAGCAACAAGGAGTCCTTAGTTCAAACAAGGTGGAAGGCTAGGACTGAAGCCCAAGGTTGCCCTCTGACCTCCATGCATACATCATGACTCACGCAGATATGCATTATACATGCATGTGTATAACACATATTTCAGACACTCACACATAATGATTTTTTAAAGAAGCAGAATGTTCTCGGATGCTGTGACACATCTCCCGTAGAGGGGAAAGTATTCAGATGCAGGCTTGAGGACCAAGGGGGTTCCTGGGGGTCAGCTCTTCCTTTGTCCACTCTTATCCAACAATAAAGGAAGAGAAACTGGACAGCTGGGTGACAGGCAGTAAAACTGGACTGGTGCCGTCTATGGCTGGACTATTTGGTCTGCATCTTTGAGGTGAGGAAAGTTCCATATGGTAGTTCAGGCTGCAGCTGGAGAGAAGTCATTGGCACCACTTGGATGGAACTTTCTATATGTGGAGATCTGTCCCAAGTGGGTGGCATAGAATAACCCATTTTCTAAAGCAACCATGTGATCTAGGTGCATCTATTGTCCCAACTGCGCTGGGTGGAAAAGCTCCCATTCCTCCAATTCATGTCTATCTGGAACCTCAGAATGTGACCATATTTGAGAACAAGGTCTGTGCAGATGGAATTAATTAGTTAATATGGAGTTTTATCCGGTTATGAGGCTATTCTAGAGCCTGGTACCCTGATAGGGAGAGGGAAATTTTGACAGAAAGACTCACAGAAAGAAGGGGATCATGTCAAGAGAGAGCATGCTTATGTGGTGAGAAGTGATGCTGCCACAAGCCAAGGAGTACCAAGGATTGCCAGCAACCACATTAAACTAGAAAACAGCAAGGGAAGGATCTGCCTCTGAGCCTTTGGAGGAAGCACAGCCCTGCCAAAGCTCCAAATGTTAGCATGTAGCTTCCACAGCTAAGAGATGCCAACACTCTGATAGTTCAAGGTCCATGGCTGTAATTTGTCATAAAAACCCTGGAAATGAGCATGGTGTCTATCCTCTGTTATGTACAGACAACATAACTCCGTTGAAAGCCCTTGTCCAAAGCCACACAAGCAGCAAGTGGCAGAACTGGAGGATACTGGAGAGATAGGACTAGGGAGGGACTTGGGGACAGCACTGCCCAGTGTGACTCAGCCTTGTCATTCAGGCTGCCCTCTGAGCTGTCTTGCTTCTGTGGAAGCCCAGGCTGCCGAGAGATGTGAGAGGCCCCTTAGCACCCATCTTCCTGGATGGCTTTGCTTCTGACAGGATCTGGCTGCAGGCAGACAGCTAGAAGTTATCTCCACCTCCCTGAGGCCACTTCCCCAGCGATGCTGTGACAACATATCTGAGAAAAGTAACCCAAGGATGGAAAAGCTTGTTTGGGCTCACAGAGTGAATCTCAGTCCATGAAGTGGGGGAGGTGCATCGGCAAGAGTAGCTCTGTGGTGTCAGGAGCATGGGACAGCTGGTCACATTGTGGCCAGAGCCAGAAAGCAAAGTGTAGGATGCAGGTTCTCAGTTCCTTTTCTCATTTCCACTTTCATTCAATCCAAGACCCGACCCCATGGAATGTTGCTACCCGTATTCAGGATAGTATTTCTCTCCTCGGTTAAACCTTTCTGGAGATGCCCTCACCGACACCCCCAGTCATTCCAAATCCTGACAAGTTGGCAATGATTGGCTGTGATACCAGACCTCTGCTATGGTCACCCCTTCCAGTCTGGGTCCTGCTACTGAACAGACATCGCTTCCCTTTGCTTCTGGTTTGTTTGTTTGTTTTTCCCCCTGGGGGAAATAAGCCTCCTGACCAGTTCCTGAGTGTATGTGGAATCGACCAGCAGATGGTGACTGCCATTTGCCCCTGGTTATGTTCATCCTGGACTGCTGCAGTTGTACCATTTTCCCTGACTAGACTTCCATCAACATCTGGATATATGGAAACATCGAAGGCCATGTCTACTTGACATCCCAGCACCTCAGCAGAATGCTGTAGAGGTCCCTGGGTTTCTTCAAAGCTCTTCCTGCCCATTTGTTCCCTGCTGGTTGGGCTCATGCTGTTGACATTTCTTGGTGTTCAAACAAGATCAGACCATATTCATCTCAACGTCTGCCAGATGTCAGTCTGGGCTGTCAAGTGAGTGTCTCCCAGATGCTAGAAGTAATGAAGAGTTACGGCCTTTCAGAATTATAAACAATTCAATACACCTTGTATTTTCCACCAGATAGGGAAATTCTCTTTCCAGTGCTGAAGATCAAACCCAGGGTCTTGTGTATGTCATGCCAATGTCTCCCTGCTGAGCCATGCACCCAGCCCTAGCCGTTTTTTTCCCTTTATTCTAGATTATTTGCTGTTGTTGTTTTTCTTTCTTTCTTTTCAGAAAGAAACCCAGAAATAGAATTAAGTTCTGTAGACAACTTGTGAAGTCTAATAATCTCTACAATGGAGGGAGTGGCCACATCCAACGGTAAGTCTCCACACCTTAGCTCACACTTAGCTTTGCCTCTGTTCAGTGCACATTGCTCGGGGAAAATTTGCCTTGTTCTACTTCGCATTTCGTTGATTACTAATGAAGCTGAGCGGTTTTAAGCATGCATGCATTTCCATTCCCTTGTCTGTGGATCATCCTCCCCAGTCTCCTCTCTTGCCTGGCTGCTTTCTGACTAGCCTGTGGGAATGCTTGGCTTGGGTTGGTAACCTTGTTCTGCCACGTTCACTTACTGACATTGCCCAAACGAATGGGCTTTTTAAATTTTTAAACAGTCTTGCATTGTTCCTGGAGCTCTGCGTGTAAATCAGGAGAAAATGGAAGACACAGGCAGGCAATGATAAAAAGGAAGGTTCTCTCAACCTTGCCTTCCAGAGACTTCTGCTTTTAACACCTTGGTATGTCTCATTCCATTTTCATTTCACCCAAATGAGATCACTCTGTACATAATGTTTTATAATCTGTTTTTTCTTCCAGCCAACAGTCTCCAGTATTCTGTCATACTGGAATACTGTAGTCACCTAACTCCCAGACCATTCCCCACTTGCAGTTGGCCTTATAATGTCTTCCACAGCTAGTTTGTCCAAACTAACATATACCACCACCCAGAGTATGTCACTCTCAGGTGCCTTTGGGGACAGCAAAGTCTTAGTTAAGTGTCACAAATTTGTTAAGAGACCAGGGCAGTCCCTCTGCAGACTCATCAGCTAGAGCCATCCACCTTAGGCACTGATGTCTCCTATCCACCTGATTTTCAGTAATGACAATGTTTAGGTGTGGCCAACATCTTAACTAAACTCCCCTAGGATTTCGTTCTTTGATTTTGGGTTTTGGAGTCCCCCCCTCCCCAGGGGTTATGCTGCCCTGGCTTTGTGTCCATGGTTACTTCTTATGTGGGCAGGATGCTGCAGTGTGGTCCCTGCTGGAATTTGGAGGAATCTTCTCATGACTTAAAATTTAAGACCCTCGTTGGGGATGAAGCATTCACATTCCGAGTTCCCAAGAAAGACCTAGTTAGGGCTGGTGGCTGGGGCTGCAGAGGTGAGCCAGTCTCTCACTTCCTGCAGAGAGAGTCTGAAGCGGGTGTTTTACACATTCCTCTATTTTAGGGATTACTCTGCCTCAGCCACCTGCCTCCAAAGCAAAAATATCCCAGCCCCGGAGTGTTCAATCTGCTTTATTTGCACAGACCCTTCTATGAGGTCAATGGTGGTCTCTTTCTGAGATCTGTGTGAGCAAGTTCTCATGTGCTCAGCTCTGAAGGAGACCAACCCTACCCCCACCTCCAGAACACTGCAGAGGAGGACAGGACGAGCCAAAAGAGGAGCCTGCACTTCTCTTGTGATTCTAGCAGAGAGGACCTAAGCCTGGAAGAAAAGCAGGCAGGCTTGAGCTGTGGGTCTGTGGGCGCATTGCTCTTCCCTCCAACTCCAATTTCCATTGTTCAGTTGTACAATGGGGATAATAATAACTCAGGGGCAGGAATATATTACTGAGGAATCCTATCTAAACTCAAACGCGGAGGCCGCTGAGACACTGAGTGCTCAAGCATCAAGTCCCCTGATCCTCTGATGGCTCTATCTGGGTTGGTGTTGTCAGACCTGCCCAAGAGCAGCCAGGATGAGCCTGTGATGTGGGGGCAAGGAATTGATGCTCTCAGGACAAAATTACAGGGAGATGCTCTTTCTGTGACTATCACACTGTCTATTTCCTTGGTGAGGACAATGACAGTGCAGGAGTCTAGGTAGGCAGTTGGGGTGGGCAAAGCAGGGCGAGCAGCGGTGTTAGTGGGAAGAGGGAGAGCGTGCTTTCGCTACCTACAAGCAATTGAGGAGTCCCTGGAGCAACATGGCAGGGTGAGGACAGGCCATAAAGCTTCCTAGGCATAGCTAAGGGGCTCTAGACCAGTGGTTCTCAGCCTTCCTAATGCTACAATCCTTTGATTTGGTTCCTCGTGTTGTGTTGCTACTTTTGTATTGTACTTTTGCTGCTGTTATAAATCAAAATGTAAATATCTGTGTTATCTTCGGTAACTCCTGTGAAAGGATCATTTGCCCTCCAAAGGAGTCACAACCCGCAGGCTGAGAATCACGGTTGCACACAGAAGACAATGGGAACATAAGCAGGTTGCAACAGAGGCAGAGCAAGTCCTGAGAGCTCACCCCAGGGTGCACATGGGATACAGGATGCTTCGGATAGAAGGCCAGGTGCTCGGAATTCCATGTGACCATGAGAACTGCCCCTGTGTAAAAATCTTAGAATTTTCTCCTTTGTACTCCAAAGAATCGAGCTTTAGTAGAAGATTCTGGACATTCATTCTTGTCCCTCTGAAAATGATTGTATATACAATGTACTTTGCCTCATTTTCTTCAGCAGTTAATGGAGTATTGTGCAGAAACCTTCACACGGGACCACAAAAATGCATGTCTAGAAAATGGGCATTGCAACGTTGCTCCAGACACACAGTCTCAGAACAGCATCTACTTCATTGCTGGGAAATTAGCAAAATAGAACTTAATCTTTACTCTTAGGGCTTTAAAAATAAATTCTTTAAGACACAACATTGAGACAAGATTTCAAAATGGCATGCATGTGTGCAAGGTAGTGCCCATATTAAAACATGCATGCATGTGAGTATGTATGAAGGCTGTACCAGTACCTCTGAGGCAGATGGGGTGGGAGGACAAGTGAGCACATGAAGAGCTGAAGCCAGCTGTCCTTCATGTTCAATGACGTCTCCTCACCTGCCCTTTGCTTCTTTTATAACAAGCACACTGATGTCACCTCTGTAAGGGACATGTAATATATCAGGTATATAATTCTGGGAGGTATCAGATGGGGAGGAGAGGGTGACTTTTAATACTGTATCTGCAAGGCTAATGGGTAGTGGAGCTTGGTGCAGGGCAGAAGAGGGCATGCCATTGGCAGGTCTTTGGTCTGTGCTGAGCCCCAGTTCTGTCTGTTGCCTGTGTCAAGATGCCTGGCAGCCGCTGGTTTGCTTCCTTATCAGTTGCACAGGTATGACAAAGCACTTGCCTCGAACATAGAGAAGCACTGGATGGGAACACACACACACACACACACACACACACACACACACACACACACACACAAATGCCATGCCATATTCCAAAGAGGACTTGAACCTGCATAGAGTAAGATAAGGGAGGAGAGGAGAGGGAGTGGCCGTTTGCCTCCACTCAGAACCTCATCACTGCCATCATCCTATTAGCAAGCATTGTTATCTCTACGTTAGGGGAGAATAAGCAGGCTGAGTGAATTGCCTGAGGTCATGTAGCTCCTCATATAGTGGTAAGGGTGAGGTTATGTAGTGGTAAGGGTGGCCCAGAGTCAGTGTGCAGGGATCCTCTCCTTCTTGTGCATATATGCAGTGCCCATATGATGGAGTGCA
This sequence comes from Rattus norvegicus, assembly GCF_021556685.1. Taxonomy (NCBI): domain Eukaryota; kingdom Metazoa; phylum Chordata; class Mammalia; order Rodentia; family Muridae; genus Rattus; species Rattus norvegicus. The sequence goes on along the minus strand of NC_141534.1, from coordinate 199,689,173 downwards.
GGTCGATGAGTGACAGCGTCCCAATACTAGAATCCTGGGGACTTGTCACTGCTGGAGACTTCCGAAATGGGAATTTAACACCAGGGTATCCCTAGAGCACAGACTCACCAGGGCACTGTGGCGCACCTCCCATGAGCTGAATGCTGACCCAGAGCCTGGAGCACAGAACACCACTTACTAGCATGGAAAATTCTAACCCCCCTGACTCCCTCACCTTAGTGAAACCTCACCCCTGACCCACCTTCTCATTCCTCAGTTCCTTCAATTAGTGCCACCTTTGAATGCACTGTGTATATGCAAATAGACACAAAATGCCATGGGGGTTTGCTCAGGCTCCTTAAGGAGACATCTTTACTGTGTAAACAAGTTAAGTCCATAGTTGGCCAAGAGTTCCCAATGCAGATTGGAATGTGACTATACTAGGATGAGGGTATCAGTACCCTCCTCAGCTTCCAACTTAAAGAATGTTGGAGACGATGTGATTGTGTGAGTTCTCATTCCTACAGAGCGTTTGTCAGGGTCCCAGGCTTCAGTTAATCAAGTCAGTTTCTTTTCTTTCCACGAGGAACAAAATATAAGAAAGACCTATGGCAGAAAAGAAGGTCCAGAACAGGATAGAAACCCACAAGAAGACCAGCAGTGACTAATTTAGACTCCGGGAGCTCTCAGAGACTGAGCCACCAACCAAAGAGCATACACAGGCTGACCCAAGGCAAGTCCCCCTGTACATATCTAGCACAGGGCTGACTTGTCCTGCTTAGTGGGAGAGGATTTGCCTAATCCTACAGAGACTTGATGTGTTAGGGTAGGGGGAATACCCAGGAGGGGTCCATCCTCTCAGAGGTGAACAGGAGGGGGAATGGTGGGAGGGACTCTGTGGTGGGGTTGGTGGGGGGACAGTGTTTGAGATGTAATTAAATTAATTAATTTAAAAAATATGAGTAAGACAGTAGCTCAACCCTGGATTGAGAGCTGCTCACAGTCTGAAACTGAGTTCATTCAGTCCCAGCTCTGGGCAGCATGATGTACAGCAGTGGTTCTCAAACCTTCCTAATTCCTTTAACAGAGTTCCTCATGTTGCGGTGACCCCCAACCATAAAATTATTCCATTGCTACTTCATAACTGTAATTTTGCTACTCTCATGAATCATAATGTAAATATGTTTGGAGATAGAGGTGTGTCAGAGGGGTCGCAACCCACAGGCTGAGAATCACTTATTTAAAGGCTTTTTACGGCCCTGGTTCTCACTTTCTGGAGATGCCTGGAAATCTGTGGGCAGAGAGCAGAAGGGCCCAGAGCTGCCTCCAGGGCCTGTCAAGGGACAGTCATTTGGAGCTGAAGGCACTGAGGAAGACAGTTTACCATTTGAAACATTTATTCCTCTGTGAGTACTTTTGCCTGGCCTTATTCTACCTGTGATGCCTTGCCCTGATCCACCAAGGTCCAAGTATTTATTGTCATGTGCCAACTCTCAGCCCCATCCTAACAGAAATTCACTCTCTTATGAAGCTTGCCAGCCTTCTGGCTCTGTAGTTCTTGATTCATGTTTCCTAACTCAAGCCTGGCATTTCTCGATAATAATTATACATGTGTACGTGTAGAAACACACACACACAAACACACACACACGTGCACTTTTAGGATGACATTTGTACAGTTTATTTCTCCCCTAGAATACCAACATTAACACACGCACACACAAAAGCCGTCAATGTGTCCTATGCAGAAGGTTTGTGCATAGAAAAAAAGCAGGGCATCCCAGATGCGCTGAGGAGGATCTAAAGTCTATATCTGTTCCAACCCTGGAGGGAGAGGACTCTGGCAATGTACCATGCACATTCTGTAAACCCATCTCTGCACACTGGCTATTAACTACAGTAATAAGCAAACGTTCCCTTCCCTATTCCTGCCACTGGTAGCCACTGCACAGGCTCCTGTTTGATTGACATGTACATGATTATCCAACACTAACCACCAACAATGCCACAAGGTGGCTTTTAGAACTGTGAAGAAGCAAGACACCTGTCTAACACTGCTACTTGCAGAGCATTCTTGGAAAACATTGGTGACAATGGTTCTGAGTGTCCAGGACTAGCAAACAGTTGCCTTGGCATAACTGATGCTTCAGGATACATGGCTGTGTTTTCTCGAGCTTTCTGGGCATGAATTTTACTTTTTCTTTTAAAAATAGCTTTATTGAGAAAAGATTAACATCATAGTTTACATATTTGAAGAACACACTTCAGTGTCTCATAATGTATTTGAAGTCATACAGTCCTAACCATGCCTAATTATTAAAACGTTTGGCTTCTCCCACCAAATGTTAGTAACATTTATTGTTATTTGGTTATCATCTGCCCCCTCATCACTACCCTCTCAAGTTTCCCTGAGCCCAGGTTGTCACTAATCTTCTATCTCTATGACTTGCCTATTCTGGTAATTTTGTAGAAATGGACTCAGACCATATTGTCTTTTGTGAGTAAATTTTTCCCTCAGCATAATGTCTTCAATGTTTTTCTTCTTTGTGGCAGACATCAGCAGATTTAGAGGAATTCTTTCCTTTTGATTTTCAAATGCTATGCCACTGTCAGAATAGAGCGTGTGCTGTCCAATCATTGAGCAACAGATGGACTTTTCTATTTGGGCTACTATGAATGGTGCTGCAGTGAACACCCATAGCTATGGGCATGTCCTCAGTTCTCTTGTTCTATATCTAAGAGTTGGAACTGCTGTGGCCATAAGGGGGCATATAGAATCTCTGTCTGGTGAGAGGTGCAAGCCTTTGTCTTGCTGTCTCAGACAGTGATAGGTACTAGTAATACATCCAGGTTATTTGCAAGTTTGCTGAGATGGACCATGAAACCCTGCCAGTCTCCCACCATTTCTTTTTCTTGTTCCTTTTAGGAATTTCCAACAAGATCTGAGGGGCATGTTTTGTTTTCCTCCAATGTTACCAATTCAGTGATTTGAATCTGCCATGTGTCCAGCTGTGTGATCAAGACAGAAATACATGGAGAAAGGCATCACCACTTGGTTCCTGCTTCCAGCAACACGTTGAAGTCCGTGCAGTGAATCCCTGGACCTATTGTTTCCTTTACCTCAGGAACATTCGGACAGTTTATGTGGAGCTACCTCATTCAAGGTGGCCCATTCTAGGCCCCCATTTTCCTCCTTGCAAGGAAGGTGGGAACAGCTTCATGTCAGGAAGAAAATTAAAAAAAAAAACTCCAATGTTGACTGTGGTTCCATCACTAAGCAATCAGAATGGGTGAGTTAGAACGACCATGCGGCGAGTCCAATGACATTGGTAGAAATTGACTGTTGAAACAACCAGAACTTGTCTCATTAGTGGAAAAGAATCCAAGAATTTGATCCCTTGTTTCTGCGTGGGCTCATTTTCTTTCAAGAGGCTGGGAGCTCCAAAACCACCTCTGCCTGTCAGGAGCAGTGAGGAGGACTGCCTTGGGTCCTGAAGACATCACCCTCTCCCTCTCTACTGTAAGCAAAGCCCTGAGAAAGATGCAAACGGTGGTGATGAAGCTTCATGTGACAATACTGGCCTCTGGCTAGTGACACACTTCAAACGAGGATGATCTTGGGGGACAAAGAAGTCTTCAAGCTGAGCTGGTGACCTTCAGAAGGTCAACGGTGTTCCTGATGTTCCCAAGCACCTTCGGCCAGGGAAGACATCACTGTGGAACTCCCTTAGGCTTTCCGGAAGCTCCCTGCTCCAGATCCAAGAGGAAACAAAGCAGATTGGAGGATAAGCCCTCAGATTTGCAGGCTGAGATGGCCATGGGGCTAGTTCGGACACTCTTCACTTGCCATAGTTTTCTGTGGCCAACAGAACTGCTTAGCCGCACGCTCTTTTCTTCTGATTTGTGATCATTATCCATTTTTAATGCCTGGAGAAATGTCAACTCTAGGCACCATTGGCCTCTTCAAGTGTTTTGTGGGTACTAATAATGCTACTGTACTTACAGAAGAAAGCATTTGATTAGACCAGTAAAAATTAGCTAATTAGCTTTTCAAATATTTGCACAAATTCTTGAGCTGCAGATGATTGACAGGCTGTTTCTGTTTTCATTAGGGCATTTGTTTTTGTCTTTAGAGGCAAAAGGCCAGAACATTGGGGTTGAACAGGGTACAGAGCCAGTGCGCGCCTGAAGGTATTTACAGAGGCTTTTCTGCTCTCTGTCTCCCTCGAGTGTTTATGGCCTTTAAATGGATTTTCATAGTGTGGGGGCAGAAGTGGGGGGAGAATGAATTTTTTATAAATCTAAAGGATGTTGCATTAGTTACTTTTCTCATTCCCATGACCAAATATCTGACAACTTAGAGGAATAAAGTTCTCCTTGGGCTCATGGCCTTAGAGGTGCTGGCTCATTGTAGCAGGGAGAGCATAATAGAGCAAGCCAGTTCTCATTATACTGGACAGGAAGTAGAAAGGGGGATACAAGGAAGGGCAGGAAAAGACATAGGCCCCAAAGATGGACTCCAGTGATCTAATTCTTCCAACTAGGCCCCATATCCTAGCTTTTACTAACCCCCAATAATGCCATCATATTATGAACCCAATATGGGGTTTTCTGTTGATTAGATTGAAGACAGGTTGCTCTGATTATATCTAGAGGAGTAGCTTTCCTAACCTGCATGTACTTCTTGATGCAATTAGGTTGATAACACCCATCCTGATAGGATTTTTAAATAAAATCCAAACTCTATGTCTGAGAGCTAATGGGACAGCGTGTTCATGCCAGTAGTTGAAACCCCTCTCAGTTTTGGAGGGAGCTGCCCACAGCCAATACATAGTCTTAATAGACTGACTATTCTAATCTGCAGTAGGAATCTGGGCCATGCCTATACAGTAGGGAGTTAAGACCTGATAATATGTTTGATAGAGGGCTCATTACACTTTAGATATCCTTACTGGAGCTGGAATTGGAAATAACAGTTTAAATGAGATGCTATCTGTGATCTGGAAGAGCTAATGACATTGTCATAGGACATTTGTCAGCTACCATAATACAGAAAGAGAGGTCTCACCACCTCATAGATACGACATTTTCTGAAAGCCTCAAGGACAGCTTCCTTCATGGCAGTTGAGGATTCAGAAATGATGTCATGAAAAGATGTTATAATGGTTAGTGCTAGTGGTCAACTTGACAGAATCTAGACTCACCTGAGCGATGCTTCTCTAGGCACGCCTATGACAGCCTGGACAGCATTAAGTGGGGAGATCTGCCTCCCCATAAGGCCAGCTGTTTTGTGGAATGAGATCCTGGACTGTGTAAGTGGAGAGAGCAGGGCTGAGCAACAGCACACAGTTGCTGCTCTCTGTTCTCTGCCTGTTGACTTTGGAGATGATGAGGCCGGCTGCTTCAAGCTCCTGTTGCCTTGACTTCCCTGTAATGATGGACTACATCCTTGAACTGGAAGCTGTAATAGACCTTTTCTCTCATAAGTGTGTTTCTTGGGTTCTTTTATAACATCAACTGGAAAAAGCCCAGGGACAGAGCGTTCCAATAAACTTTGAAGGAGATGCAAGAGCTCGAGGGTATGGAATGGGGGCGAGACTGAGGGCTTGGTTTAAGAAAGGATCAAGGTGTGAAGTTTAGGTTGAATAAGAAAGAAAGGTACCCACCTCCAGGTCAAGGAATTATTGAACTGGGAAATCACTTAGTAACTGGCCATTTGAACTCTGACAGAAGCCAAGTATCAGAGATTAAGGGCATGAATGGAGAAAAAATATCCCAAGGTTGGTAGAAACTAGAGCCCTAGGAAAAGAACAATGAGGGGAGGCAAGGTTAGAGAGCTTGGTAGAGGCCTAGAATCTTTTTCTGCTCTTCTCTGTCACATGCACTGGCTGCTAACACCAGCTGAGGCCAAGACAGAGACAGAGGCCAAGCTGCCCACTGCTTCCAGAAATCAAGAGCAGGTTGTGTATCTGTTGACTCCCAGTGGGGACTAAAATACCACAGCAGATATTTGAGAATCATTTGAAAAAATGATGATTTTTTTTGTCTTCAGTTACATTGTAGGCACCCCAAATTATAGACCCTTGAGTCAGTTAGACCGTAGCACTTGAGGGATAATGACATTGGTTTTTACTTGAAGGTCTTCATGTTTTTCCTTTGTGTTCAGGTAGGGTTGTCTCCCAGTATATCCAAAGGAAGAGCCATGACCCACATAGAGCTGAGGATACTCTAAACTTTTCAGACCCTGCTGGGACTACCTTCCTCATTTTAGAAAAGGATGACTTAAGGCGGATGCTGACAGAGGCAGGACTGTGTCAAAAGTGGCACCAAGGGAGCTAGCACTGTCCCCTCTCCTTCTGGGGCGTGACTTCAGATCTCATCCTTGAGTGGCTGCAGCTCAAAAAGATGTTCTGTGAGACAATATGAGTCACCATAACCCTGGCTCCTTTTGACAGCTCCTGCTATGCAGTGAACCATGCACACCACATCAGAGCAGAGTGCAACTCTGCCTTGAACTACAGCTTCCTGCCTTGAGCTTGCAGGAGCCCGCTGAGGACAGAGTGGTTTTTACCATCTGTCTAGATGTCTGAATCACAGACTGTTAGATTTGGGGGGCTTCCTCAGCATTGATCTAGTTTTGTTTGTTACTAACTCTGGAATGCTCAAGTATTTCTCAAACGTCCACCATCATTTTCACCAGAGAACTTCCAGTGATGAGTATCTTACTAAATGAATCACCCAGCGTGGGCACAACCCACCACCAAGTCCACCCACAGCTCAAATCTATGCATTTCCAAAGCTACTTAGCCATGGAAGTTGAGGACTGTAATTTTGTTCATTTCAGTTAATGCTGCTTGGGGTCAAGATGACCAATCCGATTCCGTAGCTGAAGAGGTCAGTGGAACAGAAAGCTGAGGAATCAGTCCTTCAGTGTGGCTCTCATGGCCACAGCTGGCCAGAGCACTGTTTTCTTTCCAGCCTCATGTTGCAGGCCTGATCCTGGGCTCCGTCTTCTCAAGCCTGGTTGTGTGCAGTGGTCTCCTGATTCCCTCTCTCACTCTGAGTGCCCTATTCCTGGCCATCACCCACACTCCTGCTGAGTGAGTCCTCCTTCTCCATTTCTATAAATCTTTAGTCTGCCTCCCCATCGTCTGTGTAATAGAACTCGAGCTCCTTGGCGGTATTTAAGGCTCCGATCCAGCAGCCCATAGATGTAGCTCGCCACATTGACAGATGTGTTCTACCCTCATGAATTCACATATTCCAGTGTTCAAACCTCTCTACCATTCTCCAAGCTTTGTCCTTCCTATCCTGGATGTCTTTCAAGACCCCAAACTACTTTCTCTTTAAAGATCCTCTCAGGTCTCAGCCCTGAGCTGCCCTTCCGGGATCCCTGCTCCAGTCTATGACACACTAAGCTCTATGTTCTGGGGGTGCTCACCCTTGCAGAGATGTATCTGAGGATGTACTATAGCCTCCATGTTCCTCAGGGGCTGTGACGGTTGGTTCTGTCAACATTTAACGGTGTAGAATCACCTGGAAAGAGAGTCTTCATGAGAGGTCACATAAATCAAGTCGGCTCATGTGCACACCCTTGGAAGATTGTCTTTATTGCCTTAATTGAAATGAGAAAGTCTGCCTATTTTGGCCAGCACCATTTCCTGGGTTTGGGTCCTTGTCTGCATAAATGTAGAGGGTTTTGAGCACACCATGAATGTATCCTTTTCCCTCTCTGATCTTGACATCGATGTGATTAGTGGCTTCAAGTCCTTGCATTGACTTTCTTGCAGTGACAAACTATAACCCAGAACCGTAACTTGAAAAATCTTTTTTGTTGGGGCATTTTTTTGACACAGTAACAAGTATGAAACTAGACAAAGGCCTTGTTCATATTTATGTCCTTTAGTGTCTAGCAGGAAGCAGGTGATCAGTATGCAGTCTGTGGATTGAACAAAGATGCTCTATGCCTTTGTATCTGCATGGAGCTACCACTCAGAAGTCAACCAGGACCTTTCATGATTGACAGCTGTGTCAGATTCTGTGCAGCCCTGACAGACCAAGAGTTCACCTGGCTGCTCTGTGGTCTCCTTCTGTGGAGCCGTGCTTTCGGAAAGGCCCCCACTCTGGTCTGGCAGGTCTGTCAATTTTTTTCTCCTCTTTTAAGTCTTGCAAGTGATCCCACAGTTCCTCCTCACAGAGACCAGGGAAGGCAGTATTAAAATCAGTGATTTTAAAGGCACAAAGAACCACAGCAGACAGCCTTCCACAGGAACCAAACAGGAGAGCAGCCTTGACGGTGATGTCAGCATGAGCCTAACTTTGTTTGTTTCCTGAGCACCCACTGAGTCTCTTGAGAAGGGCCTGGGACTTCCCTGTCTTGGTAACCATCACTGGATTTACACAGCATCCACTTTGCCTGCTATGGGCACTGCCAGTGTGATGGAGAGGACAATAGACTTCCACATGGACTGTGAAAAGTACCTCAGTATTTACAGACTGTGTGGCTTGATCAAACCAACCTACGTCCCTGGACATGCATTCACCTGTAGAATGGAGACAATTGTTTTGTCTTAGGGAGGAGGGGATACAGGAACATAGGCCAGGGTTCACGAGCAGTGAGTGTCCATTTCCTAGCACCTTCAGTTTCTAAAGAAAGACTGTGACAGGTCTCGGGACAGAGAGTGTTAGACTTAAGCTAGTGGGTAATGAGGACACACTTGCCAAGCCCCTCTTCAACCCTTTCTATTTCCATCCTTATAGTCAACTCTGGGATCCTTGCTGCTATGAGAAGCGAAAGACATCCTACTAGTAGTGTCCAGATGCCAGGAGAACCATAGGTGCCTGACCTCAGGTTGGCAGTCTAGGAAGCACCAGGGGGCTAGCTCTCCCAGCCCCACATGTAAAGGAAATACATCTGAACTAAAAATGTCCTTCCTCCATATCTCTCTTCTTTAAGTTAAAAATTAACAAGATTCCTTTCTCACTGTGCATGACATGTCCCCCTGACCCCTCCCTCAAAAGCATTAAAAATAGACTTCTTTACCCTTCCTAGCAGTCCAAAAGCTTTTCCTTTCTCACAGTAACCTGCCACACTCACAGTTAAATCCCCAGTTAAATAATCTTTTGGTCTCAAAGAGCAATCTTCTTCATAGTGTGTCCTCTATCAAATTCAAGACCTTTCCATCTCCCATTGGGTGTGTTCCCTCCCTTTCTACCCAGCCCACTCTCCACCCTACCTCAGATCTCTGCTAATAATGCCCTGGCCTGAGGGAAGATGGGCAGAGCAGTGATGAACTGCAAGCTTAAGACCCACAAAGAAGAAACCGGAAGTCCCAGGCTCAGGAAATTTTCCTCTCAATCTGCAGAGAACCAGGACTGCGTGACTTGTCTGGCTTGATCTTCTTCACCTGGAAAGACATTATTCTGTCTCCTTTTGGTATTGTGCTTTTGGCTTGAAGTGACTGGTGGAGTGAGAATTTTGGCTTCTTTAAAAACATAGAAATGTTATGGGATTTTGTTTTAATCCCAAGTGTGGGATATGGGGCTGCTTCAGATTGTTTGTGATTTGCCTCTTGCTCTAGCAGGGGTGTGATTTTGCCAGCTGCAGATAGCTTCTGCAAGTATATGACATTTGGGATTCTGGGGAGTCTTGGGAGGGTATATGAATGCTAGGGCCCCAAGAAGGGTGTGGAGGCAGCTGCTGCTCCTCCTGCTGCTGCTCCTCCTGCTGCTGCTCCTCCTGCTGCTGTTGCTGGCTGCTGGTAGCTGTTTGCTGTTGTTGGTTGGAGATGTCCTGATGACATATATAAAAGTCATCCCAAGGATCGGCCTTGTGTGTGAGGTTGGAAGGGATACATACGGGTGGAAAAGGGAGGCAGAAATAGGAACCCACAAAGTAGCCGAAAGTCTTTTTACAGACTGGTGGTGTTATTTTTCAAAGACAATGTGCTTTTCTTCCCCAGTTACATTTTATATCTACTTTGCTTTCATTGGTCAGGCGCTCTATTAGCAAGTGCTTAGGCGTTCCTTTCATTTATTTATCCTGGTTGGGGTTTAAGGGTTTCTTAGACATTTAGAATAATGTGTCTCATCACCTACAGACTAGTTCTAGCCATTATTCCTTAGATAACTGCCTCTAGATAATTCCCTCTTCACCTCTGAGATTGTAACTATATTTATGCCAATGGACCTAGCCTAGTATGCCTCCCAGGCATGGCAGCACCTGTCACTGCGCTATTATTAGGTTTACCATTAGTCTATTAGTCATATTCTAAATCAAAAACATGCCAAAAGGCAACTAATGACCACATGTCTAAGCAGCATGTGGATTACAAAGTAAATGATGACACTTGGGGCAAACGCAGCTCGTCGTAAACATATCAGCATCTTTCTGCTGAGAGACAGCCACGTTTCTCCAGGATTATGTCAAGGAGAAGGGTTATCATGTCTATATGCTGAAGAAATTTGACCTATGGGACAATAGACTTGCTCTAGCAAGTCTTGGCCATCCTGCTGGGTTCTCCCCAGGGGACAAATACTCAAGACAACAAATAACCATTAAGAAATGCTTCAAGGAGCTTGAAGGAGCTCGAGACCCCTTATGAACAACTATGCCAAGCAACCAGAGCTTCCAGGAACTAAGCCACTACCTAAAGACTACCATGGACTGACCCTGGGCTCCAACCTCATAGGTAGCAATGAATATTCTAGTAAGATCACCAGTGGAAGGGGAAGCCCTTGGTCCTGCTAAGACTGAACCCCCAGTGAACGTGATTGTTGGGGGGAAGGCGGCAATGGGGGGAGGATGGGGAGGGGAACACCTATAACGAAGGGGAGGGGGAGGGATTAGGGGGATGTTTGCCCGGAAACCGGGAAAGGGAATAACACTCAAAATGTAAATAAGAAATACTCAAGTTAATAAAAAAAAAAAAAAAGCCCTTGAAAATTAAAAAAAAAAAAAAAGAAATGCTTCAAGGTGCTCATGACCCAGCAACCATGTCCTGTCCTCTGAGGATTCGTTAATCTCTTGTGTTGCCCACCCCCAGGCCAATTATCAGCAACCAAATGCTTCAATCCATGAGCTTTGAAGTCTACATACCCATTCTGTTTGAAATCCTATCTCACTACTTGATTGAGTCTATAGTGATTGGGATCTCCCGCAAAAGCAACAATTTTTTTTCTCATGTTTTGACTTACTGCCAGGTTATTAAAGATACACTGACTTGAAAAAGAAGTAAGTGATAAGGGGAATTAGAGAACAATTAGAGTATTTGTGATTAAAAACATCACATAAATAAGACTTGACTAAAACAGCATTCATTGGACAATGTATACTTTACATGCAAGTAATAAAAAAGTTTGGGAGGATGGAGAGATGGTTAAAAGTACTTGTTCCGCAATCATGAAGACCAGAATTCAAATCCCAGCACCTTTTACATGGTATCTGAAGACAACAATTCCTGGAGTCATGGAGAGTCTTTCTTTACTGCCCATGGGGTTGGCCCAAGCTGAGTAGTGGGAAGAAGCCTTGAGCACCAGTTTGTTTGTGTTTTTAAAGGCAAAATCACAATTGTGACTATACAGAGAGGCATCTGTGGGCATCTGAGGCTTCTGCAGCAAGCAAGCATTGTTTACAGAAGTGGAGATACAACAGTTAAATGGTCAGGCAGTTCTAATAAACTTTAGGTCAAGGAATTGTGTAGGAATGTATGGCTAGTCCAGAAACCACATTACACAAGACAGTTTCAGCACTTAGAGTATTGTTGAGAATACTACCATGACATGGTATAACTATAGTTCAGTAGCCTACTCTCTTCCCATATGAGGCAGCTTACAAGTACCTGTAACTCCATCTCCAGTGGATCCAACACCCATTTCTGGACTCTATGGGTACCTACATATACATGTACACATATACTCACACAGATTCATGTTCACACAGGTAAATATAATCAATTTTTAAGAGATAAGTTTTTCAAATTTAGACAATCTAAGCTTCTGTCTTAAGAAGCTAGGGGAAGAGCAAAGCTGATGTAGACTCAACAGGAAGAAGGGCACAAGCAAGGCATAGAAAGCCAGAACACAGAAGCACAAGAGGAAGTCGGTGGGACTCAAGGCAGTCTTTCATGGTCATTCTTAACTCAAAAATTAATAAACCTTTAAGATAAACCAATCGGGGGAAAAAGAAGGAGACTGGTGATGTTTTGTGGACTGGGTATTTGTCTGAGATGTCTGAAGCCTTGGTTTCCATTGTCAGCACCAACAGAAATGGAGGAAGAGGAAAAAGGTGAAGATGGAGAAGGAGAGGGGGATAAAGTAGAAGGAGGGGGAAGAGGGGAAGAAGCAAATGGGTAGGAGATAGAGGAGGGGGAGGAGAGAAGGGAGAAGCGGGTAAAAGAGAAGGGGGAGGAAGGGGAGGAGAAGAAAAGTGAAGGATCAAGCCTACTATGAAGCTATGATAATCAAATAATGAGCAAATAAAGACTGGATCTTAAATAGCTAATAAAGGCATTTTAACAAACCTTTATACCAATGTATTGATGGCGTGGATGTGATTGATGAAGTGAGAAACTGTCCTTGACAAATTAAAAACTAACAGAACAGACTCAAGAATAGGAGAAATCTGAATGGGTCAGTAATTATTGACTGCATTTAATTCATGGCTTAAAATCTTCCCACCATTCCAATGAATCTGCAGCCAAACATTTTTATAGGAATCAACAAAGTTGAATTAATTTCAAAGATCTCTCTACAAAGAGAACTATAGCCCTAAATTCCCTTGCTAATGAAGTTTTTAAACATTTAAGCATTTCAATTTGTCTGTCAAAGTCAAGGACCTGGAACAATGAAGACAATTTTGGAAAATAGGACAAAGTTTGAGATCTTTGTCTGGTTTCAAAACCTACTATGAAGTTATGATACTCAGTAATCAAAACACAAAAAACTAACAAATTCACATACAGGGTAAAGATCCCAGAAGAGCCTGCAGAGGTATAACTTGGAACAGGCCCCAGACCTTAGCCCAACCGACACCATGATGGAAGAAATACCATTCAGGCCATAGGACTCAGCATGTAGACAGCACCAGCTTCCAAAATGAAAGCAAAGTCCTATCCATAAAAGCCCATACTTCTAGGAAAGTCTCTAAATGTACTAACCTTGCTTTTAGGCTTCTGTAGTTCCGCTTCCAGCTAAGCACTCTTCTTAACTGAAATATGTTAACCCAGGATATGACTTTTGTACTTAAAAACTCATTCTGAGAAAGGCTTGGGGATACAATGGTATGCAGAACACCCAGTGTAGTTGCCAGCCAGCTAATAAAGACTTTCTATTGGCTTAAACCCATATCCAAGTAGCCTCTGGTCGGTACCCCCACAACATGATCAAGTGAAATTTGTCAAAGTTTTCAATGTTAACCAATGAGTAAAGAATAATTCTTTTAAAATATGTTATGTAATGCCAGCAGTTGGAAGGCAGAGACAGGGGGATCTGTAGGTTTGAGGCCAGCCTGGTCTACAGTGTGAGTTCCAGGATGGGCAGGGCTACACAGAGAGATTTTAAGAAAATCAAATACACATAAACAAGTGAACTTTATTACTTTATGTCATATACAAAGACAAAACTTGAAATAAATCACTGACCTAAAATGAAAGGCAGATACTGTACACCTTTAGAGTAGAGAAAGTTCATTGGAAGCCAGCAAAGTACACACCCCACTGCAATAGATGAAATGATGACACTAAAATCTTTCCAAAGACATTTTCAAGAAAATGAAGACAGCAGAGAAAACATTTGTAACTGTATCTCTGGAAAATTTCTTATAGCCAGAACACCTGCGACAGGAGAATAAACAACTCCAGATTTTAAACACAAGTGAAGCCAGATGTGGTAGCTAAGCTTATAATCCCAGTCCTCAGGAGACAGGTGCAGATGCACTGTGGATAGCAAGCCAGTCTAGGCTACACAGCAAGACCTTGTCTCAATAAAGAAAGAAAAAAATGCGTGAAATTTGAAGAAATAATTCATGTGAGATATGAACAGCAAATCCACCATATATAATAATGGTAAATTGCATTTATCATGAGAGGAACAGAAACCACCACCAGCATGACGAACCTGCCAGAATGTCAAAAAATAAGACATAAGTAAAAATAAACTGCCACCATCGAGTGTTGACAAAGGACAAGTGGCTGGAATTGAATGACTGATGGAAATGGAAAATAAATTGGAGCAAAATTCTATAGTTTCTTTACAAATTAAAAACACACAAATTGTGTACTCAGTCCTTGTGTTAGCTCTGAGTGTCAACATCCACAAAAGAATATTTACACAGTGTTCTTGGAATGTTTATCCACCATGTTCCCAAATCAGAATCATGTGACTATCCTATGGATAGAAGGATAAACAAACAGGGTTGGTCACAGAGTGGAGTATGACCAGGGAATAAAAAAGTGACTCTAGGACCTTATATATTATTATTTCCAGAGAGACATAATGAAACATCTGCCCATAAAAGCAAGTGAAAGCAAGTCAAGGGTGGGAGGGGAGAGTAACAGACCAAGAAAGTGGGGGAGGGGGTTTATAAAGTTCAGCTGGGTAGGCCAATGAATTTATTAAAGTAACTTGTAGGATCATGGTAACTTGCTAGCCATCATATCATAAAAATGTCCCAATCTCAGCATAGCTGACTCACAGGCAGCTACACCACTGGAGAGACCCACCTAACTAACTGCTTTCCCCTTGCATAATATGAAGGGAGGAGGCACTCATAAAGACCCACCAAACCTCCTGAGCTGTCCCCTTCCTCCTGATCCCATGCAGGACCATGTGGGTGCTACAGTTACCTTGAATCCAGACAGCAGTGCTCATCTCTGGCTATGCGGAAATCTGTACACAACAGACAAAAGACAGGAGCAAATTTCAGAACATCGGAGAATTAAAGACAAAGGTTACCCATTGGAAGTTCTAGAAAACAGCCTCCAAATGTAACCCGTAGTGACCCAAAGCTGAGCAGTGGTTCACCAGGACTGGAGTTTGGAACAGGTTTGTGGGGACACTTGTTGAGGTGTTACTATGATGGGTCGATACATTGATGGAAAACTACCAAACTGTTTGTGAACTGGGTCTGTTCTCTATGTGTAACTTGCACCTCAGTGACAGTTGGAGGTAAGAACAGCAGGAAAAAGCGTTTCAGAGAGAAGACAGGAAAGTGGGCCCTAGGGCTTTCCTGTATTTGTTCATGCTCATGCATACAGATAATGCATTCACGTACTACCGATTTATCTTTTGAAAGCAAACGACAGATGACGCAGGTTGGAGCACCATCACAAAGCCCTCACTTCCTACCCCAGGAAGCTCTGACCTCTGCATTCCAGGTATGCACTGGGTTCCAGCTCCTGCTGCAGTTGTAGATCCAGATGTGTGTCTTCCTACCCAAAACAACTTTCCTGGGGAGTCAGCACTAGCCCAGGTATATTTGGGGTATTCCCTATGTGTTTCTTGACCCAAGACTTCAGAATGATTTGAATCACGTGAATGGGGGAAGAAAGGAGATTGAGACTGTTTTTGTTTCTTTGTTTGGCATCCTTTGGAAGCCTGACCTTTCTTCTACTCCACAGCTGCTGCTTTGGGCACAGTCACCACAGAGGCCTTTGCTTTGTGTCTTTCCACTATGTACTATGCTAGAGAGAGGCAATACAAAATCTTGGCGGAGGTACTGGGTAGGTTTGGAGAGAGAACTGGGGCTGCTCTTTGCTTCGAAGAGTTGCCTCTTACCCAGTTTGCAGCATCCTCAGGATCTTAAAGGGCCAGTGCCAGGACTGCATGAAGCATGTATGTGTGTATACATGTGTGTTTCCCATGTGGAAATGTATCTACAGACTCCTGACAACCAGTTCTGGATGAGAGATGATCGATCCACGGCATGGGTAGAAAATGCCTGTGGCATCTGGAAGGTGGGCACATGGAAGGCACAGGTCCTGCACAGGATGGGAACACAAACACCAGGAGGAGAACTAAGTGAGAAGCTTGAAGGACGAACCTCAAAGGCTTCTGGGAAACAGAGCTTATGCACAAGGCCCTTCCTTTAGCAAGGAAAATCTTCTCTCCACAGCTCATGCCACTCTGGGATAATCGATTTGGACATTCCAAACTATTTATTATAAATCAAAGAGATTAGACCCTCCCTTTTGTGTAGGGGAAAAGTTTTTTCCACATATTCAGGTTAACTTCACACCATACTCGGGGCTGAGGGGATTCCTGAGACCAGAAGGGAAGGAGACTTCCTCAAGGCCACTGATGGATGGTCAGGCAGGCTGCTACATCCAGGGGAGACTCTGGCCCTTTGTGTCCCTTGCCGCATGGAGACTCCACATTCTTTTGTCAGACTTCTCCAGATTGTTCAGTACAGATCATGTTTTTCTAGAACAGTTAAAATCTGAGGAACTAGAGTAGAATTCTCTAACTCACTCTTTCCCCAAGTGCGTCATACTCCCAAGGTGACCAGGCACTTGCCACCTTTTCACTGGGCAGCAAAGGACTGGAAACATCTCTTGTTATGCAGGAAGTCTTCCTGCTGCTGTGCTAAGAGCTGGGATTTCTTTGTAAGGATGGGGTTACCAGAAGGAGTACTGTGTGCAGCAGGGAAGCTTAGGGACATTAGTCACTCAAAAGTTACATTCAACACATTACACTACACTGTCCAGCCAGCCTAGCAAAGTCTGCAAGCCCCGGGTCCCAGTGAGAGACCCTATCTCAAAAACAACAATGCGGACCACTCCTGAGGAACAACACTGGAGGTATAGTTGCATGCACATGTACCTGCATATAGATGAACATATGCATGCATACACCCATACATATGAATATATACATACACACACACCACACATGCACACACAGACATGAATAGACACATACATGCACCCATACCCACAGAGACACAAATACACACAAAGACATACACACACACAGACAAACACACACACGTGCATATGTGCACATGCACACACACATAGACACACACACACACACACACACACACACACACTACATCTATGATGGGTTCTGTTTCAATTCTTACTTCCTTTGCTCTCTACCTTTTTCTTCTGTAGTTTTTGGGAATGAATATGCAGTTCAAACACCTACCTTCATTTTAGCTGCATGAATAAGTCATGAAGAGCAGCCTCCAGCTTGTTGCCAAGCATAGAGGGTAAGATTGAGGGTCACCCTGCTGACACATCAAGCAGTCTCCTCAGAAGTCTTCATGAGTTATCTCATCCTATGTCCCCATCGGAGGTCACACCCACCAACAGTGAGGCAGTGTTTTTCCCAGCTATTCTTCATCCAGACTTGTCTATGGTTTCTACAGAGACAAGCCACTAGGCTGCTGGTTCATTTCTTCTTGTAGACAACAGGGCTACTGTCCCAGCAGAGGGATGAGTTTGACTGTGAAGTCTTCCTAGTCTAGGTGAGTAGCTATTTGCTTCTTGTTCTGTAAGTAGACTACAAGTAGTAGGCATGTATTCCACTGTCCCTAGACTGGCTGTTCCTGGAGGAAGATTTTAGAGGTCTCTGATATTAGCAGAAATGCTAAGATAGTGTGATTATTGTGAAAGGGCCCTATAATAAGAAGGTGTGTGAGGGTCCAAGTGCTTGCCAGTGAGTAAGGGTAAGCTCTCCTATGGCCACCATGCTGGCTGTGTTTACCATGGCTAATGTTCCTGTTCACTGAGTCTTATGACAAGAGAAGAAAGAAGTTGGGAGACATGTTAAGTCCATCAGCACATACAAAGTCTTAGAGTTCTGTATGGAAAAAGTTGGCTTGTGTAAAGAACAGAAACAAGCTGGGTAGTGGTAGTACACATTTCTAATCCAAGTACTTGGGAGGCAGAGGTAGGTGGATCTCTGTTGAGTTCTAGGCCAGCCTGCCCTACAGAATGGGCCATACAGAACAGCCAGGGATACACAGAGAAACCCTGTCTTGAGAAAAAAAATTAATTGAAATGTCAGAGAAACAGATCAAGGCAGATGAAGCTTATTCATTTGTTCATTCACTTATTCATCCCATAAATATGTGTTGGTTAAACTTCAGGCTAGGTACTGAGAAAAAAAAGTCAAGACAAAGAGTAGTGTTCTTGTTAGCCTCTCTGTTGCTGTGATAAACTATTACTATTACTTGTTCTACAAGTAGACTACAAGTAGACGTGTATTTCACTGTTCCTATACTGGAAAGAATAGTCTGACCCAAACAACCCAGAGATGAAAGAACTTGTTTTATTTTACAGCTTACAGTGTGCCATTGAAGGGAGCAAAGGCAGGAACCCTGAGGCAGGAATTAAAGAAGAGACCATGAAGGCATGCTGCTTACTGGCTTGTTTTCCATGGCTTGCTTAGGCCACCTCTTATACAACCCAGGACCACGCACCCAGGTATAACACTGGTCCCCAGTGTCCTGCCCTCCCATCATTCATTAATCAAGAGTATGCACCATAAATATGCCCACAAACCAATCTGGCAGCTCTTTCCCCCTTCCCAAGCTATTCTATGTCAAGTGAACAGAAACTAACAGGACAAATAGAAAGGTTATTAAGGTGGACATGATTGTGTGATAAGAAAAGGAATTTGGAATTTTGTGCCAGGGCAAGGGCAATATTGGAGGAGTTTAAGTAAGAGCGTGACTTGGTTTTAAAAAGATGACACCTGGAGCTAGAAAAGAAGGGAGGGAGGGAAGGAGGGAGGGAGGGAGGATGATACAATATGATTGTGTGGTGGGTAACTCCAAGGTAGAAACTTATCTGGCATTCATGGAACCTTGGATTCAATTCCCAAGCCCTACAAAGAGAAAGAAAAGAAGAAAGGAAGGGATGGAAGGAAGGACAGAAGGAAGGATAGGATAAAGGAAGGAAGAATGGAAGGAAGGGACAGAAGGGAAGGGAGAAGAGAAGAAAATGGAAGGAAGGGTGGAATAAAGGAAGGAAGGAGGGAAAGAAGGAAGGAAAGAAGGAAGGAAGGAAGGAAGCTGCAGTTATCACTCTGTTGTTAGAATGTGTGCCTAAAATGCACAAAACCTTAGGTTTGCCCTCCGGCACCACCATTGAGAGGTGGAGATAGGAGGGTTGAGAGTTCAAAGTCATTGTTATCTACATAGGGAGTTTGAAGCCAGCCTGGCCTACCTGAAATTCTGCCTCAGGGGAAAAAATGCCCTTGTAGGACCATATATTTGAATACTTGCTCCCCAGTGGGGATTTTTGGGAAGGATTAGGAGTGTGGCCTCTTTGGAGGAGTATCATTGGGAGTTTTAAGATTCAAAAGCCCAACCATTCCCAGTTAGCTTTCTCTGCCTCATCCCTAAGGGAATCAAGATGTAACTTCTTAACTACTGCTCCAGAGCCATGCTGGCCTGCCTACATGCCTCTTCACCATGATGATCATGGACATACCCTCTGAACTGTAGGCTCCCAATAAACTCTACTCTGTAAGTAGCCTTGGTCATAGTGCTTTGTCACAGCAACTGAGAAGTAATTAAGACAGAGCAAAGAAGGGCAGAGGGGAGGGGAGAGAGCATAGAAGAGAGAAAGAAAAAAAAGAAGAAGAGAGTGAGCAAGGGGATGTCCATGCATGTGCATGTTGAGACAAGTCTTGACAGATGAATGGATGGGTACCATTGTCCAGGCATCAACTGAGGAGGACACTGTGCCAAGAGGACCTCCAGCTGTGACCTTCCGTGGTGATCCTTGCCATATGTACCTTGTTAGTCAGCAGAGATGACCTTTTCTGCCATGCCAGCGTCCTGGGCCAAGACACATGTTGGGAACCCTGGTGGTGTCCCTCCAAATCTTAGCTTTATCACCAGAACAATACCCAAGGCTGAAGTGGCCTCCCATGACATTTGACCATAACTCTGTGGAGATTTGGCAATCTGACATTTACATTTCCTTCTGCTGCTTCATCTTAAATTGATCAGCCAGATGAAGCTCGAGAGCCAGCCTTGTTTCAATATTTCATCATTCTGCCCAGGATGGAATGTCATTAAGCTAAAATAGAAACCTGATTTCTAAAGAGCACTTTGAGTAAGACCTGTTTGCTAAGGCCGTTTGTTCTAGCAGCATAAAATAGACTCTCCCACCCCCATCTCTCTGTCTCTCTGTCTTGGTCTCTCTCTCTCTCTCTCTCTCTCTCTCTCTCTCTCTCTCTCTCTCTCTCTCTCTCTCTGTCTCTCTCTGTCTCTCTCTGTCTGTCTGTCTCTCTGTCTCTCTCTTTCTCTCTCTGTCTGTCTGTCTCTGCCTCTCTGTCTCTCTCGCTTTCCGTATAGTAACAGGTTAGCGAGATTCCCTCCCCAGTATGATGTGCTTATACAATCTGACTGTCCAATTCATTAAGAAGACCTTGGGAAGTAGCCATGGTTTTCTGATACCTGCTTTTGTGTATTGAGGCTGGGAGAGGCCAGAGTAATTGAACTTTTAACGATGGCACCAGTTATTACCACCTCGAAGATAGTAGAAGACACTAGAATGGGGATGCTTTATGAATCATTTATTTAGTTCGTATCACATATATTTTGATAAGGAAAAAAGACCTGGATCAGTTGGTATGTCCAGGTTGCCATGGCCCACAATTGGATAATCCCTATCCCAATCCCTATCTTGGATGGCCAAGATAGGCAGTCATAGGTCACAGAGGGACTTATGACTGCCTTGTATGTCAGCCCTGGCATTGGTGGCAAGGATGCAATCAGGGCTGTAGAAGGTTGAGACAAGGGGGGACCCTCAGTTGTGGGTGCAGACAGTCTAGGCTATAGAAAAACATAGAGGGAAGAAGTAGATGAGGTTTCTGAACACCTGCGCTTTAAAGAATTCATAACTGTCATTGGTTCCTGCTCAGCCTTGTGTTATCTGGTGTCTCCCTTCTCTTTTAAGTGCCGGTGTCCTTAGTTCTAAATCAAAGATGATATTACTGCTCCCATTAATCACAGGCTGAGATCTTCTGGTGAACTCAAGCCACCTAGCACAAGAAAGAGTGAGCTGTAGAGCTGTAGGAATCAACCTCCAAATAGTCCTCCGTCCTTTGAAGATGTGGAAGCATTTGACATGGGGGTGTCTGAACAGGAACTGGGTATTGGACTGAGTGAGGTTCCCTACAGAACAAATGGACAGGTGAAGAAAGTACAAGGCCTCTGGCTCAAAGAGTGATGGTGTGGATAAGCCAATGCCTTGGGATGAGAAGCAGCGAAGACTGTCAGTTGCCAATGTGGCTTCTACCAGGCTAATTCTGCAGGGTCCTCTTTAGCACTGTGCCAGGAGGCTAGTTTCAGCACTCCCGATAACTGCAAGATTCCCAGCATCCATTCAATGAGCTCCAAGCAGCTTCTTACCCCCATCTGTTGCCAACACCTAACCCCCCTGCCTGATTGGACAGACCACCACATTATAATGTCAGGGCAGGAAGAGGAGAGACTCCATGTCTCTGGTCTCTAAGACCTATAAACTTTACTCACAGTGATTTCAGAGCAGAGCCCTTTTCTGGTCATAAGCTACGGTAATTCCAACTTATTCTGGTCACTTGTTCAACACATAATAACCACATTCCAGACTCTGGAAACAAAGCGCTGAGAAGCTCTGATCCTCTCACGAGGATCCTTGCTATGAACAAGAAATAAACAAATGAGCAAGGTGGTGCAGACGGTAGTAAGTGTCAAAAGGAGAGAGGGAAACTAATGTTATGAAAATGTTGGGTTAGGGCTGAGAAAATAGTGAAGTGCTGGCTGTCCAAGCATAAGAGATAGATCTGGAGCCCCAGAACCACCACCACTAACAGCAGCAGCAGTAGCAACACCACCAGTACCACCACCACCACCACCACCACCACCACCACCACAACCAGCAGCAGCAGTAGCACCGACACCAACACCAATCAGTCCAGAATGATGTCCTATAACCCCAATGCTGCGGATGTAGAAACAGTCAGATGGGGCTCACTGGTCTGCCCGCTTAGCCTGATCAATGAGCCCTATGTCCGATGAGAGTCTGTCTGAAGATGAAGGTGAGCAGCACCTGAGACAGAACAGCTGGGCTGACTTCTGGCCTCTGCACCCGGATGTACACGTGTACTCCCATCCATATGCAAACACCCCCCCACACACACTCTCAGGCGCTTAGGGAAGAGATGGTCACCCATTGCTGACGTGCACAGCTGAGTGTATCTGCTGAGCTGTATCCTCTACAGACACCATGTTATCCTTGGAGTGCAAACTTTTGGGCCCCCAGTTGTAAACAAGCATCATGAAGCTACCAGTGCTGCTGAGATGTGTGTGCCCAAAACCTGTCATAGCCTCACTTCCAGTACCAGAAACAAGCAGGCCACGAATGGACTGGCTTTTCCAGAAGCCCCAGCCCAGAGCACCTCTCCAGATTGCCTTGCCCAAGGTTTTGCCCCAGTAATTCAACCAGTTAATGTAGTGGAAAACTCCAAAAAGCCCATCATTGCAGTCATTTCGGTCTGCCTGGAAATGCTGAGCCTTGGAAGCCAATTTCATCTGACTTTAATCTGCACTCAAAGCACCTGTCACCGGCAGCTCAGTCAGCAAGAGAAATCACGGGGCAGATTCATCCAGTCCCCTGGAACTACAGCTAAACATTGAGTGGGAAATTAGCCTGTGACCTTAAGATTTCAAATTGGATTAATTTTCTCTGTAGTAATAATAATAAATAATGTCATGACCTAAATATATGTCTCTAAAGCCCTCTTCCTGCTGCATTGGTGTGAGTAAATGTGGTGTGTGTGTGTGTGTGTGTGTGTGTGTGTGTGTGTGTGTTGAACGTACTGTGATTCAGACAACCTAGTTTCTGTTCTCTGTCTCTCACAAAATGACTATAATGCTGGTAATAAGTGCACATGGACTTCCTTTTATCTTTCCTTCATTTATTTGTATGCATGCATGGTTATGCATTGTCTTACTTAGGTTGTATTGCTGTGAACAGACCCCAGAGCCATGGCAACTCTTACAAAGGAAAACATGTAATTAGGTCTGGCTTATGATTTCAAAGGTTTAGTCCATTATTGTCATGGTAGAAAGTATGGTGGCATGCAGGCAGGCGTGGTGCTGGAGATGGAGCTGAGAGTTCTATAGCTTGATCTGTAGGCAGCAAAATGAGGCTGTATGCCACACTAAGCCTAGCTTGAACACTGGAGACCTCAAAGCCCACACCTCCAGTGACACACTTCCTTCAACAAGGCTATGCCTGCTCCAACAAGGCCACACCTCCAAATAGTGCCCCTCCCTATTGGCCAAGCACTCAAACATATCAGTCGATGGGGGGCATTCCTATTCAAACCACCACATGTACGTAGGTGCACATGTGTGGTCAGGTGCACATGTATGTGTAGGCCCAAGGATGACATCAAAAGTCTTCTTTAATCATCTCCAACTTATTCATTGGCTGGGTCTCTCAATTGAACCCAGATCTTACTAAGACTAATACTGCTAGTTTGGCCAACCAGCCATGGCCTTTACATTCCAAGGCTAGAATTACAGGCAGCTTCTTATACCTGGCATTTATGTGGATTCAGAGGATCTGATTAACTCTGGTCCTCACACTTGGAAGGCAAGTGCTTTAACTGCTGATACATTCCCCTAGCCTGGTTTTCCTTTCTTGTTTAAATGGAGATACAAATGCTAAGCACCCTTCTTCCCCTGAGACCCCAGTGGACATGTGTACCTGTATCCACACCTACCCCATCTCTGAGGTCCAAATGGAAGCAGGTACCATCTCGTGGATTGATTAGATCTCACACGAGATTTCATAGTTGAACCCAGAGTGCTGACTCCCCTGCTAACATTGCAAGGGACTGGAATGGAATATGGAAAGTTTTGAAGTTAGATTGACTGCAAATATGGTAGTCATAATTACTCCTTAGTGCTGACTTGACTGGATTTAGACTAGCCAAAAGAGCACTGCTCTCTGGGCTTGTCTGTGAGAGCATTTTCAGAAAAGTTTAACTGAAAATGGAAGATCCACCCTTACTGGGGCAAACACCTTGCCATATGCTGGAATCTCAGGCTGAAGAAAGGAGACTGCAAGCTTGAGTACCAGCATTCATCTTCCTCTGATTCCTGACTACAGATATAATATGACCCTTGCTCCTACATTATGCTGTCCCCACTGAGTTGGGCGGTGCCCTCAAACTGTGAGACAAAACAAACGCTTCCTTACGCATATTGCTTTCATCAGGTGCTTTGTCAGAAGAATGAGAAAAGTAACTAATTCAGCAGTCATCAACCACCTTGCCTCCAATTGTGCTTGACTCATGCTAGCAAAGATATATTGTGTTCCTCCTCCTCACCTTCAATCTCAGTTCTTAGTATGACTTGCTTCAACTCCACAGGTGTAAAGGAATGACCCTGTGCCACACTGGACCTGGATTTTAAGAGACTTGTTAAGTTCTTTTGAAACCAGCTTCTGTGAGCTTGTGTGCACTCCTGAACACATGGACACACACACACACAAATTCACAGTGGTTAAATCACTGAATTTTATGTATACACAGAGGGAATATGCATGCATGAATAAGAGGAAAGAAATTTTTACTTTCCCGACAAGAGATGGCATGTGACATGTAAGTGCCCATGGATCTTGCTGCCACATTCTAAGACAGAAGAGAGACTTCCTCACTGGGTCTTGCCTAAACAGAGCACACAGTAGCTGTTGTTTTATGCTCTTTGGATCATGGGCAGCTTTCTTCTGGGCAATAACCAATTAGAGTGTCCTTTCACTTTTTCTTTAATTTTTTAAAAGTTATCATATACTGTCTTAGGATTTTATTGCTGTGAAGATACATCGTGATCAAAGCAACTCTAATAAAGGAAACCATTTAATTAGGGCTGACTTATAGTTTCAGAGGTTCAGTCCATTTTCTTTTTTTTTTATTTTTTAATTGCATTTTTAATTTATATTTTAAATGTTATTCCCATTCCCGGTTTCCCCCCCAGAAACCCACTATCTAGACCCCCATGCTTCTGTGAGGGTGCTCCCTCACCCACCCATCCATTCCCTACTATCTTCCTGCCTTGACATTCCCCTACACTGGGGCATCGAGTCTTGACAGGACCAAGGGTCTCTCATCCCATTGATGCCTGACAAGACCATCTTCTGCTACATATGCAGATGGAAACATAGATCTTTCTCTGTGTTTTCTGGTTTAGTCTCTAGGATCTCTGAGGGGTTTGGTTAGTTGATATTGTTGTTCTTCTTATGGGGTTGCAAACCCCTTCAGCAACTTCAATTCTTTCTGTAACTCCTCCACTGGGGACACTGTCCTCAGTTTAATGGTTGGCTGTGAGCATTCACCTCTGTATTTGTCATGCTCTGACTGAGCCTCTCCAGGCTTCTGTTAGCATGCATTCTTGGTATCCACAATATTGTCTGGGTTTGGTGGTTGTATGTGGGATGCATCCCAATGAGGGGCAGTCTCCGGATGGCCATTCAGTCTCTACTCCACAGTTTGTTTCCATACTTCCTCCTGTGAGTATTTTTGTTCCCCCTTCTAAGAGGGTCTGAAACATCTACACTTTGGTCTTCCCTTTTCTTGAGCTTCATGTGGTTTGTGAATTGTATTTTGGGTATTCTGAGCTATTGAGCTTATATCCACTTATCAGTGAGTGCATACCATGACTGTTCTTTTGTGATTGGGTTATGTCACTCAGGATAATATTTTTCAAGTTCTACCCATTGACCTAAGAATCATGAAATCATTGTTTTTAATAACTGAATAATATTCCATTATGTAAATGTACCACATTTTCTGTATCCATTCCTGTGTTGAAGGGCATTTGAGTTCTTTCCAGCTTCTGGCTATTATAAATAAGGTGGCTATGAACATAGTGGAACATGTGTCCTTGTTATATGTTGGAGCATCTTTTGGGTGTATGCCCAGGAGTAGTATATCTGGGTCCTCAGTAGTACTGTGTCCAATTTTCTGAGGAAACACCATACTGATTTCCAGAGTGGTTGTACCAGCTTGCAATCCCAACAATAAAGGAATTTTCCTCTTTCTCCACATCCTTACCAGCATCTGCTGTTACTTGAGAAGTGTGAGGTGGAATTTCAGAGCTATTTTGATTTTTGTCTCCCTGATGGCTAAGGATGTTGAACATTTCTTTAGGTGCTTCTTGGCCATTCGATATTCCTCAGTTGAGAATTCTTTCTTTAACCCATTTTTAAAAGGTTATTTGGTTCTCTGGGGCCTAACTACTTGAGTTCTTTGTATATTTTGGATAATAGCCCTCTATTGGTGATGACACCTGCATCGTCACGACACTGAGAACCAGGTGGAGGCCTTCGAGATTTAAGAAGAAACACATACTCGGGTCGTTCGTGTTAAAAGAATGCCGTCCGGGCTTTACTGAGATCTCCTCATATACCAGAGGCAAAAGCCGTGGAGAAACAACAAAGCAGATGAAAATCCCCAACCAGGAAAACAGGAAAAATATGTGTTGTGGAAAGTCCCAGCCCTAAAACAGGGGCATAAACAATTTCTTAACAACAACAAGCTGAAAGGCTTGGTGAGGGAAAAGGGTGCCATGGAAAGTCCCTGCCCCAAATTAGGGGCTGAGAGCAGCTGCCAAGGGTGTAAACAACTTCTTGCCATAGCAGGCTGAAAGGCTCAGCGAGGGGGAAGGGAAATACCCCAAGATGGGTCCCAACAATTCCCCCTCTTTTTATCTTTTATTAAGTAGCACCTGTCTTAGCATCAATCTGGGGTTCCAAAACTCTTTCTCGTCTCTGAATACCCTGCCAGTCCTCAGAGTTTCTGTCTTAGGTGAGTATGGTCCCAGAAGGTTGCCCGTCTTTGGCTAACTACTTGTCGTACAAACTGAGCCTAATTTGGGCCAATGGATTTTTCCTGGCCAATGAAAACCAAACCTGTTTGGTTTCAGCCTGAGACTGGATCTGTTGGTACTTAAAATGGCACAGCAAAACAGCCCAAGGACAGCTGTTAAGAGCAAGCAATCAAGATAAGAATTTAAATCCCTAACAGCCTTGCTGCTATTAAGGACCTTAACAGGGTTACACACAGAGAATGATAAAAGGTAGAACAAGATGTGACATGGGTTTCCCAGAGAAAGTCCAATTGTTCCTGTAGGAGAGCAGTTTGTTGGTTGAGATTAAGAATGTCCAACTGAATCTGAGTATTAACGCTATTCTGCACAGCCAATACCATGGCAACCTTTCCAGACAATGTATCCACAGTTCCAACGACAGCTGCCGATTGAGATATGACCACATTGGCCACTGCAGTAGCAGTGGCTGAAATGGAGATGGCAGCAATGACTGCCACAGTAATGCCAAAGTCTCTTTTATGCCTGTAGAATACCACTGGGAATCAGCCTTCATCCAGAGGTATGGGGATCACACCAGGAACTCGAACAATCAATGCAAAGTCTTCCTGTTCCCAGCAACTGGTCATAGACAGGACCTGGAAGAACAATTGAGAATCTCCTCCCTTGACACTGCTTCAATCCCATTCCAAAGCAAAAAGGAAAAAAGGTGTCAACACGCATGGTGCAGATTTCAGAAAATTTTTACTTTTCTTAATTGGGCAAAAATATAGGGAGGTTTCAAAAGTGTCAGATACACTTCAAGAGGCAGTACTTAAAGGTCCAGGCCAGCACCTATGTGCTGTTGTAGAAGGCAGATAACTATCATTTCTAACAAGATTACTGGGATACAAAATATCTCTCAATCCTATAACACTAGTATTGGTAGAACCATCAGTGAAAACTAATCTAGCCTTACTTAAAAGACTGATTTTTTTTTATTATAGAGGGAACGATCACAGGATGTAACTTAAAAAACTGACAAATTTTATTTTCAGGATAATAGTTATCAAATTGACTAGTAGTGGAACATGAAAAAATGGACCAATCATCAAAAGTTCTAATCAAATTACTTACCAGTTCTTGATCATAAGGTAAAATAATCACTCCTTTAGCAGGTTGCATAGTCAAGACAGCGCCCACATTATGAAGAACATCCCTTCCCCATAGATTAACAGGAATATTATTGATGATAAAGGGTTGAAAATATCCCATATGTCCTTCCTCATCTTTCCATTTAAGTATTTTACTACTTTGAGGAGCTGTAGCTGTCCCCACTCTTTGTAAAGTAAGTAACGACTAATTACATTTCTAGTTGCTTCTCCTGTTAAAACAGTGCAACTGAAAGTCTGAAAAAGTGTCAATAGTCACAAGTAAATCTAGAAATACCAGATTATTGTCTCTAGCTACTACTATTTTGATGATATAAAGAATGAGATTGTCTAATTGTTCCTATGCAAGGCCCAAATCTGCCTGGTATATAAATCTATTGTGACATTGTTCTTGCTAAGGGGTCTAGGCAATCCACTCTGAGTTCTTAAATGGCTAAGGAACAGTACACTTCTCTTAAATCAGTAGTATTAGCATAAATAATTGTAAAATTCGAGGGTTAACAATATCTAAAAGAGGAAAAAATTTAATCGATTGCAAACCATAAGCTACACATTGGCTATCAGTATACAAATTGAAAGCTTGATTTTTTAACATTTTAAAAACATTGGCTACACATGTAATTTAATAATCTGTGCTGAAGCAGGGGGAAACTCAAGAGAATGTGATCCAATTACATGTGTTGCCTTCTCATTAGATAACCATTTTAATTGCTGTTTGGAATAAGGTATGTTTCATCAGGTTCTTTTTCTAAAATACTTCCATGACTCAATCTTACAATTCTGTACATCTAGCTCTCTTTACTTTCTGTAAAGCTATTCAGTCACTCCTCAGTTAATGGTCTAGGGTAATAGAATTTACATTTCTCTTGGAGATATCAAACAAAGGCTTAAGTCCTCCTGTGGTAAACTTAAGGTGAGGTCTTAGCCAATTAACGTATCTTAGAAGCTTTTAAAAATAATTCAAAGTAAATGATCTTGAATTTTCTGTGCCACAGTTTGTTTAGGATATAACCGATGTCTCAAATATTGAAAAGGAATATTGAATCTTTTCTGGAGCAGCAGCTACTCCCCAAAAATTTAAAGCACGTTGTCAGAGTAAAGGCTTGTAGTAAAATTAAAATGTCTATATAATGAATAATATACACTGAAAGATTCAAAGTCTTAACTTCTTGTATTGAAGCAGCCACAAAATATTTTTTTTTACATAATGTAGGGCCAAAAGTGATTCTTCGAGGTAAAACTTTCCAATGGTATCACTTCATGGGCCCTCCAAAATTATAAGCAAGCTCACTAAATGAAAATCTTTCACAATTGTCAGAATGTAAAGAAACAGCATAAAAACAATGTTTTGAATCTATAACAATTCTATATATATTTCTTGAAATAGCAGTTTGAGTAAGCAAACAGGCTGTAATGCTCTTATAAGTTCCATAGCCTCATCAACCCTCCATAAATCCTGTAACAATCTCCACCTGTTTGATTTTTTTCCCTTACTTACAAATATGTGTGAGTTAGAATTCTGAGCCTATTTGTGATTGAATTGTAAACTGTAGCCAATGTAACACTGGCAATCTTTAACCACAATCTTTAAGTTTCCCTTGTAACACCAGAGCACAACCATAACTTTAGAAAGCAAAATTCAACCTCCAACAAACGATCTATTCTCCAAAATCCAGTCTCTCCAAAACACCAAGTCCATTCCTCATGCTTTAAAGTTTGAATGCCAATTCTTGAGATGGTGCAGGCTCTAATACCTCAACAAAGAGATATTGCCCTAAATTCTTTCATAAGTCTGGTTTCTATGATAAGAATTAAAATACTATCCCAATTTAGACCTGTTTTCCTGGGTTGGCTCATGCCACATGTTGTCTAAAATGACTCTATCCCAATTATCAGTTTTAAGCCAACTTTGTTACCAATGTTACAAATTTTTAACCATACCCAATAACTTAAAAGCCAGTAACCTATAACCAAGACATGTAGAGCATATTATACATTTAAAACCAATCAGAAACAAAAAATGAAGTGGCTACACATATCTTTAATATTTAGATCAATCACCATTTTTACTTTTTCTAGCTATAATTTTAAGAGAAGCACCTTGTCACCTATTGAATCCAATAATCACAGTCAAAGATTTTTTTTTAAGAGGAACAGCCATAAGCTCCATACCATAGAAGCTGAGAAGATGCTGGCACCTTTAAGACTGGCTCATGCAGACAATCAGCCCCTGGGGAGTTTCTTCAGCTGACCTAGGCTCCTAGCTACAAGTGCAGGGCTCCAAAAGCCAATTGAAACTGCTTTTTATTTATTTTTTCTTTTAAACATGAAACAGAAAACATTCAAGCAATGAGAAGCAAAACCTAGACATAAACTGATATACATGGACAGCTTGGTGCACCAAGGATAGACAATAGACATAGAAGGAAAGAACTAGATGGCGTCCCACCAAAGGGACCCAGATATCCTACCTAAGGGACCCAGAACCAGAAATAAGCAATTCTCCAATAGGAGCCAGCAAGGATCCAGGAGTCTCCTGCCTTCCTTCTGTCCTTAGGAGAACACTTAAAAAGCTTAAGCTTGTTTTCCTTCTTTTGCCAAAACACCTGTGGAGAGTCCAGAAGGACTGTTTTTCTGAAACTCACTCTCTCTCAAGTCTAGGGTGTAAACTGTCTCTAGTCAGGGTCCAAAGACTAATAGCATCTATGAGAATTGACTTCGCCTTTCTAGATTTTAGCATAACTCTAAAAGAACACATACACAAAAACATTTTACCATTATTACCTTGTCCCTTTTTACAAGGTTTACTCACCGCTAGCCCAAATCTTTATTTTTCTTTGCACGTGCTTTCAATTCCCGCAGTCCTTCTGTATCCTGTCTACTGTGAGGGCTTTCCTGGCCCATTTTCCCCAATATGTCAAGCCTTCTTCGCTGGCCAGCTTCCTGGAACGATCTCATCAGATTGTCCTCTTTTTCCCTGTCTCGACGAGACCTCTGTTTGACAATGCCTGTATCGTCACAACACTGAGAACTGGGCGTAGGCCTGCAAGATTTAAGAAGAAACACATACTCGGGTCATTCATGTTAAAAGAATGCCTTCTGGGGTTTACTGAGATCTCCTTATATACAAGAGGCAAAAGCCGTGGAGAAACAACAAAGCAGGTGAAAATCCCCAACCAGGAAAACAGGAAAAATCTGCGTCATGGAAAGTCCCGACCCCAAAACAAACAAGGGCGTAAACAACTTCTTAACAACAACAAGCTGAAAGGCTCAGCAAGGGGGAAGGGTGCCATGGAAAGTCCTGGCCTCAAATCAGGGGCCGAGAGCAGCTGCCAAGGGCGCAAACAACTTCTTGCCATTGCAGCCTGAAAGGCTCAGCAAGGGGGAAGGGAAACACCCAAAGGTAGAATCCAACATATCAGATATAGGATTGGTAAAGATCTTTTCGCAATCTGTTCATTGCCATTTTGTCCTATTGACAGTGTCCTTTGCCTTACAGAAGCTTTGCAATTTTATGAGGTCCCACTTGTCAATTCTTGATCTTAGAGAATAAGCCATTGGTCTTCTGTTCAGGAAAATTTCCCCTGTGCCCAAGTGTTTGAGGTTATTGCACACTTTCTCTTCCATTAGTTTCAGTGTATCTTGTTTTATGTGGAGGTCCAAGATCCAACTGAACTTGATCTTTGTTCAAGGAGATAGGAATGGATCACTTTTCATTCTTCTACATGCTGGCCTCCAGTTGAACCAGCATCATTTGTTGAAAATGCTGTCCTTTTTTCCACTGGATGGTTTTAGCTACTTTGTCAAAGATCAAGTGACCATAGGTTGTGGGTTCATTTCTGGGTCTTCAATTCTATTCCATTGATCTACCTGCCTATCTCTGTACCAATACCATGCAGTTTTAATCACTATTGCTCTGTAATACAGCTTGAGGTTAGGGATGGTGATTTCCCCAGAAGTTCTTTTATTGTTGAGGATAGTTTTGGCTATCCTGGGTTTTTTGTTATTCCAAAGAATTTGCAAATCATTCTTTCTAACCCTGTGAAGAATTGACTTGGGATTTTGAAGAGAATTGCATTGAATCTGTAGATTGCTTTCAGCAAAGTAGCCATTTTTACTATCTTAATTCTGCCAATCCATGAGCATGGGAGATCTTTCCATCTTCTGAGATCATCTTCAATTTCTTTCTTCAGAGACTTGAAGTTCTTGCCATACAGATCTTTTACTTGTTTGGTTAGATTCACCCCAAGGTAGTTTATATTATTTGTGACTATTGTGAAGAGTGTAGTTTCCTTAATTTTTTTCTCAGCCTGTTTATCCTTTGAATAGAGGAAGGCTATTGATTTGTTTGAGTTAATTTTATATACAGCCACTTTGCTAAACTTGTTTATTAACTGTAGGAGTTCTCTGGTAGAATTTTTGGGATCATTAGCTATACTATCATATAATCTGCAATAACTTCCTCTTTTCCTATTTGTATCCCTTTGACCTCTTTTTGTTGTATAATTGCTCTGTCTAGGACTTCAAGTACTATTTGAATAGGTAGGGAGAGAGTGGACAGCCTTGTGTAGTCCCTGATTTTAGTTGGATTTCTTCAAGTTTCTCTCCATTTAGCTTGATGTTGGCTACTGGTTTGCTGTATATTGCCTTTACTATGTTTAGGTATGGGTCTGGAATTCCTGATCTTTTCAAGACTTTTATAATGAAGGGATGTTGAATTTTGTCAAATGCTTTCTCAGCATCTAATGAGATTATCATGTGGTTTTTTTCTTTGAGTTTGCTTATATACTGAATTACATTGATGGATTTCCATATATCGAACCATCCCTACATCCCAGGGATGAAGCTTACTTGATTATGATGAATGATCATTTTGATGTGTTTTTGTATTTGGTTTGAGAGAATCTTATTGAGTATTTTGGCATCGATATTCATAAGAAAAATGGACTGAATTGCTCTTTCTTTGTTGGGTCTTTGTGTGGTTTAGGTATAAGCATAATTATGGCTTCATAGCATGCATTGGGTGATGTTCCTTCTGTTTCTATTTTGTGGAGTAGTTTGTAGGGTATTAGTATTAGGTCTTCCTTGAAGGTCTGATAGAATTCTGTACTAAACCCATCTGTCCTAGGCTATTTTGGGTTGGGAGACTTTTATTGACTGTTTCTATTTCTTTAGGAGTTATGGCACTGTTTAGATGGTTTATCTGATCCTGATTTAACTTTTGTACCTGATACCTGTCTAGAAAATTGTTCATTTTGCCCAGATTTTTCAGCTTTGTTGAATATAGGGTTTGTAGTAGGATCTGATGAATTTTTGGATTTCCTCAGTTTCTGTTGTTATGTCCTCATTTTCATTTCTGATTTTTATTAATTTGGATACTGTCTCTATGCCCTCTGGTTAATCTGGCAAAGGGTTTATCTATCTTGTTGATTTTCTCAAAGAACCAGTTCCTGGTTTTGTTGATTCTTTGTATAGTTCTTTTTGTTTCTTCTTGGTTGATTTCAGTCCTGAGTTTGATTATTTCCTGCTGTCTACTCCTCTTGGGTAAATTTTCTTCTTTTTCTTCTAGAGCTTTCAGGTGTACTGTCAAGCTGCTAGTGTATACTCTCTCCAGTTTCATTTTGGAGGCTCTCAGAGCTATGAGTTTTCCTCTTAGCACTGCTTTCATTGTGTCCCATAAGTTTGAGTATGTTGTGCCTTCATTATCATTAAATTCTAAAAAGTCTTCAATTTATTTTTCCTTGACCAAGTTATCATTGAGTAGAGCATTGTTTTCAGCTTCCATGTATATGTGGGCTTTCTGTCATTTTTGTTGTTATTGAAGACCAGTCTTAGTCCATGGTGATCTGATAAGATGCATGGGATTATTTCTATCATCTTGTTTCTGTTGAGGCCTGATTTGTGACTGATTGTATGGTCAATTTTGGAGTAGGTAACATGAGGTACTGACAAGAAGATACATTCTTTTGTTTTAGGATGAAATGTTCTATAGATGTCTATTAAATCCATTTGGTTCATAACTTCTGTTAGTTTCACTGTATCTCTGTTTAGGATCTGTTTCCATGATCTGTCCATTGATGAGAGTAGGGTGTTGAAGTCTCCCACTAATATTGTGTGAGATGCAATGCATGCTGTGAGTTTTAGTAAAGTTTCTTTTATGAATGTGGGTGCCCTTGCATTTGGAGCATAGATATTCAGAATTGAGAGTTCATCTTAGTGGACTTTTCCTTTTTAGTATGATGTGTCCTTCCTTATCTTTTTAAATGACTTTTGGTTAAAAATCGATTTTATTTGATATTAGACTTGCTATTCCAGTTGTTTCTTGGAACCATTTGCTTGGAAACATTTTTCTCAGCCTTTTACTCTGAGGAAGTGCTGTCTTTGTCACTGAGGTGCAATTCCTGTATGTAGCAAAATGCTGGGTTCTGATTATGTATCCAGCCTGTTAGTCTGTGTCTTTTTATTCAGGAGTTGAGTCCATTGATGCTGAGAGATATTAGGAACCAATGACTGTTGTTTCCTATTATTTTTGTTGTTAGAGGTGGAATTATATTTGTGTGGGTATCTTCTTTTGGATTAGTTGAAAGAAGATTACTTTCTTGCTTTTTCTAGGGTATAGCTTCCCTCCTTGTGTTGGAGTTTTCCATCTATTATCTTTTGCAGGGCTGGATTTGTGGAAAGATATTGTGTAAATTTGGTTTTGTCATGGAATAGCTTTGTTTCTCCATCAATGGTAATGGAGAGTTTTGCTGGATATAGTAGCCTGGGCTGCCATTTGTGTTCTCTTAGAGTCTATATGACATCTTCCCAGGATCTTCTAGCTTTCACAATCTCTGGTGAAAAGCCTGGTGTAATTCTGATAGGTCTGCACTTACATGTTACCTGACCTTTTTCTCTTACTGTTTTTAATATTTTTGTTGTTGTTGTTTTGTGCATTTGGTGTTTTGACTATTATGTGATGGGAGGAATTTCTTTTCTGCTCCAATCTATTTGGAGTTCTGTAGGCTTCTTGTATGTTTATGAACATCTCTTTCTTTAGGTTAGGAAAGTTTTCTTCTCTAATTTTGTTGGAGATACTTATTGGCCCTTTAAGTTGGGAATTTTTGTTCTCTTCTATACCTATTATTCCTTAGGTTTGATCTTCTCATTGTGTCCTGGATTTACTGCAAGTTTTGGGTTAGGATATTTTTGCATTTTGCATTTTCTTTGACTGTCATATTAATATTTTCTATGGTATCTTCTGCCCCTGAGATTCTCCCTACTATCTCTTGTATTCTGTTGGTGATGCTTGCATCTATGACTCCTGATCTCTTTCCTAGGTTTTCTATTTCTAGGGTTGTCTCCCTTTGTGATTTCTTTATTGTTTATATTTCCATTTTTAGATCCTGAATGGTTTTGTTCAATTCTTTCACCTGTTTGGCTGTGTTGTCCTGTATTTCTTTAAGGAAGTTATTTATGTCCTTCTTAACATTGTCTAATATCATCATAAGATGTAACTTTAAATCAGAATCTTGTTTTTCTAGTATGTTGGGGTATCATGAACTTGCTCTTGTGGGAGAACTGGGTTCTGAAAATGCCAAGTTGCCTTGGTTTCTTTTGCTTATGTTCCTGTACTTGCCTCTTGCCATCTGGTTATCTCTGGTGTTAGCTGCTCTTGCTGTCTTTGACAGTGCCTTGACCCTCCTGTAAGCCTTTGTGCCAGCACTCCTGGGAGACCTGCTTTCTCCCAGCTGGATCCAGGCACAGAGAACTGTGGCACAGGGTCAGCTCCTGGTACACACAGAGAATGGAAGAATCCTGCCCCCTAGACTGCTCCTCAGCTCCTGCATCCTGAGGTCTCCAGGCAGGTTCCTGGGAGCAGAAGTGGTAGTCCTATTTGTGCTTTCAGGTGTGTCAGCACTCCTGGGAAACCAGCTCTCTCCCAGCGGGATTCAGGGGCCTCAGTCCATTTTCATAATGTCAGTAACCATGGCAGCCTTCAGGTAGACATGGTGCTGGAGGAGCTGAGAGTCCTACATCTTGATCTGAAGGCAGCCAGGAGACTAGATTTTCATACTGGGAATAGCTTGAGCTTATATATGAGGCCTCAGAGTCTGCCTCTGCAGTGATACACTTCTTCCAACAAGGCCACACCTATTCAAAGCCACACCTCCTAATAGTGCCACTCCCTGTGGACCAAACATTCAAACACATGAAAGTATTGGGATGGGGGTGCATATATATTCTAACTATATATGTATTCATTTATTTCATGTGGAAGTGAGGTATGCACATGCCATAATATATGTGCAGAGGTCAGAGGACAAATTGACTCAGTTCTCTTTTCCTTACATGTGGGTCCCAGAGATTAAACTCAGGTGGTCAGGCTTCATGGCAGGTGCTTTGCTTGCTGATCCATCTTTCTGGATCCTTTTATGTAATTTTCTAAGATGATTGTTCATATTTATAAGTAGAACATAAAATTAAGCATCACAGGTATATTGCTAGCTCAGTCAGTAGAATATGACAGTCTTAAATAAAATTTAGGATATGCTTGGCTTCTATATCAAAATGACATGATCTAGGTGACTTAGAAATGTGAGGTAACCCAATCACAAAAGAACTCACATGGTATGCATTCACTGATAAGCGGATATTAGCCCCAAAGGTCAGACTACCCAAGATGCAATACATAAACCATGTGAAGCTCAAGAAGAAGGAAGACCAAAATGTGGTTGCTTCAGACCTTCTTAGAAGGGAGAACAAAAGTACTCACAGGAGAAAATATGGAGACAACATGTGGAGCAGAGACTGAAGGACAGGCCATCCAGAGATTACCCTACCTGGGGGGATCCATTCCATATACAGACACCAAAACCAGACAATATTGCTGATACCAAGAAGTGCATGCTCACAGGAGCCTGATACAGCTGTCTCCTAAGAGGTTCTGCCATAGCCTTACAAATACAGAGGCGGATGCTCACAGCCAACCACTGAACTGAGAACAGGGTCCCCAATGGAGGAGTTAGAGAAAAAAATGAAGGAGCTGAAGGGGTTTGCAATCCCATAAGAAGAACACAATATCAACCAACCAGACACCCCAGAATTCCTAGGGACTAAACAGCCATTTCAAGAGAGCACAGGATGGACCTATGGCTCCATCTGCATATGTAGCAGAGGATAGCCTTGTCGGGCATCAATGGGAATAGAGGTCTTTGCACCTGTCAAGGCTCAATGCCCCAGTGTAGAGGAATGTCAGGGCAGGGAGGTAGGAGGGAATGGGTGGGTGGATGAAGGAGCACCCTCGGAGAAGCAGGGGGAGATGGGATAGTGGGTTTCTGGAGGGGAAACTGGGAAAGGGGATAACATCTGAAATGTAAATTTAAAAATCCAATAAAAGAAATTTTTTTAAAAAAGAGAGAAAGAAAGAAAAGAAATGTGAGCAACTAACTCTTCCTCACAGCTCTGAAGTGGCAAAGAACAAGATCAAGCCACCAGACAAGGATTCTCTTCCCAGTCCACAGAGAGCACTTTCTCATTGTGTCTGCATTTATGCATACCACAGAAAAGCAGGGCAGCTATCTGGGGGTCTCTTTTATGAAGACACTAAACCTCTCCATGGGAGTGGAACCATCACTCTAAAATTAGCTCCCAAAGTCCCCAACTCCTGACACAATCATACTGGTGACCAAGTTTTAATAAGTGAATCTGGGGAA
This sequence comes from Rattus norvegicus, assembly GCF_021556685.1. NCBI lineage: Eukaryota > Metazoa > Chordata > Mammalia > Rodentia > Muridae > Rattus > Rattus norvegicus. Next base: position 199,651,515 of record NC_141534.1, on the reverse strand, counting down.
GATGCATGCATTCCAATGATGGCATCACCATAAGTGTGCAACTCTATGGCACTGAGTGCATTTGCAAGGCTGTGGGGCAGAGGCACTCTTACTACCCTCCAGACACACAAAGAAAAGAATGTGAGCCAGATGCACAGAAAGGTCAACTTCCCTCCCTGGTTCTTTGCTCTTAGCAAAGCTGCAGAGGCAGCTTCCTAGACAGAGATGGCCTAGGCAACACATTGCACTGATATCTCTCCTCCATGTAATCCTGGATGTGTGCAGAGTTCTGCTTTCCACTGGGCAAACACTGTTCATGATTTTGCTGTTTGAATTCCACAACCCTTGTAGCAGAAGATGTGGGTTTCTGCTCACAGATCACCCACTTTTATTTTCAATGCTGCTGTGACTATGTCTCAGTTAGGGATTCTATTGCCGTGATAAAACACCAGGACCAAAAGCAACTTAGGGAGGAAAAGGTTTGTTTCTGTTTACAGTTCCATAACACAGTCTATTATGAAGGAAAGTCAGGGCAGGGACTCAGGGCAGGAACCTGGAACTGAAGCAGAGGCGATGGATGGACACTGTTTACTGGCTTCGCCCCCATCGTGTATTCACCCTGCTTTTCTTTGTTTGTTTGTTTGTTTGTTTGTTTGTTTTCACAGCACCCAGGACCATAAGCCAAAGGTGACACTGCCCGCAGTCAACTGGGTTAACCCAAACCAATCAATCATTAATCAAGAAAATGCTCCTTCAGGCCAGTCTGGTGGGGGAATTTCTTCAAGTGAGGTTCTTTCTTTGCAAAATGACTCCAGCTGTGTCAAGTTGACATAAAACTAATCAGCTTGTCTTCTTCTAGACCTTGTGAGTGGTTAGGCCTAACTTTGCAAATACTACTTTAGGAGCTGTGACGAAGCACAGGGTTTCAGTCTAGGACTTTTAAAGGTTCATCCACCGTTTCTACCAGCTTTTTGACCGTGGATGGTGCTATGTGTATCAAGATCTCAGCTAGGTGACTCTCTCAGATGAATCCCTGCCTGGGGAAAGAGTTGTGGGCTCTGGAGGGAGATGGTGTTGAGAAAGTGTGCGGAGTCTCAATCCAAAAACTGGAGCTGGTTTCCAGACAAATCCCGTTACTTGGAACCACTTAAGGTCGTTAGTAGGTCTGGACTGAGCTGAAATCCAAACAGATCAGTACCTCCTGTTTCCCAAATAGGAAACGTCAAGGACACTGTCCGTGGTGCTGACAGAAACTCCGCCCCATTACAACCCACACAGTCTTCTTTGAGTCACTGTGCTTTTAGTTACTTATGAGATTATAATTTCCTTACAAGATTTCTTCCTTTCCTTTTCCTCCGTAAAACCAAACCATATATCACCCACACTCTCCTTGAAATTTATGACTCTTTTTTATTAATTGTAATTTCACATAGATGTATACAAATATGTTCCTAAATATAGCCTGCTCCATCCATATAATGTTACTTGTGAGTATATTCTCATGGATGACCAATTGTCACTGGACAACCAGTTGCTTTATCTTTTCCTGGGGAGGACTACCTCTCCTTCCTCAGCTACTACTCAGTTGCTGGTAGTTCTTTGTGTAGAGTTGAGGGTTTGTGGGCTTTTCCACAGCCAGTTTGGCATGCTAATTTGTGTCACCCTTGTCTAGCTCAAATTTGGGTAGTTGTGTTGGTGAGACTTTATGTATGTACCTTCTGATATTACCAGGAGACATAATCTCACAGCAAACTTCCTGATTATCTGGCTCTTACAATCTCTCTCTCTCTCTCTCTCTCTCTCTCTCTCTCTCTCTCTCACACACACACACACACACACACACACACACACACACACACACACACACACTTTCATAATGCTCTGTACCCATTCCCGACTAAATTTCATAATTTAACATTTTGATTGTGGTTTTCTATAGTGGTCTTCGTCTGAAGATTCCACAAATTTCAGAAATAAGGCCCAGAGGCCCTTGAGCTGGAACTGACCTGAATGCCCCCTCCCAGAGTACTGGCTTCCATCACTACAGAAGATTCCTAAAGAGGAGGCAACCAAAAGTCCTACAAAGCTATGGAGCCCAGGAACTGCCTCAACCTAGGGACCACATGATGTGATGTCACACATATGATGGCAGTCACTAATGTCTCTCTAATTGGTCTTAAGATCCACTCAACAAGAGGAATGCCATGTCTGGTACTGGAAACCTAGTTAGCTACTGAGTGCTGGTGAAAGCATGGTTAATGGAGGAGAATCTACAAGTGCTCTTTTACTAAACCAGCATAATCCATGACATCAACTGATAAATATTTATCTTAATAGTTACAGATAAGTGCAGTTTTCACTCCTCATCAAAGAACAATCGATACGCTCTTGATGGATATCAACCCTGGCCACGCTGATTGTGTGCTTGACTTAGCAAGCTTTGGCTACATATCTGTTTCAGTCTGCCTGCCCTGGTATGCACTGTGAGTCAGCTGTTCAGGTGTACCATGCTGCTCTTACCATGAATGCTCCCCCTATGTTAGGGGTTAGAGCAAAGTATTCCCCACAGACTTAAAGGTTATCGAATGCTAGTGTGCCAAGTTTTAATCTGTGTTAAATGGCTGAAGCTCTAAAGTTCTAATGCTCTACATTTTATGTGAAGAAAGGGGACATAGCCCCATAGTTTGGAGGCTGGAATGAGAAACTAAATGTAAAATACTGACATAGATAATGTTTAAAATAGTAAAGGGTCCATCAGGATGAATTTTCTTCTTTTTTCTTGATTGTGAAGACTCATCTTCATTGTCAATGTAGCAAGGCTTAGAAGAATCTGGAATACCCATCTCTAGGTGTGACTGGGGGTTGACTGAGAATGGAAAAGCCACCCTGAATGTGGACAGTGCCATCCTACAGACCAGGCTTCATGACTGCAGGTGCCGTGGGACCAGCTACCCCACACTTCTGCCACCACAGGTGGGCTCTCCCCTGATGACAAACATTCCTCACCACAGTTTGAGAGTTTGCTATATATTTCTGTGATTAAACACCATGGACAAAAGCAGCCTGGGGAGGAAAAGGTTTGTTTCATTTATAATCGTGATCACAGTCCATCATTGAGAGAAGTCAGGGCAGAATCTCAAGAGCAGAAACTGAAGTAGAGGCCATGGAGAAGTAATGCTCACTGGCTTGTTCTCCATGGCTTGCTCACTTTGCTTTCCTTTATCATTCAGTACCAGCAGCCCAAGGGTGGGTGCTCACAATTGGCTGGTACCTCCAACATCACTAATTGATCAAGACAGTATCCCACGCATTCATCTGCAGGTCAGTCTCGTGGGGGCATTTTCTCAGTTAAGATACCCTCTTCTGGGCTGGAGAGATGGCTCAGCAGGTTAAGAGCACTGACTGCTCTTCCAGAGGTCCTGAGTTCAAATCCCAGCAACCACATGGTGGCTCACAACCATCTGTACTGGGATCTGATGCCCTCTTCTGGTGTGTCTGAAGAGAGCGACAGTGTATTCACATACATAAAATAAATAAATTTTTTTAAAAAGATACCCTCTTCCCAGCTATGTCTAGGTCTGCACCAACCAGCACAATCATTCTCAGGAAAACAAGAGGAAACCCCAGGAGGAGCTTTTGTTTGTGAGGCTCAGCAAACAGATACACTTATAAATAGGGTGAAGGCTTTAGGACCAGTCAGAGCATCCTTGCTGTGCTGAAGCCAGTAGACACTTTGTATTTTCTCACCTTTGCTGTCAGTGACAATTCGCTCCAATTTAACGAACTGTCACTGAGTATCTGCTAAGAGCAGAGCACGCTAATGGACATTGCTCTGGCATGTAAGAAGAGCTAATCAACTGCAGGCTGTGCTTCAAAGTGATCGCAGGGCAACAGTGACGGCTTCGATTTCAGGGCATCGGTGATGTTTAGCTTCAGTTGGGCATTGACTGTGGAGCCACCCACATTCTAAATCTCCATGGGATTTATATTTCATTAAACCTCTGCCTTGATACTCCCTAGGAAGGCAGTTGTTCTCTTTGTGCAAGGAGAGACATAGATACCATGCTTGAAACAAAACAAAATTATGTCCAAATCCACAGTTGCCAGGGGGTGGAGCTCAGATTTCCACCCAGGTCTGTAAAACTGCAAAGGTACTACAGTTTTATAACGATATGCTAATTTATAATGATATGCTAATTTATAACAATATGCTAATTTATGCCTCTGGGGAAATGTAGAACCTGCACAGCAACGGAAGGCAACGGATTTGCCAGACCATTTTTAAAAAAGAAAATAAGGAGTTCCCAGTTAAACTTGATGTTCTAAAAGCTGGGATGGGAGGAGGGGGAATGACTGAATGGGAGTGGCTGATTGGCTGACTATAGGACTTCAAGGAAGAGGAAGGCAGCTTCTCTCTAGGGAACTCACAATAGAAGATGAAGCAGAGAGAGCACATGAGCCTCACAACATCCATAGTCTGTACAAGCTAAGCTTTCCGGGGTGGGGTAAGACTCTACCTTGTGGGAATCCCTCCAACAGGAGGACAATCCTACCCCAGGTTCTCCAGGCAGAGGCTTTGGGACTTGCATGGGGAAACAGTTCCCACAGGAATATCCTGAAGCCCTTGGGTTTCAAGACACTGGAGGGCTAGTTCAGACTGAGTTCAGGAGTTTCCATGGAGCATCTGCCTCCCACTTTCTCCAATTTCTGGAGGCTGCTATAACTCCTTCTTGGACTCTTCCTCTGCCTTCAACACTCACACACACAGTTTAAATATTCCTCATCATCTCTCTAGGCCTCTCTCTTCTGCCTCCCTCTTCCATTTACAAGGGCTGTCCTGACTACACTGGACTCATTCAACTCCTCCATTGGTATCTTTCCATCTCAAATCTGGGGAACTATATAGCTTAATTCCATCTACAACCCTAATTCCTCTATCTGGGCTAGTTTCACTTCAGCTTGACATAAGCTAAAGTCATCTGGGGGAGCATCCGTTGAAGAATGGAATGGGCTGTAGGCAGACAAGCCTGTATGACATCTACTTAATTTGCGGTTGATGGAGGAGGGCTCAGCCTATTGTGAGTGAAAATATTCCTTGGCTAGTTATCCTGAGTTCTGTAAGAAATTAGATGCAGCAAGCCATGAGGAGCAAGCCAGCAAGCAGCACCCCTCCAAGGTCTCTGCATCAGTTCCTGCCTCCGGGTTCCTGCCCCAGTTTCTGCTTTGGCTTTTCTCAATGGACTGTGATTCAGGAAACATAAGCCAAATAAACCCTTTCCTCTCCAAGCTGCTTTTGATCATGCTGTTCCCTTGTAGCAATAAGCTACCTCTCTGCCATGCAACCTAACATTTGTACAGCTTGGTGATGACATTGGCTTTTCGGAGAGAGGATGGGATTCAGTGGGAGTATTCTATGAGAAGCTGTCTGCCAGGCTCTGGTCCATCGTGGGTGTCCCAGCTCTGAGTGCTCCTTTTTCCTACCTCCTTCTCCAGAGGTCCCCATAGACCTCCCTTCCCATTCCTCTCCTTGCAGCCACATGTGATAGCTTCCATCTTTGGCATGGTAATGAGTGACCTCACTCAGCATTTTAAAGACTCCTACAGCCTATCACACCCACATCCCTCCAGCATTTGGCAGGTACCTGGCACAAAGAAGCCCTCAAAACAAGCTGTCAGGGCCCCGGGACTCAGTAAGTAACTTGAGCAAAAGGACATATAAAATCTTAAAATAATCTCTCTCTCTCTCTCTCTCTCTCTCTCTCTCTCTCTCTCTCTCTCTCTCTCTCTCTCCTCCATACCCTCTCTCATCACCACCCTCTCCTTCCATACCCTCTCTCATCACCACCCTGTCTTCTTTCTGGCCAGACCACTGTCAATTTAACATAAGACATATAAAGAATAAATACCTCATTGGAAAAAGATGAATTTGATCCCACTCATGCACAATACACTTCAAAAAAGAGCTGTTCAGAAACTTCTCCCCAGTGATTAAGACACAGCAGTCTTTGGAGGCTAGACAGAGGGCTGTAGCAAGCTTTCTTATGAGACTTTTCACTTGAGACCACAAAATGATACCAATTTTACTTCTGAAATATATTTGACTGGTGAAGCTGGTAGACAGGGAATGATGGATGATGAAGATGTGGGGAAAGAAGCCTTTTGTGCCTCAGGGGCCACTTGACAGAGTTCAAGGGCACACTGAAGAATGCTCTTTGTCTTTATCAAACTTCCAGTGACATGTTGTTCTTGTGGGTTCTAGCCGGGAAAACCTCTCACAGTAGGAGACTGCCTGGTAGCCACACTGGACAGCACTGAGAAGTGGGTCTGTTACTGTTCAGAACTCCCCTGAATCTCCAGTATATAATCTTATATTTTGAACTTAATGAAGAGTGAAAATCAGCTTGGCAAGACCACCATCAGATCTTCAATAACCACTCCTGGTGCTTATCTTGATGACTTGAGAAAGGGGACACAGCATGGTGACAGGAGTGTACAGCTGAGACTCTCTACCTCACATCTTGACAGACCAGGAAGTAGAAAGCAGACGGGAAGGGAAGTAGGGTTGAGTAATAAAGCCTCAAGGCTTGGCCCCATAACCCACTTTTCCCAACAAAGTCTTGATCTTGTAAAGGTTCCACAGCCTGGGGCCAGGAGATGGCTCTGTCAGTAAAGTGCTTGGAGTGCAAGCATGGGGACTTGACCTGGATATTTGCAACAAACATTAAAATCTAGTATAGTGGCGCATGGCCTGCAATCCCAGTACTGGGGAGGCAGAGGTAGGAGAATCACTGAGATTTGCTGAGCAGACTCTCTACCTAATCAGTGAGTTTGGTGAGAGATGCTGTCTCAAAATAATTACAGTAAAGTGATTGAGAAGTTAGCCCAACATTGATCTCTGGCCTCCATACATACACTTTACATGAAACCACACATAAACACACGCCAACATGGAAAAGGTTCCACAACATTCCAAAGGTGCCACCAGCTGGAGAGAGCAGATGATTAAGCACATGAGTGTGTATTGTGGGGGGCACAGCCACCTTAAAAGAAAGTGCAAAACAAATAAAAAGATAACAAGTACGTATCGTTAGAATGATGAGGTAACACTGCCAGGTCCCATGCACACATACCTCCTTATCTTTATGCAGACAGATAAGACCTCCTTATCTTAAACTTAATCTGCACTTGTGCACTCTGGGACCCTTAGTTCCTTTTCCCACCATATCAGCTGGAGCCCATATGTTTTATATAAAGATATATCTGTAAAACTCCTTGTATATATCCCCTACTCTTTCTCAGCATTACCAATATCAAGCTGATATTCCCCCAAGTTCAGGTCCCACAGAACATCATGCTAGAAGGTTTAAGGTCACAGAGGACAATGGGGTCCAATATCTCCTTGGCAGCATATGGAGTAATGCATAGAAATATGGAATTGCCTCTGACACTCAGGACATTTTTCTAAAAAAAAATGACTCCATCAAAAAATTAGACTGTAAAGAGCAAAGTTATGTCATTTGCAGGAAACTGAGCTCAGGTCTAGTGCACAGAGCTCTGGACTAAGTAGAGTACAGCTTGCTTTAGGGGACCAGATCTGTTTCACAGTGGGGCTTCAAGATTGGGATCTGAAAGGACACCGTGAGCCTAAGACTATGCAAGAAGGAGAAGTCTACTGGAGACACAGTGAGTAGAACACAGTCCTGTCTTTTCTAGGTTCCACTTCATTCTGGCCCCGTTGCTTGCACTGAATCTGACATGAAGTCTTCACAGGAATCTCTATCACTCCCCTCCCTCGCCATCACTCAGACCACAAACCCCAGACACAATCGTCTGAGCCTGGCCACTCTGCCTCCTGAAAACCTCTCAATCTGTCTTCCATTCTGCACTGCTGTTTTCTTTACTCTCAACATCTAGAATACAGATTTTCCTTGCGTGTGTATGCGTGTGTGTGTGTGTGTGTGTGTGTGTGTGTGTGTGTGTGTGTGTGTGAGAAAGAGAGAGAGAGAGAGAGAGAGAGAGAGAGAGAGAGAGAGAGAGAGAGAGATGTGCACATGCAAGTGGAGGCCAGAACTTAACCTCTTAATGTCCTCTCTACTATCATGTGCCTTACGTTTCTGAGACATGGTTTCTCATTGAACCTGGAGCTTCTGGGCTCAGCTGGACAGGCCTCCCAGCAGGTCCTAGGGAACTTCCTGACTCCATCTCACCAACACTAGGAGCACAGACTCTTGCTGCCAAACCCTGCTTTTATCCTGATGCTGAAAACCCAAACTCAGATCCCCATGCTTGCAGAGCGAGCATATTGCCCACTGAGTCTCCCCAGCCCCGGAGTCTCCTTACTGCTTGTTTTGATCTGAGCCCACCTCAACCCTACAGCCCCAATGCACACATGCCATGCTCTGAGAAGCCAGATGCACCATTCCTAACCCAAGTGGCTCCCTACATCTGTGGGAAAATCTAAGCCCTTGACGAATGAGATATGACCCTTTCTGATTTCGTATAATTCTCCTTAAACACAACATTATGGTACCATAAGCATTTTATCCTAATTTAAGGCCTGTGTCATTCACTGGCTTAACGGAAGCCTTCCTTCGGGAATAAAGCCTTTGTTATGAATTCCCAGTCACTTTTTTCTTATATAATCCCTGCTCGGAACATTGCCTATAATTTCCAATTTCGGTCTTTAAAATAAGGGAGAACTCAAGCCGGGGCAGGTATTTTTAAACGTATCTGACTCTCTCCAGGCTTAAAATCATCCCGCCCACACCCATTTCAGAGAGTATTTTTAGCGACTTCCATTTACAGAACAAGCTTTTCCCAAGAACTAAACTTAGTTTTCATGGAAACAACTCTTGCTTTTGGCACGCCTGTTTCATCAGCTTCTGTAAACTGTTTAATTACAACAGCAAGCACAGCTGATCTGGGAGTCAGGATGCCTGGCCGGCAGCAGAGGGACAGCACTGGCAGACGGCCCTGCTCCATCATCCCTGGATAAGGTAGCCAGAGTGTAGGAATCCTTGCTGGCACAGCTGCCTTTCTACCTAGCCTCAGAATGCCCGGTGTCCAGATGACCCAAGTCTCCCCTCTCATTCTCCAAAGCTTCTGTCTAATTCCACTATAGCCTCAGTCCCTCTCTAGAACAGCTTTTACTCTTCTTACTTTTAAAAATCATTCTTTGTACATATGTATTAATTTTTCTTTACTCTGAAGAGTTACACATGCATGTACATGCGCGTGCATGCGCGCACGCGCGCGCGCGCACACACACACACACACACACACACACAGTGCACTGTATTATATTCTTTCCCCATTACTCTCCTGTATTTCAGTGTGATGGTTTGTATATGTTCAGCCCAGGGAGTGGCACTATTAGAAGGTGTAGCCTGTTGGAGTAGGTGTGTCACTGTGGGCATGGGCTTTAAGACTCTCATCCTAGCTGAAACCTGGAAGTCAGTATTCCTCCAGCGGCCTTCAGATGAAGATGTAGAACTCTCAGTTTCTCCTGTACCATGCCTGCCTGAATGCTGCCATGCTCTCACCTTGATTACGGACTGAACCTCTGAACCTGCAAGCCAGCCCTAATTAAATGTTGTCCTTGTAAGACTTGCCTTGGTCATGGTGTCTGTTCACAACAGTGAAACTCTAGCTAAGGCACTCAGTATCTCTCTTCCTTTCCTTCTAAACTGTTCCTTCTTCCATCTAGTGCACACCTCAACCCACCCCCAAACACCATGGTTACACCACTGGAGAAAATAGCACCCCCTCCTCCAACATCCATTAACAGCCATCAGCCAACAGCCTCAAGGAACAGTTGGCACCTCATGGTCACCTCTTCCATCCATGGTAGCATGTGGAAGGGCATGCTATTGCACAAGTGTTCATAGTTACTGTGTGTTCATGGTTGCAATGGCAATGTCCTGCCTGGATGGCAGCATATTGTGACACTCCTCTCATCCTCTGGCTCAAACATTCCTTCTACCATCTGCAATAGTTCCTGGACCTTGGAATTGGGAGGGGATGCAGATGATCCACGAAAGCCTGAGCTCCTGTCAGTAATATAGCCTTAGTACTGTGACCAGATAGGAGTCCCTTCATTAGCTTTCCCCTTCTGCCCTGGAATGAAAGTGGGACTAGTTTATGGGCATAAGGTGAATATTTAGCAGTTTGACATGTCTGTTTGAGGAAACAACAGTAGAACGTTTTCCCTCAGACCTATGCTCTTCCAGTCATTGGCCTTTGACCAGGTTTATAATGTGTTAGTTACATCTTCCCTTGCATGAAATGGGTCTCAAGTTCAGTCACAAAGTAATTGGTTATCTTACAAGTGTCGTGCCATTATTGGGGTAATGATCGCATGCTGCCTGTGGGGGGCAGTGCTGCAGTACAGCTGGCTACGACTAGCTGTTCTGCCTTCTCATTTCCTCCTACAGAGGCTTACATAGCACCTTCTGGCATCATCAATGCTAGTGATCAGGAAGGGAATTCCCAATCCAGTTCTATTTTGATTTCTTGGTGTCCTATAACCAATGTGTGAGGTATTTTCAGCAATAGTGCCTTACCATCTAGTTCTGGAGGATAATCGATGGTAATGGCAGCACTGTGTCTTCTTCTGGAGGCCTCTGAGACCTCCCCAGCTAACAACTACAGAGATTATCTAATACCTAATACAATATCTAATACTTATTTAAAAGCCTCTAGCTTCTGGATGCAAAAGGAGACTACTTCCATTCATTTTTTAACTTGTTATCTATCTATCTATCTATCTATCTATCTATCTATCTATCTATCTATCCATTTAATGTATATGAGCATGCTGTCACTGGCACATCAGAAGAGAGCATTGGATCCCATTACAGATGGTTGTGAGCCACCATGTGGTTGCTGGGAATTGAACTCATGACCTCTGGAAGAACAGCCAGCTCTCTTAACCTCTGAGCCATCTCTCCATTCTTACTTTTTTATTTTTCAGTATATAAAGTAGTAGAATTTTGTGTGCTTTGATCACCAGAATTTTGTGTGCTTTGATCACCCCACCAACTTCTATTCCAGGGGACCTAATGGAATTGACTTTCAAGTTTGCTTCATCATTCGGATTCTCCTCCATGCTATCAAAATATCAATCTTAAGGCTTACCTGTCACAGGGCTGAGGAGAGAGTTCAGGTGTAGACTGTTTGCCATGTAAGCATGAGGAGCTGAGCTCTACCCTAGGACCTACCTAAAACAACACAACAACAACAACCACAGCAACAACAACAAACAACAACGACAACAACCTGGGTGTGGTAGCATGTCAATGTCATCCCAGCAATGGGGAGGCAGAGACTGACAGATTCTTGGGGCTCGTGAACCAGTCAGCCTAGCCTACTCATCCAGTTTCAGGCCAGTTAGAGACTCTTTCAGAAAGCAAGGCAAATAGCATCTGAGGAATTATACCTGAGATTGGCCTCTGGTCTGTGTATGCATGCACACACATATGAACCTGAGCACATATATGCGTGCGTGCGCGCGCACACACACACAAAGAGAGAGAGAGAGAGAGAGAGAGAGAGAGAGAGAGAGAGAGAGAGAGAGAGTTAATTGTCACACGTTTTAAAAGTCTCAGATGAGGATTAACTGACACAGTGCCACTTAGTTGAATAGCTTTCTGGAACAATGGCAGATTCTCTACTGTCATCTAAAGCCCTCAGATCACTGGCCCTGTCCATGGTCACCCTTGAGTCCCTGTATCTCTCAGCATCCAGACACTCTCCAAGGCTGCCCTGAGGGCCACTGCTTCTGTGCTAACTGGTTTTCCAGAAGCTGCTACAGAACTACCCACCCCAAGCAGGAACTGAGTTGTCTCCTTCCGACCCTCTCCTCCCACACTCCAAACTCACTTCACAGACTGGTTGGCTCACTTCTCTTTTATTTCCAAAATTAAAATGTTCCCTAGATGTGCCAGTGGCGGGAGGAAGGAGTGGAGGGAGAGAAGAGGAACATTCGGAAGGCGAGAGGAGAAGAAAAATACACAGACTAAGTAGCTTTCCACGCTGGGCACTTTTGCGCTTCCTCTTATTTTTTGGTAGACTTTTCTAAGTGTCGGTCTTGTGTTAGCTAATTCCCAGTGGCAGGTGCTTTTAGCAGCAGTGTGATATAAAATTGACATCGGGCAACAGCAATTCCTGGAAGCACTCTGAGCACTTTGGTTCCAAGGCCCAGGAGTTAGAGCTTCATAAAAGCAGAAGCCAGAATGGTTTCTGGGGAGCCAAGGGCACAAATGGCAGGGACCAGGGCCACTCAGCTCCTCAGGTCCTGCCCTTCAGGAAGCTGGGAAGTGCTTCTGTTGGTTCTCTTAGTTCTGATGTTGACATTGCTAATTGACTGGCTATGCTGGCGTCAAAACACCTAGTCACAGTGCTTTTTAGATGGTCTAGTCTTAGGAAGGAGGCAAGCTCCCCAAAGAAATAGCAGAGGTAGCTTCTCTTTCAAAGCTACTAAAGCAGAAGTGAAGCCTTGGATTTTCTACAGGTGCCACACATTAGTCCCCAAAAGTCTTCCTTGAAGGCACATTCTATGACCTTCTCCTCATCCAGACACAAAGTGTAGCTCCTCCGGTTTCTGACTACCTTGTGTGGAGTAGGCACCTGAAATTCCCATCACCTCTAACTTTTGACTCTACACAGAGAAGGATTCTAGAAGCAGTGTGTATGAGAGGACAGCTTTGTTTCCTCAAGGGTCCAAATGGGATTCTAACTCTGTTGGCAGTATGTTGTGTGAAGGTGTCCCTGTATTGTCAATTGTGGATGGCTGTAACAGCAAAGAGCCAAGTACTGGCCAGATTTTTGTTCTATTATTCTTAAGGCCAATCACCTGGCTTTCTATTTTGTAAACATTCCCCTTCCTCACTTGCTAGTAGGCTTAATAAAGACCCAACAGCCAAAAGCTGGGCAGGAAGAGGAGGGTGGAACTTCTGGGCAGAGAAAAGGTTTGTGGGAGAAGAAATATGAAGTGAGACATTTTCCTGTGGAACAGGGAAGTGTTTCTGATGTGAACAGGAAGAGAGGTTTGGAAAAACAAAAACAAACAAACAAACAAACAAGCAAAACTAGCCATGTGGTGGGGTCCTAGGCTAGTCAGGTTAAATTTAGATTGAGTTAGCTGAGCGTCTACCCAGCTGAAAGCCTTCCCTATAATAAATATTAATAAGTCTGTCATTATTTAACTTCTGGCAGGTCCAGAACTCCAATAGGTGGACTGCCTTTCCACTCTGCAAGAGAGGATCAGACATCCCAGTGACTTCCATTGTGGGGGAGTTTAGACCATTGGAGAAAAGATTGAGTGATAATCAGGATCTCACGGATTGATCAATGTTAGACAGACCATTTAAAGATAGGCAGTTGATCTAGACAGTTCTGGTTTGTCCCCATAGACCTATAGGTTTCAGGGCAACTTCATGTAAATGAGTCTTTGCTGCTCTAAGCTTCACATTGCTTATGGCAAAATGAACACATTACTTGTGGAATTCTAAGCCCCTCTTTCTTGCTGGTGGCCCTGGCAGTAAGAGATTAGGTTTTCCTTAGCCCTTCCATATTGTGTGGGAGCTCAGCCATGTGACAAGGAGTAGGGTGGGAGAGGAACCCTGTCGCTGGGGGTTAAGGGAAAGTCTGTGATGGAAGAGAAATTCTCCATGTGGCATTTCTCTGATCAGGAAGCACAGACTTTCCAACATGACTGTATCGGTTCCCAGCCTTTCCTATGCTTTTCCAACTGAGTTTGGGCAGAAAGATCTTGCAGCTCAGAAGGCTCCGAGCCAGCAGGAATTCTCAGCCTGGACTCAACTTTTAGAGCTCCACATTTCAGTCTCTTTCCTTCCCACAGACTGGGTATCAGTCAACACTGATAGATACAGGCTGGAGATGGGTACTGGAGAATACCAGCACTGGAGGTTGTCCCCAAGGAGGCAGGATACCTCTCTCCCTCACGTAGTCCAATCTTTGAGCTAGCTCATGCTGTGATGCTGACCAAAATACTCCTCTGAGACCTTCAGATTTTCCCCTTCTGGAAAGGATGGGTGGTGGGAGTCCCCCAAGGGGCCATCTAAGTGTGGTGTATAGGTTATTAAGGGATTGAATTAACATCTTGTCTCTACTCTGTTAAGGAAAACTGAGTCCCAAGTTCAGAATGGGTATGTCATCCCACCAGTTAAGCGAGTACCAGGCCAGTACCAAGGGCTTTTCACAAATGAGGACACTCTGGTCTGTTATCATGTCAAACTTCATTAATGAGTCAATTAGTCTGGGAGGGGCCAGAGGCTCTGCTTTGTTCACAGCTCATAGTCATTGCTGCTGCCAGTGGTTCCTGAACTACATTTGTGTGGCCAGGATTTAAGCAGTTGCATGTTCCAAAGGATAAAACCCTACGTTTTCTATATCTATTCTGTTAATTAAAAACCTTTGCTCTCACCTCAAAGAAAATAAAAGATGGCCTTTGCTACAACCACACAAAAGTGATCACGGCCCAGGGACACAGATTCAGGTCGCTTCAAATTCCATGGTCCACATGGTGAGCGTTCCATGAAGTTTCTATAGTAAGAGAACAAAGAAAGTTATAAATCAAGGCACTTTTCAAATAGATTGATAGGTAGTGGGACATAGGCCAGTTGCTTGATTAACATACACTGAAGCCTGGCTTTCATCCTTAGAATATGATAAACCAGGCATAGTGTCAGCATTCTGGAGGTAAAGATAGGAGGATCAGAAGTTCAAGGTCATCTTTTAATACATACAGAGTTTAAGACCAGCTTAGGATACATGAAATGCTGTTTAAAATAAAATAGTAAAGTAAAATAAAATAAAATTGATGGAAACTGTAAAGTATATGTGTGTATCTCTGCGATAGTCTGCAGATGCCGTCTGATGACCTTGTTAGCCTTTAGATTGACAGGAACTGGGAGTATATTATACATTGCAAAGGGACTTAGTTCATAATCACCAGGCTTTTAGGTCACACATAGAAATGAACAGTGAATGGCTCTTTGGAATGCTTTTAGATATAGCCCAAGATAGCTTGAGTCTAGACCTACCGTGTCCCAATTCTCTGAGATCAGGGAAGTTCTAATCAGTCCATTGGCCCTGTAGAAACTTTAACATCAGTGTGGCTTTTTTTTTTTAGCACTTCAGTTCCCATTCTTGAGTTATCTTCCCAGCATTGTCCTCAAGCACAGTGTCAGCTACAGAAGGCAGTGGTGCTTGTGTCTCTGTCCCTGGGGTTGGGCTGACATTTGTCTTCCCATCTCCACAGCCTGCTCAGAGATGAGTACAGAGAAGTTGCTCAGAGACTCTTGTCTCTCTGAAGGGAAGACTAGAGCATCAGGGGACACACAGAGTTAAAATAGAAGAAAAAGGAGACCACTCTAAATCAGATCATCCCAAATGATCAGACTCTTCCCCTGATGGCCTCTTAGGACCAGAGCCAGACACAGGGCCAATGTCCTTAGCTCAGGAATGTATCACACAGCCTTAAGCTTTCCTGGGTGTTTTGCTGATGAAAAACAAACAAAAAGCCAAGAGAGGAGAGGTTCTGCAGGAAGGGCTAGGAAAGAGAAGGAAGCAAGCCAGACCCCTTCTGTGGGCTGTCCTCTCACTGGTGGAGCTGCATATTGTCTTGCTGCCCTCTGATGAAGCCATTTCCCACGGGTGTGTCTGACCATTATGAAGCCACTCTGGGGCTGAACAATCAATTCATCTTTGGTGTGGATAAAGGAGGGGAGGGTGGGATGATTCAGGAGTGATGAGTGGAATCTGGGGAGGGGAGCATGAGTCTGTGTTCAGCTTAATGTAGAAACAGAAAGAGAGGAAAAGAAATGTTATCCATGGTGTAGACACTTGTATTCCCTTTTCTGTCGGCTGAAGGCCTAGAAGCAGCACAGTCACAAAGTCTGGGTCTGGATTTTGTTTTCTAATGCTGTGCTCAATAAAAAGAACAAGAGCTTCCCAAGGAAATGACTGCCTACAGGGCCGTCAGGGAATAGAACAGCTTATCCTAGGGCACCCAGTGTTAGATAAGTAAGAAAGTGCTGGTGCACACACACACACAGACACACACACACACACACACACACACACACACAGGCACATAATACAAACATGTATATATATACATAATAAACATACATATGTATATATACATACATATTATACATACATACCACACACATATATACACAAGCATATGCATATACCTACACACAGAAATAAGCATTTATACACACACGAACACATAATGGATACATAGACATACATGCAAACACAAACATACATATATCACCACATATAAATATATACACACATGTACACACACATAGACAAACACACATGTACACAAACACACATGTACACAAACACACATGCATAGAAATACACACATTCACAAAAACAGATTTGAAAACATACACATATACAGACATATATACACACATAAACCACACAAATATGTATACACATACATATGATATACACATGTGCACATATATGCACATACATATAAACATGCCTATGTATATGGGTGCACATGCATACATGCATTCGTATACATGGGCATGCATACATTTACACACACACATGCTATAAAAGAGGCTTTTTAGAAGGACATAGAAAAAGACAAAGAGTTCCTAATCTGAAATGTAAAGTCACTCAGGAGCACTGACCAGTCTCAAGTACAAAATGTGTCTCCACAGCCTACACGGGCAGAGCTAAGTGATTAATGAAGAGAGTTTGCCTTCAAGAAAGTGAACCACAGTTCCCTGTCCTTCAGTGTGGGCTGCTTGTGCAGTGAGTTCTTTCTGGGAGCCCAACACAGGGAAAACACAACAACAACAACAACAACAACAACAACAAGAACAACAAGAACAACAAAGCAGGCGGATACCCACAGGGCCAGTTTACAAAACCTGACCAGCACCCTTCAGAATGTTCAAGGTCGTGAGAAGAAAGGAGTGGGAGATACTGTCCCAAGGAGGCTCAGAACACAAGACAAGAGTACAATACCCTAGACGGGGTCCAGAGACAGAGTGAGGACTGGGGCTCAAGAGGACGCCCACAGAGAACGCCGACTTCCCCCAAAGAGTGCTGGTTCGCCACATGGTAGTTATACCACTCTAATGGAGGAGGGTGCCACTGAAAAGCTGTGAACACGACACTAAGTCTTGGCTTTTGTGTCTACCTAAATCTCTCCTGATACAGAGTGGAAATTAAGACAGCAGCAGCAATGATGGGGTGAGGGGGCAGCTCAGACATGTTCCCAGTGTGACTGCACTATGTGCTGGGGGAGTGATGCTTCTCTCTCTCTCTCTCTCTCTCTCTCTCTCTCTCTCTCTCTCTCTCTCTCTCTTTCTCTCTGTCTCAGGGCTTTGGGAATTAATCATGCATAATGAATCAACTTAAAATTAGACCAAGCATTTTGGTAACAGCTGGTCCCCCAACTCCCCAGAATCTATAATATGTAATTTATTTTGACAGGTTTCTCACGGAAGTGCTAGTGAGGGGGTAACACAAGAGAAATGCTCAGCCTTTAAAAAGGGTCTGCTGGGTCCCCAACTAGGGGATCAGTTTGGAAGAGCTAGGTCCACCCCCAAGTCTTTGCATCCTCATCCTAGCTAGCTCTTGCTTCCGATCTGTAGAGGAATATGTGACTGCCTTTGCCAAGCAACAGACAGGTGCTGATGTTAGCTACCCTCTGCCACAGGGTGTGGCAGCCTCCTCCTCATCCAGCAAGTCCTGAGTACTGTTCCCACAGTGAGTCGGGTGCTCACACAGGACTAATGGAAGCCAACAACAGCACTGGACTGGAGCAGCTTCTGAGGATCAGGGACATTAGGAAGACATTGTAATGTCACTGATGTCAAGGGTTTCAGGAAACCTAGAGATGGACTCCAGAAAACTCTACAAGAGGTGCAGAGGACATGCTCTTTGGGCACATGGATGTAGAAGAAGCTTTGAGCTCTACATGAGAACATAGCTGGCCAGTGGTTTGACCTCAGCCTCCTGGGGCCTTGAGCATAGGAACTAGCCATAACAAGCCTAGACACTTTACCCATGGTACAGGAGCATCTTGGTGGCCCCTGAGTGAATTTCTTGGGAGCATTTTTATACCCTTTACAAACATAAGAGGGAAGAAAATTAAGCATTTACCCTTGAATAGAATCATTCCCCAACACCATAATTAGCTGTAGGAGAGTGAAATTCCAGGAAGTTTCATTTCATAGCTAAAAAGTCACTCCAAGAAATAGCTGCCCACACTCCTGCCTGTGTTCTCAAGTCTCCTGAGACACATGGTAGACCTTGTGTGTTGACTGAGGTATCACCAGTCCCATGTTGAGTTCTCATGTCATTGTCCTACCCTGTGAGATGCAGTCCCATTGCATCTTGGTCCCTAGAGCTTATTACTACATCCAGCACCGCTTAACCCCCTGCATGATAACCTGGTTGTAGGTTGTATAAGAAAGCAAGCTGGGCAATTCTTAGGCATCAAGTCAGTAAGCTTCAGTTCCTGCCTCCAGATTCTTTCACTGAGTTCCTGCCTTGCTTTCCTGAATGATGGACTACAAGCCATCAGCTAAGATAAACCCATTCCTTTCCAAGTTATTTTTGGTCAGTGTTTTGTCACAGTAACAGAAAATAAACCAGAACACTGTCCCAGAAAATAGTGGCTTGAGTGTAGAATAGGAAACAAGAATAAGTACAGGGAGTTGGGGTGCACTCACTGTTCTAGGAAACACTCTATTTCTCTGGGTTTCTACTTTCTTGTCATCTCTGTCTTGATTCCTCAGGTTTTAGTTTAGCATTAGTTTAGAGTGTAGTTCTACTGGCACAAGTGGGAGGGCTGGGAGTTTACCTTGGTTGCTCTTCCCCAGTAGCAATTCACTTGTTTTCTTGAGACAAGGTCTCTCGCTAGGTCTTGGCATCCACCAATTTGGGCAGGCAGATCATCCAATGAGTCCCAATCAGTAGAACCTACCTATATCCGCTTCCTTAGCACTGGCATTTCATACACACTCCACTATCCCTAACTTTTCAAGTGGATGCTAGGACCTGAGCTCAGGCAAGCACTTTATTAATTAAGCTAGTTCTCTAGTTCTTTTACATACATATGTATGTGTGTATGTATGTATGTATGTATGTATGTATGTATGTATGTATGCGCATGTATGTATGCAGGTATGTGTGTATAGGTCCTTCTAATAAGTATAGTCACTGTGAACAGTGTATCATCTTCCACCAGTGGAGGCACATAGAGTGCCTGAATGTGTTGATTACATCACTGAGGCACATAGAGTGACCCACTTAGAACATCTCAGTTGTTTAAGTACAATCTATGATGTATGTGCAATCATGAAACTAGTTAGCCCCACTGTTCGAAGCATATCCATCCTATGGAATGCTGGTCCTGCTCTGCTCCATGCAGTTTCCCTAGGGCCTATCACATTCCTAGAACCTGCTATAATCTTTTTATGAATATCCACCTTAAAACAAACAAATCCCCGAGTGAAAGGCACACATAGCAAAGTGTGTGAGTTAGGCCAAATGCACAAGGCTCATAGCCTTACTTCACTCACTCAACTCACCAGACCCTGGGGACCCAAAAAATGTGGGTGAGAAGCTGGGAGTGGAGAGAAGCACTGCCATGCTGTGGTCCTTATTGGAACCTGAGTGGGTGGAAACTGGGAGCCATAGGTACCAGAGACTAGACCTGGGTAGGAATGAGGTATTGTGGGAACTGGGCTCTTCCTCTAAATGAGATCCTACCCTTCTCAGGGCTAGACCCTAGATGGAACCAAAGCTCTAGAAACAGCCTAGAACAGAGCTGATACCTGCCAGGAACATGCTCAGGAGCACACAGCCACCTTGTGTTAGGCCCAACCCAGCTTATTGGGGTGGGGGGAGAGAGAGTGCTTTGTTATCTAATATCCATCACTATTTACCCAAATGGGAGGCCCTCAGCCCAGCCTAAAGTATAATGGGTAGCTGTAGGAGCCCAGGGTCCATCATGACAAAGCTATCTAGCTTAGCTGAGACACAGGAAAGAAGTTGGCTTGCCAGAGGCAATGCAGGGTTATGTGTGGGAGGTGAAGGAAGAGGGGCATGATCTCCCCAAGGGCACAGCTCCAGTAACAAACCTGGGGGGGGGGTGCAGATCCAGCCATAGGCCATTCTCCTGAACAGAGACTCCTTGCAAAAGACAGTCAACTCCTTTGTGTATCAAAAAAGAAGACTTCTACCAGATTGTTAAAAATGAGCAGCAGATAAAAATATAGTTCTGGTCCCTGGAGCCACGCATCCTGGCCAGGCTGCAAACAGCCTGCTTTTTTTTTTTTTTTTTTTTTTTTTTTTTAGGCTGAGACACTTCAAACTTGACTTTCTCCACAAGGCATAGTCTGCCCCCTAGTGTTGGATCTCTTGTAAAGACAACCCACTGCCAACATCTTCAGAACGCCTGAGGAATTTTTAACAGAGGCCCTGAAGGGCTTTTGAAATTGAATGTTGCTTGCTTTTTTTTCATTTCACAGACTTCTTGGTGTAATGTCTAAAGACGAAATAAAACTTCTCTCCCTCGGATGCAGCTGTGTTTGTCTAACATTTCTTGACTTTTCTTTTGTTCAGAAAATCAGGGTGAACCACCTTAGCAGACAGAAAAGATTCTAAACCCTAGAGACAAAGCACATAAGAACAGAGAAGCCTGACTCTGAGAAGGCTGACTCAAATACTTGCCCTTTGGTGGGGATTTTGGGTACTGAGGGTCCCTGTGCTCAAACTAGCAACCTAATGTAGGGTTAAGAGAACAGAGTGCCTTCGTTGGAATCATCCCTCTGCCGCTCACTAGGCACATGGCCTTGGGGATATTATTTCAACCCTCTGCTAAGTATAGCTGCAGTTTACGTGTGAACTCTGAGGCTTGTGTTGGAAGTTTGATCTCCAGTGAAATGTCCCTAAGAGGCACCTTCCTGAGGTGCCTCCAGGCCTGGAGTCTCAGGAATTCATCTTCCCTTAGAGATAACTAAGGGGGTTCATAGTTACAACGAGACCCAAAGTCATCTGAGGTTCTGCACATGTTTCTTAACATTGCGACCAAATACCTGACAAGATGCACCTTAAGGAAGGGCGACTTATACTGGCTCATAGGATCACAGCAGGGGCACTGTGGCAGGTGGCTCCAGCCTTCCACACTGGTAGAAACCTGTGACATGGTTTTTTACAGACTATGCAGCAGAGACAGAAACTAGAGCTGGAAGCTAAGCCTGACTGTAAACCTTAAGACCCACCCCATTCCCCTCTGAGACCCACTTTTCCCCAGTGAGGCCCAACATCCTAAAGATCCCACAACCTTCCCAAATGGCAGCATCTGCTGGGGCAGAGGGTTTAAATACAAGCCTGTAGGGGACATTCACACCTCCCTTTTTACACTCCCATTGTGGATTTCTCACACAGAGCTGAAGCAAGAGTGAGCCAGCACCACACCGCTGGCTAAATAAACCTCTTTTCTGAGGCATGACACAGCTTCAGCTATTTCAGTATAGTAACAGAAAACAGACCACTGCACCCCTTTCTTTGTCTACAACATGGGGATGCGGTTGGATTTGATTGGAGTTTCTTGAATGTTTGGTGAGTTAATGGTCATCTGGGAGTATGGCCAATGCTTGGTACATGGCATGAACTGCAAAATGACATCATCGGGGACATGACATCATCAGGGAATGACATCATCAGGGAATGACATCATCAGGGACATGACAGCTATCCTCAATTGTGTTGCTATTGCTGCTCTTCAAGCTGAGGCTAGCCTAGAGTTCACTGCACAGATAAGGAGTGTGACAAATATTAGTCCCATGTAGCTATCGTGTCCAAAGCCCTTTCCGTTGGGAGCTGGCTCATTTCTAGAACCATCCATGCACAGATGGACTGAATCCAGGCAACCCTAACGAGACCAGGAACCCTTATGAGGGTCATAAAGAAGCAGGACCAAAGAGAGGAAGGTTGTTCCAGAGCACTTCAGCAAGGGCAGCAGTTAACCAGGCAGTGAGAACAGGAAAGGCATCTCAGTCTAGATGATCTTGTTGGGACTTGGCTGTCGGCCCCTATCTACTCTTTCCTGACTCACTCCCTCTCTGCCTTCCTTGGCATTTGCCCCAAACAGTTTCAGCTGGTCAGAGCCAGTTCCATTTGCCCCTGCCCAAGGACCCTTGGGCTGGAGATGATTGGCATAAGAAGACAGACCCAGAGAGGGTGTGTGGCTTGTTCAGTGTCACACAGGAATTGTGTGGCAGAGCCTAGCTCCTCTTCTTAGGTTGCCCATTTTGGTCCTGCACCTGGAGAAAGGAGAGGTCCTCCATCATAGGCAAATTCAAGGACATCAGGTGTAAAGGACAGCCACAAATCCCAACTGCTGTGGGACTAAGACTTGAAACTATCAGACAATAACATCCATGGTTGATGGTTAAAGGGCTCCCCTCAGTGGTCATCTTGCTGACAACCAAGGTGCTGGAGGACTTTCCAGCTGGTTTCACAGGACTCCTCCCTGTAAGGAGAAGCAGAAAGCACTGTATCATGGCCTTCTGAATAAGGCAGATTTGATGTTTCTCAGGCATCCTTGCACTCTAACCCTTTGTGGTCATTCTGTAAACTACATAAATAGATTGATGTTGATGATGAAGCTAGGTAGATATGTAGGTAGAAAGAGATAGATGATAGATAGATTATAGATCCAGTCTTTGATGTGCAATATACGACCTGAGAGTTAATATCTGTAATAAATTAGGAATGAAGAAACTATGTTTTCCTAAACAGAGACTAAGGGGAGTGGTACTGCTTGGCAAGTTGCTGCCAACAAAACTACCACAGTTTGTGAATTTATTTTTATTCAAAAAATTCTGGTATTGTGGAAAAGCACAAACATGTTTATCTATGTTTCTGGCATAACATGGTCATGGCACTATGGGATCAAAGGATTAGTGAGATAGTGGGGCAGTAGAGGGAAGATGAACCTAGGAATATATCATGAGGAAAGATCACAATGCTTTGGCTGGAGATGAATGGGTGAATGGATGGATGGATTGGTGGGTAGATTGGTAGATGGGTGGACATGTTGATAGGTGTATAAAGGGGTGGGTGGGAGAATAAACGGGGAGATACAAAAATATACATAGTGTACACACATGTGCACATATGTCCTATTTACATAGATTTATATGTAATATATGTAATATGTTTGGGTGAGGAGCTGTATATTCCATGCAGGAAGACTTAGAGAAGGATCAACAACAAGGAAATGTTTGTGTTCAGAGAAGCCAAAAGGCACAAGAGTTCATGAGAAGAGGAAAGAGTAACCAGGAGAGGCTGGAGGGCCAGAAAGACAGAGTGAAGTCTGAGCAGTGTTTGTCAGGATGCTGAGAGTAACAGTGGGTAGGGAACCCAGGCAGGGCCTGAATCATCAGGGTATGGGGAATGCTTGGGTGGAGAATGGAGGAAAGAGGGATCTAGGTGGACTCCTGTAGGAGCCACATAGGTCATTTGGACACTCACATTGGCTGGGGAAGAGATACAAAGAAATTCATTGGCTGGTATGAGCTCATTCATCCCAGTGACCAAGCCTTAGATGCTTCCTAAATACTTCTCATTGCTTATGGATGCCTGTTGCTTGATGTCTTAGGTCTCCAGTTCCTGAAAACATTTAGATTCACTTACCAGACTTCCTTATAGACCTTTTGATCTGACTAGTCGGATGTGAACAGAATCAAGATGAACATTTCAGACATGGCCCATCATGAGCCTCCCAGACTTGGGCTGCCTCCTACTGGCTCAGTGGGTGGGAAGGATCCCAAGGACTGTAAGCCGAGAGGAGTCACAAGATGGAAGGAACCTGGGATATTGAATGATCGCATAGATCGAAGACCTATCTGTCCCGATTGAGCCATGACACACTGAAGTGGACAAAATTGTTGAAGTGCTGTGTATGTTACAGAAAGTACCCTGTCTTGATTCTTAGTAATTTTGGTTTCTTCCATTTCTGTGACTTTGGCTTCTTGCAGATTCCTCTCATTATTCTTTTATCTCCAAGGTCTTCTACAATTCTGTCACCTGTAATCAAAGTTTAACTATGATCTATAAGTAGACATGGCCTTAGAGACCATTTCCCCAAAACCAAGGTCCCTTAAATGTCACACAGGTATGATGGTGCATTCAGGACTAGAAGCCAGGCCTCAAGTTCCTCCCCCCTTTCCCTTTCTGTGGCTCTGGAATCTATTTTGTATGGAACATAATAAATCGGGATTCCTTTGACAGAGTGAAATGCACAGAGTCACCTCCAGGCATTGATTTTTTTCCCAGAGGACCCCCACATCAGCCCTGGGGGCTCAGAGTGGGGATCGATGGTGGGGTCTGGCTCTGTGGTTGTAAATTGCAGTACAGGGAAGCAGGCAGAACTGTTCACTGGCCATAAATTCAGCCTCAGCCAGCAGGCCAGCTTTTCTACTTTGGTGATTCTACCTCATAGATCAGAGAAAAGCGGGGGAAAGGGGCCTTTTTCCTCATCTGCTTTCCCTCAACACTTTATAGAAACTTTTAATTTTGAAACAACTTTAGAGTCCAGGAAGAGTTCCAACAATAGTTCAGGGAGCCACACACTTTGTCCAGCATCCCCTGATGTAAACATTTTATACAATTCAATTATCAAGACAGAATCAACACTGGTACTGCCATGAACTGAGCTATAGTTTCTGCTAGGACTATCTCAGTTTTCCACTAATATCCCTTTCTGTTTTAACCCAGGATGCAGAGGTTGTCATACCTCCTGCCAATCTCTGAGCATTCCTGTCTCTATGGGTTTGCATCACCATGGCAGTTCGGAAGAATACTGGTTTGGAAGAGATCTAGAATTTTATAGATGGCCCTTCAACTTGAGTTTGTCTATTGAGTGTGGCTGAGGGTTTCAGGAGGAGATTGCAAAGCAGAAGTGCCTTTCTCTCTGTGTCACCCTCAGGAGTCCACGGCGCTGTGATTCATCACTCATGATAGCCTCCTCACCTGTGGACAGCGTGGCATCTACTAGCTTCCACCACTGTAGGGTTCAGTAGTCTCCTTGGTCAGCCCCTACACAAGGGGCCTCTGGATGAAATGGGAAAGACAGGATCTTTTTTTGACAGTTTGTCATCTTTACAGATGCTCATGAACAGGAAACAGTGAGCAAAGAGCTAGGCTCAGAACCACTTCTTATAAAAACAAA
Source organism: Rattus norvegicus (assembly GCF_021556685.1). NCBI lineage: Eukaryota > Metazoa > Chordata > Mammalia > Rodentia > Muridae > Rattus > Rattus norvegicus. The sequence goes on along the minus strand of NC_141534.1, from coordinate 199,626,281 downwards.
AACAAACAAACAACTTTTTTCATTGTGTGCATGTGTGTGTACACATGTGTGTGTGTGCGTGTGTGTGTGTGCTCGCACATGTGTAAGTGTGTGCACATAAAGTGCAGGACCCCACGGGTTGGGGATTTAGCTCAGTGGTAGAGCGCTTGCCTAGGAAGCGCAAGGCCCTGGGTTTGGTCCCCAGCTCCGGAAAAAAAATGCAGGACCCCATGGAGATCAGAGGTATTGGATCCCCCTGGAGATGGAGTTGGACACCGTGGTGAGTCACCTGACATGGGTGCTGGGCACCAAACTTAGGTCTTCTGCAAGAGCAGTATTCACTTTTAGCTGCTGAGCCATCTCTCCATCCCCCAACTGACCTCTTGAAGCACTTGGTGGATGCTGAGGACATTGGGAGTCATCTACTTCCTGCTTCACTCTGCAGTCAGCGAGAAAGAGGGATGAGATTCCCCGAATCAGGCTTCGAGTCTTCTGAGGGAGTCGGGTGTTTGTACCTTTGTTCTGTTGGATAAAGTGAATAAACTAAGGAAAGTGGGCAGTGTAGATCAGGGGCTGTTGCATTTGCCGACGGGCAGATGCTAGAGCCAGATACTCAAACACTGGGGGTGTTGTGTGTTTGGTTTGGGGACTGGATACGGGACAAAGGTCTTTGAGCATGCTAGGCAGGTGTTCTGTCACTGAGCCACAGCCCAGACGTTCTCCAATATGAAACACCTTCAGTAAGAAGCAACTGGCAGATCAAAGCTCCCCACTAAAGAGCAGCTTGTGTTTGGGAATGAAGGTTAGGAGTGTCAGTGTGCTTGGGAAGAGAGGCCATGGCAGAGGGAGGCTAGATCTGCTAGGTCAAGCTCCAGCACACTTCGTACCATATTAGCTACCTGACAAATAGAGGAGCCTGTCCTGCTTATGGGATAATGTTCTCAGCTTTGGCTGTGTTAAAATCTCACAGGAAACATTACAAGCACTAATTCCTTAATTCCCTGGAAAATGATAACTTCATTTGTGTTCAGGGGACCAGAAATGCAGCAGTTTTTAAAAGCTCCCTTAATGAGTGTTCTGTTGTACTAGCATTGCAAAGCAGCAGACTCCTTAAAAGTGTGGTCCTCCCACGCAAAGGACTCCTCAGAATGTGGTCCTCCTGCCCAAAGGACTCCTCAGAGTGTGATCCTCCCCAACCCCCGCCAACCTCCAAGACATCGAGAGAAACCTGGGGCTGACCCACCCTGCTCCAACCCCCTTCCTTACACCTTCCATTTTCTCCTCTCTTCTCTCAGATGGAATTTTAACTTACCTTTGAGGTTTGTCCTTTGCCAAGACTCACATCCCACCTCTGTGCAGGAGGGGGAGGGACCAGCAGGAGGTTCAGGCCACAATATTTCACCATTTCTGAATCTTATGGGAGGTTGTACAGACAGGTACTTAACCCCTGCTCTGTACCACGCTCCAAACCTTCCAAGGTCATTGTGGAAACTATATTCTTGTGCCTATTGGATGTTTGAAGAGGCTGTAGATCAGGAAGGGTAAACAACCTGCCCAAGGTCACACAGCGTGAAGCCCACCTATGAGGCTGAGGTTCAATGGCATCCTGGTCCCTTCTAACTCTGAACCCTTTTCCTGTCAAGGAATGTGTGTTTGCCCTCTGTCTTTCCCTTTTGTTTATTTATTTTTGTTTTGTTTTAAATATTATTTGGGTGTGGTGTGTGTGTGTGTGTGTGTGTGTGTGTGTGTGTGTGTCGTGGGGAGTAGATATGCAAACTTTGTGGAATAGATTGGTTTTCGGTTTTCTCTTCTTACTTTTATGTGGGTTCTGTGAACCAGACACATGTCTGGACTTTATGGCCAGTTCTTCCAATCTGAGCCACCTTACCACTTCTGTTCTGTTCTGTTTTGTTTTTTTTAATCAAACCAACCTAAATACATTTTTATTAAATGTGAAAAAATAGTGGGGTGGTGCTGACTACCTGCCTGGCTCTGCTGTGCCGTCAATGAGGTGAAAATAGGTCCAACAACAGCCTTGGAAAACCATCAAGGATAGCCGTGCTGACCCCCTCCCCCCTTGTGTGACTTTCCTCAAAGCTGACTAGAATAAGACATTCAGACCCTGTCCTCCTTCCTCAACTATCTTCAGGTCTCAGCATCCACAGCTCCCACCTCCTGCTCTGGGTAACGATAGTGTTCCACTTCCTGTACAGATAGCCTGCCACTTGTGTAGTATGGTGGTCACCTTGAGGGCTCTTTGGGTGGAACTCAGGGCAGAAGCCTCTGGATCACTACTTGGGACGAGGCCCAAGTCTCCATCTCCCAGAAATTCCCAGGGCCGGTCTGAACAAGGAGGGGACACAGTGAGCACTGAAGTAGCTTCTGCACCAGGTCACCCCATGCACCCACAAGACAAGGATGAGTGCTACCCAGTGCATCCCCTGGGCCAGCCCAGCATGCTCACCTAAAAACCACCACCCCCTACTTTCAGTTGTAGACATCCTCTTGAGGGATGGAAGCAAGGTTCTCAGATCACAAGCATGGACAATACACCCAGAATCTAAGCAAGCACCCAGCCACCCTTTCTCATTAGAGTTTGAGAAACATAGCCTGGGTCTCCATCAAGGATCTGTGGCTTTATGCTCACCTGAAGGCTTATTAGAAAGACGAATTCACAGGACAAAGTAGTACCACCAGTAGAAGTTAGTAGAACATAACCTGTCTTACCCAGACTTCTAGGAGAGACACCTACTTGGAGTTCGTCCTTCTGCCTCCACACAGACTTGCTAACTGGAGAATTTACTCACCCCAAAATTGTCAGTAAGATGAGCAGGCTGGGAAGCAGCCTACCAAAGGGTCAAGAAGACCAGTCTGAGAGAGTCATCCTGCATATAGGGACTTTTTAGCCCTTGTTGGGAAGACAGGCATCTTGAAGTCATGCTGGAAGCCACACCAGAACTCAAGCGACTGGGGGATGACCAGAAACTGGGAGAATAGTCAGGCTCAGGATACTCTCTGGCTCCTTCCAAGGTTCAACATCCTGGAAAGCACCAATACTAGGAGATGTGACCAGTGTTGAGCCTTCTTGCATCTGGCATCTTCCTGCTGACTTTGTTTCCCAAAGTCTGGGTGTGCTGACAGATGACAGGAACCTCTAGAAGGGCCAAGTGACAAAATTCTCCAAGATCTAAGAGTACATGTCATGACAGGGAACTGTTCCACAGTGGCCCGTGCTCTTTTAGCACCCATCTGTGCATGTGTGTCCATGTGGGTAAAGAAGAGCCAGGCTCCAGGTTTAATTTCTTAATTGTGCACTTATTGAGATTCCCAACACCTAGAAAGCTGGTAACTGTATCTGGTGACTTCATCAGTAGATGACGTCATATACTACCAAATGCACAGGGGGGGCACAAAGTAGGTTCTCAAGCCCATCTGGCAGCAAGCATCACCTTTCTCTAGACTTCCTTTCCACCCGGAGACTCATTAGTATGGCTTTTGGTGGAGACCACCGCAAGTCAGAAAGGTCAGTCTTGAGAAGGCCTAAGCAGACAGATGGTAACCCTCTGGGTTGTCCCTGGCCATCCTGTGTTGATTGACCACTAGAGCACTGTCACCATTGGAATCATAGCATCCTGTCTGCTGGGTCCCCCAAACGCTGGTGCCTCCTTGTCCTCTTTTAGACTCTGCTCATCTAGGTGCCATATCTGTTGTCAAGCTCCAAAGCTCAGAACTTCCTGTTCCAGATCAGCTAGTACTCTAGCATCCCAGTGTTGCCATAACAACTGGCCAGAACCAGAGTGGATTTAAAAAGCAGCCAATTACTTCCTGAGGCTAGAATTCTAAAAGTCAAGGTGTCTCCAGGACTATGTTCCCTCTCAAGGCTCACAAGTGGTTCCAGTCTTTTAACATTGTTATGACACTGTCTGTCACCCACAAAGTTCATGCTTCAGAGTTCACAGTGGAGTTGCTTTTTAAAAATTACATCATGTTTAAGTAAGTTTACAACTTTGTGTTGAGCCACAATCATGGCCATTTTCAGCTCCATGTACCCCAAGAGTTTCATGCTGAACAAAACTGCTAGGAGAAAAAATGTTTACTCTCTCCTCCTGGTGGCCCAGAAATTTCAAGCTTTTAGCTTAACTCAGTTATATCTCTAGACATGGATTCTGTTCTGGAATTCTGCTCATAGGTCTTAAGGACTGGGATGAGAAAATCTTTGAGTAAGGCACAAGTCACCTCATAGCTGCCATTGTGTCCCATCAGGTCCCTGTGCACATGAGCAGAGTAGCTCTCCCCTTTGTGGTTCTGAAGCCCTTGCTGCTGCCCTGTGGTCTTTGACACTCTCCCCTCTTTATCCATCAGGGTCTTGGAAAGGGCAGGAGCATAAAGATGTGTTTATTCAGACCCTGTGGCTGACCCATTGCTCCCTTGAGCAACTTTAATTTTCAGAACAGGCCCCATATCACCATGAGGTGAGAATCATTGACTCCTCCTTACAGATGTGGAAACTGAGGCTCAGGAGGCAAGTGGCTTGTTTAATGCCACACAATCAAAAGACATGTTTAAGACTCCAACCAAGGTCTTTAGAGGCTAAGCACTGTTGAGCTCAGTGTCTGCCACAGCAAATGGAGAATCCCTCCTTCTACAACATGGGCCAGGCTCATGACAAATCCTCTGATTAGAAAAGGACAGGTGTATAGGAGGTAAAGATAGTGGAGCAGCCATTTCCATATCCATCCCCTGCTGTCTATGCCCCTGAGAACACACGGATGGGGTGTCGTGACAGTGATATTTCAGGACATAAATATCCTCCAGAGAGCCCGTGCCCTGCTGCTCAGCTTGTTACGGCAATCTTTCGCATTTCCTAGCATCTGCTGTTCAGAATGTTTCAAACCTTGAATAGAGGATGACGTTTGGGTGTAAATCAGCAGTGGAGCCCAGCCTCGCCTCCTCTGGGTCCTGGGCCGCGCCGCCTCTTGTGTCCTCAGCTGCTGAGCCACCAGTTATTTTAAGTGCTACTTGGTTTAAAGGCCTGCTGACAGATCGGTGGCTTTTCTGTATGTGGTGGGTCATTTGTGTGACTGATTCTTTGCCTCGCACTGCCTGCTGAAGGACAGCTCTGAGTGTGTTAAAGCACGAGCTCTAAGGTCGGCCGGATGGCAAGCAGTGAGCTGAGCCAATAGAGAGGCCCTGCATACATTGTTTCCTCCCACGGCCTGGTCAGCAAGGAAATAAGAGAAGAACATTGAGAGACTTTTGGGTCTGATGTTAGGTCTTTTTCACTGAATGCGGAGTTTGAAAGCTGACAACCATTGGCTAACAGTCTCCTCCAGACAGCCATAGGCTGCTGTTACAGCTGTAGCTTCCCAGGGCTTTCTGAGGCTATCCTCCCAGGACTATCTACCTAGATGGCTGAGAGAAGAGGGAGAAGTCATTGCTGACTCATCTCTGCAACTCACCTGGATCTGCTGGCCCTGCCAGAAGCTTGACTTCTCTTTGTCACTCCATGGGGACAGGCTTTTGTTTGCTGCTAGTTGGCAGCATTTGTTGTCAAACTGTGTGTGTCCAAGTTTCCCTGTTTATGGGGTGCTGTCCTGGGCTGAGGACACTGGGACAGAGGATACCCTCTTGTTCCCAATGGGAATGAACCTGGCCATGTTCATTACACATGGCTCTTCAGGTTTCCATCTCTGTGGGCCGTGACCTCGGGCTTCTCATTCCATCCTCACCCTGGTATGGCAGCAAAATGAGAGGAGTCATATTGGCCACGGTCCTAAGGAACCCATTATTTTGTGTTGTTTGTGTGTGTGTGTGTGTGTGTGTGTGTGTGTGTGTGTGTGTGTTTTGTTTTTGTTTTGGGTTATTTTTGTTTATTTGTTTTTGTTTTTGTTTTTAGGGGGAAGGGCAGACTTTGTGTGCCTTTTAGAAAGACATTGCTATGATCCATAGCAGCGTCCTGCCCTCTACCTCCCACAGGTGCTGAGGGTAGGCTCTTTGCCTTAGTCCTTTGTCCCATGTCTGAATGGGACACACACACACACACACACACACAAGACACACACACAAGACACACACACAAGACACACACACAAGACACACACACAGACACAAGACACACATACAGACACAAGACACACACACACAAGACACACACACACAAACACACACACACAAGACACACACAGAGACACAAGACACACACACACAAGACACACACACACACAATACACACACACAAGACACACACACAGACACAAGACACACACACAGACACACACACAAGACACACACACAGACACAAGACACACACACACACACACACACACACACACACACACACACACACGCTGAGATCCCTAGCCCCACAGAAACTACCAAGGCTCTGAATGGGAAGAGACTCCCCAAATCCAGCACCCACTGGATTTTGACCAGTAGGAAAAGATGCCCTGTGGAAAGTTGAAAAGTTCTCTTGGGTTTTTTTTAAATATCAAATGGACAAAGCTTCAATCCAAGAGAAAAGACAAATTGTGGAGATTGCACATCGTGAAACATACGACAGCAAAATGCATCAGATTAAAATTACATGTATAGATTCAGATAAGTCTAAAAAAGATATTGAAGGAACAGTCCACCATGTTGTGTGGAAGAACACATACAGTTTGATGTCACAATGAAACCCTAAAACCTAACCACAGAGGACCTTGCTTTGCATTTCTAGGCTGACTGAGTACAAGGCTCGAAGCAGGATGGTGGGTTTTCAAACTCAGGGCTGAGGCCAAGAGGCAGTGTTGGTTGTCCTGAAGGACAGGACCTTAGAGTAGGCTGTTGTCCTCCTCCTGATGTCAGGCAAACTTGTTACTCAAAGGGAATCTGTTGGCTCTGTTCAGCCCCAGCTCTCCTTCTATGCTCTTGGGCAAGCATCCTGTCTCAGGAGAGCATTTCTAGAGAATGTGGCTGAAGCTGCCATTGGTTAATGATGAAAACTGGCCCGATAAAAGCCAAACAGAGCACCCAATGCCAGGTTCCTGCCAAAGTCATGTGTTATGACAGGTTCATGCTTCCCAGTGTCTGATGCATTAATCAAAGCCACCCAACGTAGATAACCAAGAGTCAGAATGAGAGTCCCCAGAGAATCATGGTGTTTACTTAGGACCAGCAGAACATGACAGTGAAAGCTCAGAGGCCACAATAAAACATTCAAAAAGACTGTAACAAGTTCATATAAACAGAAATTAGGAGCTTTGCCTCAGGAATTCTGAAACAGTTACAATGATAATTACCAAGGAACTGAGCCTAGGTCTTCCGCAAGACCAGAAATGTTCTTAACCACTGAGCCATCTCCCCAACTCTGGAGGAAGCTCTCATTTCGTTCACAGTGTGTAATAAATGACTTCTAGGCATTGGTGTGTGCTATGGGTCTGGAGAAGGCCAGACTCTACAATGCATGGAATAATTCAGTGTCTCTAAGCACCTGAAACCAGGGTGCCTGACAACCTGAGACAATGCTGCAGTATTTCAAGCTATAGTTTTCAAACCTCAGGTGGGAGATGTCCCAGCTCAGATCTCAAGGGATGGATGGGTTTAATTGAATCAGATTAGAAAAACAAATGAATCAATCCAATCCCTTGTGTGTTCCTACCTAACAGTGATCTTCTGTTCTACTCTCTGCACGAGTCCAGTCGGAATGTAGGAAGAACTGAAGGGCCCTGAGGTCCAGAAGCTCCATGGAGACCTAGATCATTGCCCCCAGGCCTCTTCTCCCCATCACTCTCATGCTAGCACACATGGCGCCAGCCATCTGGGCAAGCCCCTTCATGCTCCTTAGGCAGACTAAGTAGTAGTAGTACTGTCTCTAGGTCCCAGTGTTTGCTGTGCCATCGTCATGGACTGCTGTTCCCTACATGTCAGAATGCTTTCCCACCTTTTATATCTTTACCCAGATGTCACCTTCTCCACACATTTGCTTCTGCTGACCCCTCTAATGTGGCCCTTTGCCTTCTGCTTCTCAGCCCTTTGCTGCTTGGTTTGTGTCTTAGCTTCTCCCTGAGGAATAAGCTGGTTTTCTTTTGTATTATGTATTGGCTTTTGGAGCATGGGTGGTACTTTGTATAGAAACCATGCTAAGCAGAGTAGATAACTGTTTGCTAGAAGTGAAAAGGCTGAGGAAAGACCCTTGGCCACACCTGAAGGTGTCTGCACTCTCACCTGGCAGCTTTTGTTCACCCACTGCTGCAGGCCAAGAAGCTTTAAGAGAGATGAGAGGGGAGTGTGTGGAGGCCCCATGTCCCCAGGCCTCTACAAAGGCCTCAGTAAGGTAGGCAGGGTTTCTTCCAGTCCCTGAGTACTCTAGACAAACTCCCAAGAAATAGAGAAAGCTCAAGTCTAGGAAGGGCGTGGAACCCTTTGTGCCTGTTAGATGGTTAGGCATAAAGTAGATAGGTAAATAGATTATAGTAATAGATAGATACATAGATAGATAGATTAATAAATAGATTAAATTAATAGATTAGATTAACAGATAATACATAATATTTATCTTAAGGCTTTGCCTCATACAATTAATAAGAATGACAAGTCATAATATCAGTGGTGACAATCAATAAAATGGAAACCCAGAAGAAACAAGAGTGTAGTTCCCATTTAAGCTCAAAGGCCTAGGAGGCAGGAAGGCTAGTGGATAAATCTAATCTGATGGCAGAAGACAAGAAGACTGAGAGGGAGCCGATGTTTTCTTTTTAGACCAATGTCCCCATTAGAAGGAGACATCATCTCTCACCCATGTAAACAGAACTTTCTACTTAATGCAGAACTTTAAATAATTTGGTAATTCCTACCTATATAGAAGAGGACTATCTGCTTTACAAAATACATACATTAAAATGTCAATTTCATTGAAAAACTTTGCCACAGACATATACACAATAGTATTTGACCAAACAAACATACAAAAGCAGCTATCACAAGAGATACAGGAAAGAGCACGACTCCCAACTCCACCATGCTCCTAGTGCCCCAGGGATGTCTTCATTTCTCTGAGTCTTAAGTTTCTTCTTCACTGAATGGGCACATCCTTAGTAGCTGTGTAAATGTTTTTAACACCCATGCTTTGCTCCATACTCTGCTTTGGAAATCCTTAATAAAATTTAAGATAATATATTAATAATATTAATAAATGCCCCTCATTATGTTTTTTTGGGGGGTGGACCTAAGTGGAGATGACGTTCTCGATTTCTTGGCTAAGTGCTTGAGAATATGAAAGGAGATGGGACAGAAACCATCCTGCTCCATGCCTAATGCACAGTACTTGGTCATACCACAATTTCATCATGAGCAGAACATCAAGCTGTTCCTATTCAGGCTGGGACTTCAAAGCCAGAAGGACCAGATATAGAACTGGCTCTAGAAGAGTTGGTGGTCCATGTATAGCCTAGTGCAACCAAACATAAAGTCAAGAAGTATATGCTATTCTAATTTAATTTCTGTTGCTGTGAAAAAATACTCAGGAAGAAAAGCTTCTTGTGGGGAGGGAGTTATTTCAATGTCACGTGATCAGGTTTATCAAAACAACCCTACTCCTGGTACCAATTTATCTTCTAGTTTCACTCCTGTTTCTGTAATAAAATACCCTGATAAAAAGCAACTTACAAAAGAATGGATTTATTTTAGCTTAAAGTTTCAGGTTATGATCCATCATAATACAGAAGTCACAATGGCAGGAGCCTGAAGCAGCTAGTCGCATCACATCCACAGCTAAGAGCAAAGAGAAGCAAATGCATATGTGCTCAGTTGCTTACCTGCTTATGTGCAGCTCAATTTCTATGCTTCTATATAGTTCAAAAACCCCTGCCTAAGCAATGGCTCTACCCAAAGTGTACTGGGTCTTCCCAAATCAATTGATTTAATTAAGAAAATCTCCCACAGACATGTTCACAAAATAACCTATGTAGACAATGTCACATTGAGACTCCTTTCTCAGATAATTCTAGACTGAATCCAGATGACAAAATTATTTCTTTATCCTTGTTGAGAACTGAGAAGGTGGAAAGGGTCCAGGGAAGAAAGAGGAAGAGGATAAAGAACAGGAAGAAGTTCTAGTACCCCGAGTAAGGACCACACAATGAACATGGAAGGAAGGAGGCCCCAGTTTGGCTGTGCATGATGTGCAAAGTCACTGGAACGGTGGGCGATTCAGGACCCCTAAATTGTTGTGTCTTTAAGGAGACACCTAGTCTCTCTGTGCCCTGGGCTCTTACTAGGAATAGGGAAAACAACACAGATGTAAATGCATGGTGCTTGGTGGTTGGGCACGGTGATTTTTCAACTTGGTGTATCAGGTGATGTCATTTTCTCTTCAAACCTTGCTGGTGCTCCTCACTCTTGAGACTGGAATGTTGGGTTCTTTAAGTCTCTTCTGTCTCCTCTATGACTTCTTCCCCCTCTGCTTACCCAATGACAGCACTTGGGACAGCTGACTTGTAGGTGAGGAGTCTCTGGCACCTGCCATCTCTAGAGTATACTTACTCTCCCTTCTTGCTGGAGCAATTTGGTCTTTAGAACAAATCCCCTCCATGACTCACCTAGCACGGCCCTCAGTTCCCCCATCTCCTTATGCCCCACTTCATATTTGAACACCCTGCTCACCTTTCACCCAGGTTGCAATCTTTGTGTGTATTAGACACATGAATTTCCTCATTTATTTTGTCTCTCCACCAGTCTACAAAACCCTCAAAAGGTGGGGCCTTTATCTTGGCCATGTTGTCTTGTTTCCAACACCCTAGATGTGGCACTGAGTTTCTCTTGAGATGACAAATTCCTTTTTTCACAGACATGGGGATTGGGGCACAATGAGAGAATATGCGTACCAAGAACTCTCTGCTCTCAGGCTTGGGCTGGTCCCTGGGTGGTGAGCCGGTGGGTATTTAAGATCTGATACTCCAGAGCAAAGTCCTGGTTGTGTTTACTGGTTCATCTGGTGTAAATATTGCCAAAATGTATGGTGCTAAACTATGTGTCTGGTGAGCTCTGAAAGAAAACAGGGTAAGCTGATACAAAGCTATTCCTTGCCGTGTCTCAGTAAAAGTAAATAAATAAATAAACCTCTGGGCTGCGTCATATGCAGTACCGCCACAAACCACCAGGGGACAGCCTCTCCCCACTGAAGACATACACTCTCTCACCCCCTCCGCACTTTTGCCAGGCAGGGCATGTTGGGCCCCTGTTTGGTTTATGCGTTGTTGGTGGTGCCCAGCCCTGGAAAGCAAACATTGTACAAAACTGAAGTGAACAAAACAGATTGGGAAGCTGAACAGATCACTGGTGACCCCTGCAGACTGGAGAGTCAGTGAGTGGGAGACTGAGAAGGATCCCCTCCCGCTGAGAAGCTTTGGCAGGTGACACTTCCCAGCTGGCTTTAGGCTCTGTCTGAGGTTCTGGCTCCTAAAGGCCAGCTCAGTGTCCCTGGCTCATTCTCTTAATCCTATTCAATTGGGCCTTGCGGATGAGACCAGCAGGCTAGGGTTCGACTTGGAACTCTTGAAACTGCCACATCCCCTTCTAGTATTCACTGTAACACAGAGTGGGGACATTTCTTGGTAAGAACTCTGGGTCATCACCAAAGTGACCCTTTTACTCTGGTTAAGAAGCATAGACCCAAGTCAGGAGCCCCTGTTTCCCAACACCAGAGGCTTCAGAAGCGTTCATTCCCTTTCACACACGCAAATGACAAACCTTAACATCCTCCTTCTTTCCCCAGGCATCTCTTAGGGCCTTTACCCTTGGATTCAAACACATCCACAAGTGAAGCCCGGTGGCAAAATCTGAACCCTCCATTAGCAAAGAGGGTGTGGGGTCATCCCACCCCCAGGGGCTGGAGTTCAAACATGAGTTCAGGGCCTAGTTCAGCCACTGAAGCCTGGAGAGCAGACCTTGGGAGACGGTTCAGCAGAACAGCTCCCAACGGGGAGTAAGGTGGTGATGGGGGTACCCAGCCTCTTAGCCAAGGTTGATTTCTGCTTCTTCGGCTGGTCAGTGGAGACCAAACAAGACTGCTCCTCTGATCAGTGAGAGTCATGTCCAGTCTGAGTAGTACAGCTACACTTCCTTGTAAAACCTGTGATTTTTTCAGAAGGGAAGCTTTAGCCATTAAGTGTCACCTGGCTTTGTGCTAGCCTGTCCCTGTGTCAGAGGAGAACTATAGAACAAGACGAGGAAAGCCATATGTCCCTATAGTAGTAACATCATCAAACCTAAGCCAACTGCTCACTGTGAGGCAAAAAATTGATGGCTCTGATGTTTAAAAATGCAGGCAGCATCTTCAAAGGACATTAACTAGTTTTCTAAATGGAATTTGAGGACAACAGCATACAGAAGCCCCTAACCTAGAGCCTGGCCATTTTCTCACAGCTAGCATGTTGTGTAACAGTTAACTCCCTAGTGGGTAGGCCCAGGGCTGCTCCAGGGCCCATGAGGGCCTAGGGTAAGGGGCCATTTGCTTTTCTCCAATCTCCCTTATATGTCACTCGTGCACACACACACACACACACACACACACACGCACTTGCACACTCACACACACTCACACATACACATTCACACACACTCACACATTCACACACTCACACACACATTCACACGCTCACTCACATACACACACTCACATACACACACTCACACACACTCACACACACTCACACATACACATACACACACATACATACACACACATTCACACACACTCACATACACACACATACATTCACGTACACACATTCACACACACACACTCACACACACACATTCACACACACACTCATTCACACACACATACACACACATACTCACACACACATTCACGTGTACACACACACACACACACACACACACACACACACCACTGGAGGTTAAAACTGACTTTTGTTGTTTGCTTTTCTGTTTTCTCATTTGCCCAGCTTGAATGGGAAACAGGTGTTATTCATAGAAACTGAGGCAGGTGATGAGAGATTGCTGTGTTGTGCTGAGGGTGGTGGAGTTTTAGGTCACAGTCCTGTCCCGTGGAATGATAGGTAGTCTGTGACACAACTCCACCCATGCCAGAGATCTCCAAATAGAAACACAACCAGAGGTCTGCCAGGGATGGCTCTACCCTCACGTTCCTCCCAACCCTGCAAGCTCCCGCTCAGGAGCACGTGCAGAGGGTGCCGCACTGCAGAGCTTCCCAGAGGAAGACGGTGGTACAATGGTAGTTGGGGTGGGAATGTAGGGGGACAGCGAGCATGTTCCCCATGGGTGTCCCTGCCAAGCCTGAGCACTAGGTCCCCCAGGAGGCATTCCAGGGCTCCGCCGCTGGACAGGCCTGGGCCTCTCGGACACCTGAGACACCACCGCAGTTGGGGAGAGTCAAGTGCAGAGCAAACCCCTGCACAGGTGTTTCCAGGCCCTGCGCTACGCCCACTAGCTCTGGATAATGGCGTTCTGAATGAACCCAGGGAAACTTAACTCCTGCTTGTCCCCAAGTGAATGGGAAGCAGGACTGTGCTCACAACTCCTCTGAGGAGGAGGAGGAGGACGTTCCCCAGGACTGGGTACCAGGCAGCTGCCGGGGGCTCTCATGTTCAGGCGCACCAGGGATAGTGTCTCAAAGGACCATGGGAAGATTAGAATCTTCTGAGCCATTTACACTTTCCCGGATAAGCTGGTCATCGCTGGCTGCTACAAGCCTTCAAAGCTTTTCAGCAATGAAGCCTCTTGAAGGGGAAGGCTTGTCATTCGTGTCTTTACGGACCTTGATTACTTCTCTCCCATGTTTCAGGACTCCAAAGGCCCAAGACATACAGTTTACACCTGAAGTCAGTGCACGCTGCAGGTCTCCTCCCGCCTCCTTCCAAGCTCCAGTTCCATCATTCTTCCCTTTCTCTCATCCTCCTCCACACCTCAGGGCACTGGCAACTCCCTGGTGCTTTTCTGCAAAGCTGTCTCCAACCCCAGCCCTGGGCATGGGCAGCACCAGACATTTGGTGGGTGATCGAAGAGTATCAGTAGACACTAGGCCAGTACAATCCACCAAGGCAGCTAAGCCACAAGCAGGTGGAGATGGTGGCTTCATGATCAGTGCTTGGACCACATGTGGTAGAAAGAAAAAAGTTGGGATTTTTGCTTTTTGTTTGTTTTTTCAGAACAGCTCAAATCGTTCATTTAAGACTCCGGGGATCAAGAACAGAGCAAAGCCCAGGAGAGGCAGCTCGCTAATCCACTCTGCTTCTTATCCAAATGGCAGTTCCACACTTCCCTGATCACTGAGCACCCCCAGAAATGGCATCATAGCCTCTCTGAGGACTGCAAAGTGGCATATGTCTCAGGGAACTGGGCTGTGGAAACCCCGACCAGGAGAGGAAATCAGCCTCCACTTGGCTGGGAACTGGCGGTCAACAAACATTAGCATCTACAGGCTCCCTTGAGAAACCTGATCAAACCAGCCAAACCAGGGCAAAAGGTTGATGCATGCTGAAAATTCCTGCATGCAGTGGTGATTTTATTTGAAATCCCTGCCTTGGTCTTGGCAGAGGTTCAGTGAAGCAGGTCCAGTTCATACTCTGAGGTCCTGCAGACCCTAGTTCTGACTCTACCACTCCCAGCTCAGTGGTTGTAAACAAGTTGGCCTTGTTTCATCCCTGTGGCACTCCTATACCCAGAGTGCTGTCTGACCCGGGAGCTATTCAACCAGTGTTGGCTGGCTGACTTGAAGTTACTTTACATCGCTGAATCTCATATGCTGTCCTACAAAATCAAAGCTAGAATTGAACTTGCCACAGAGGGCTGTGGAGGAGCGAATGAAATGACACGAGCAAGCATCTGGTGCACAGACCACGAGAAGCTTCCCAAAGGCTTCTTCCGTTCCTCCAGGGACACACGGAGGCCCAGGGCTATGGCTTCTCTACAGAGCACAGCCATCCACATCTCAATATAAATGAGCCCACTCTTGACAAGATCCATATCCCAGTGCTCGGGAATTGAGAGGCAGGAGGATGACGCTGAGTTATAGACAAACTTACCTCAAAAAACAAAAGGAAAAATTGGGAGGTCTCGTTATTTTATCCGTCCAAGGATAAAAAGGCAGACAGGGGTGTCTGAGCAAATTGTTAGCAAATTGGGGTGCAGACCTGAGGCCCCAAGCGCTCACAGTCTGGTGTGGCTGTGTTGTAAATTCTGCCCATCCATTCAGGAAAAGCCAGCGAGTCTAGAGCTGCTCCCTCGCCAGGATTCAACTACCCTCGGAAGGCTCCCACCGGCTGCTAAGCCAAGCGATGGAAAGAAAATTGAGGGTTTATGTATTTTTTAAATAAAGGGATTCTAATTCCAATAAAAAATAATGCCCTTCCATGGACAACTGCCATCGCCTCTGCTGCTTCTTCCCGTTTTAATAAAAATTTTTATTGTGTACATTAGGTTAACCAGACGTACGCGCAGCCTCGCTGTAGCTCAGAGTCACTGAAGGGGAACCTCTCTCGTTCATGCCAAGACTGTGAATCAGGCTCTCTGGCAGGGCAGAGGAGCCACAGCCAGCCTAAAGAGCAGCATCAGCTTGTCATGAGCAGAGGCTGGGAGGCAGGAGGGCTTGGCCTTTAAGGGAGGGAGGGAGGGAGGGAGAGAGAGAGAGAGAGAGAGAGAGAGAGAGAGAGAGAGAGAGAGAGAGAGAGAGAGAGAGAGAGAGAGAATGTGTGTGTGTGTGTGAGAGAGAGAGAGAGGTGAAGAGAGAGAGAGAGAGACACGCACGCACACACACACACACACACACACACACACACACACACACACACACACACACGCACAAACTACGAAGCCCAGGCTAGCCCTGAATCCAGGATCCTCCTGTCCGATCCTAAGCTCTAGGATTATGGGAACACACCACCATACTCAGTTTGAATCATTTTGTCATACTTTACTTTAAATAGATGCTGACTTGAATGGTACTGAGGCCATCTCACACCTTGTCCCTCTCTGCCTGTTTCCTAAGTCCCAAAGCCAGGAGGAAGACCACTGGAGGCTGACGGATAGTGCTACAATTCCCGTGCTCTCTGCATCTTTCTTCTTTTTTCTTTCTTTCTTCCTTCCTTCCTTCCTTCCTTCCTTCCTTTCTTTCTTCCTTCCTTCCTTCCTTCCTTCCTTTCTACCTATCTTTTATTTTTCTATTTTTAATGGATATTTTATGTATTTACATTTCAAATGTTATCCCCTTTCCTGGTTTCCCTCTCTCCCATCCCTCTTGCCCTGCTTCTATGAGGATTATCCCCTCCCACCCATCCACTCTCACCTCAATGCCCTGACATTCCCCTACACTGGGGAAATGAGCCTTCATAGGACCAAGGGCTTCTCCTCCTATTGATGCCAAACATTACCATCCTCTGCTACCTATGTGGCTAGAGCCATGGGTCTCTCCATGTGTACTCATTGGTTGGTGGTTTAGTCCCTGGGAGCTCAGGGGTGGGGGGATCAGTTGGTTGATATTGTTATTCTTCCTATGGAGTTACAAACCCCTTCAGCTCCTTCAGTCCTTTCTCTAACTCCTCCACTGGGGTTCCTGAGTTCAATCTGATGGTTGGCTGCAAGCATCCTCATCTGTATCAGTAAGGCTCTGGCACAGCCTCTCAGAAGGCATCCGTATCAGGCTTCTGTCAGCAAGCACTTCTTGGCATCAGCAATAGTGTCTGGGTTTGGTGGCTGCATGTGGGATGGATCCCCAGGTGGGGCAGTCTCTGGATGGCCTTTCCTTCAGTCTCTGCTGCACTCTTTGTCCCTGTATTTCCTCCTGTGGTTATTTTGTTCCCCCTTCTAAGAAGGACTGAAGCATCCACATTTTGGTCTTCCTTCTCCTTGAACTTCTGTGAATTGTATCTTGGATATTCTGAATTTTGGGGCTAAAATCCACTTAGCAGTGAGTACATACCATGTGTGCTTTTTCATGATTGAGTTACCTCACTCAGGATGATATTTTATAGTTCCATCCATTTGCCTAAGAATTTCATGAAGTCGTTGTTCTTAATAGCTGGGTAATACTCTATTGTGTAAATGTACCACGTTTTCTGTATCCATTCCTCTGTTGAAGGGCATCTGGGTTCTTCCAGCTTTTGGCTATTACAAATAAGGCTTCTATGAACATGCTCGAGCATGTGTCCTTGTTATATGTTGGAGCACATTTGGGGTACATACCCAAGAGTAGTAGCTGGGTCCTCAGGTAGCACTATGTTCAATTTTCTGAGGAACCTCCAGACTGATTTCCAGAGTTGTTGTACCAGCTTGTAATCCCACCAACAATGGAGGAATGTTCCTCTTTCTCCACATCCTCGCCAGCATCTGCTGTCACCTGAGTTTTTGATCTTAGCCATTCTGACTGGTGTGAGGTGGAATCTCAAGGTTGTTTTGACTAACATTCCCTGATGATTAAGGATGCTCAACATTTCTTTAGGTGCTTTTTGACTATTCGATATTCCTCAGTTGAGAATTCTTTGTTTAGCTCTGTACTTCATTTATTTAATAGGATCATTTGGTTCTGTGGAGTCTAACTTCTTGAGTTCTTTGAATATATTAGATAATAGCCCTCTATCGGATGTAGGATTGGTAAAGATCTTTTCCCAATCTATTGGTTGCCATCTTGTCCTAATGTCAGTGTCCTTTGCCTTACAGAAGCTTTGCAATTTTATGAGCATAAGCCATTGGTCTTCTGTTCAGGAAATTTTTCTCCAGTGCCTATGTGTTCAAGGCTCTTCCCCACTTTCTCTTCTTTTAGTTTCAGTGTATCTGATTTTATGTGAAGGTCCTTGATCCACTTGGATTTGAGCTTTGTACCAGGAGCTAAGATAGGATCAATTTTCATTCTTCTACATGCTGACCTCCAGTTGAACAAGCACCATTTGTTGAAACTGCTGTATTTTTTCCATTGAATGGTTTTAGATTCTTTGCTAAAGATCAAGTGACCATAGGTGTGTGGGTTCGTTTCTGGGTCTTCAATTCTAATCCAATGATCTACCAGCCTGTCTTTGTACCAATACCATGCAATTTTTATCACGATCACTCTGTAATACTTGTAAAAGCTTGAGGTCAGGGATGGTGATTCCCCCAGAATTTCTTTTATTGTTGAAAATAGTTTTCACTCTCCTGGATTTTTTTTTGTTATTCCAAATGAATTTGCAAATTGCTCTTTCTAACTCTATGAAGAATTGAGTTGGAATTTTGCTGGGGATTGCATTAAATCTGAAGATTGCTTTTGGCAAAATGGTCATTTTTAGTATATTAATCCTGCCAATCCATGAGCATGGGAGATCATTCCATCTTCTGAGATCTTCAATTTCTTTCTTCAGAGGCTTGAAGTTCTTGTCATACAGATCTGTCACTTGCTTGGTTAGAGTCACACCAAGGTATTTTATATTATTTGTGGCTACTGTGAAGGATGTCGTTTCCCTAATTTCGTTCTTAGCCTGTTTATCCTTTGAGTTGAGTAAGGCTACTGATTTGTTTGAGATAGTTTTATATCCAGTCACTTTGCTGAGGTTGTTTATCAGACTTAGGAGTTCTATGGTAGAATTTTGGGGGTCACTTAAGTATACCATTATATCATCTACATCTTTCATGGTGATATCCCTTCTGCTCGGACAGGAATAGAGCTGGATCCTGATACTGACATTTTTCTTTTTTTGTCTGTGTTACCTCAGGCAAATTAATTAACTTCTCTGTATTCTAGTTTCACTCATCTGTCAAACATGGACAACTGATACCAGCCTTGGTCAGGTATGGCTGTGAGGATCAGAATGTATGAGCATGTGGAAACCCCACCATAAGGATAGGCAAAGCCGGTGTTCACTGTGTAGCACTGGCTCAATGGCATTCCCCACCATTGTGACAACATCTGATGAAAGTGACTTAATGAAGAAAAGGTTTATTTTGGCTATCAACTTAGAAGGCATCATCTATCATGGCAGGGAAGGCACAGTGGCTGGAATTGGTCAGTCCATGGTGGTTAAGAGCTTGTAGTATCTTATATGGCATTTATCAGGAAGCAGAGTTCTCAAGACAGAAGCCAGGCTACATTTTCCAAGGCTTGTTTCTAGTCACCTATATCAGAGAGCTAGGCTCTATGTCTCAAATATTCCACAAAACCATGCTACCAGTTAGAGACCAAGTGTTCAAACACACAAGCCTGTACTAACATTCGAACTGTAACACAATAGAAGATATTGAAGAAGGCTTTGCTATGGAAATGATTCTTAAATATTGCCCATATCAAACCCCACAATTTCCCATTCCATATTAAAGTGTTAGGTAGGGGACTGAGTAGACTGAAATGTATATAAGTTAGCTCTTGCTGTGTAACAAATATCTATAAAACTCAGAAGTTTGACATGTCAATCACTTCCTATTTGTAGCTTGTGTGTCCAGGCTAAAGTTTGTCAGATCTTCCTGGCTCAGCAGACTTTGGTCATGGTGGGAGTTAGTTGCTGACTGTTGATGGGCCCAGACTGGTTTCTCTTGGGCTGCTGTGCCACCAGCCATGGACAAGAAGCAGACAGAACTGGGAAAGTCCTCTTCAGCTCAGGCTGAGTCCCATCATGCTTGACTTGGGCTGTGTGACACAGATGGTCATAAGACCAGCCAGACTGGAGACATACTGCAAGCATGGTGCTGAAGGGAAGGGATGACATTAGGGACCACTGATACAGTCAGATCTCAAAGAGTTTGCAGGCCCAGTGAAATCAAAAGGAAAGCCTGTGAGAGCTAATCTTCAGGAGTCACCTTTGTAGACCTAGACAATACCTTCAGTGGGGATCTTGCAGGGTTGTGCAGGCTCATGAGGACCCTAGTTTGCACATCAGGAGCTTCTGGTATAGAATGTGTGAATAGCCAGAGACTCAATCTCCCTGACTTTAGAGCTTTGTATAAATGCCTTCCATTCCGCTGATTATACAGGGCAGGAAGATAATATGCTTAGAAACTCCTCCTCAGAGGCATGACTTAAGCTGCCTGACCCTCATCACCTCATACAGCCCCGGAGTCAATCTCTTTATCAACCCTCATCTCTGTCTCACACTGACAGAGGCTCTCCCAATCCCTTACCCAGGGTCTTTCAAGATAGCCTATTGCCCAGAGGCCTTGGTCACCAGCGCTCACTAGACCTGGTCCACCTGGCTCAGCTGCTTCTTCCTATAAGAGGTATCTTCTCCAGGAGTCATAAAGACGCCCATAATCAACTTGAGCTCCTGTGACCATCCTGGATTTTTTCCATTCACATTCCAAACTAGGATGTGTGGTTCATGATCACCTCCATGTTCTCGAGTGCCCCCGGGGACAAATATGGTGGTGAATGTGGGGAATAACTGAGAAAAATATAGTCATAACTGTGAAGGGACATGTGGATATGTAGACATTCCTCTTCCTCTGACACTCAGATGGTTTTGAGATGTGAGAGTCAAAGCCTGGGCCCCTGCAGCCATAGCAAGCTAGGCTCAACTACCCAACCTCCTGGGCTAACTAAACAGAAGCAGAGAATAATAGCAAAAGGCCAAGAAAGGAGATCTATTCGATGCAACCACATTGGCAACAAATGAAGAGGCACGCTTGCACACACACACACACACACACACACACACACACACACACACACACTTCAAACCTATCTTTGAGGTTTAGGTTACAATACAGAACAAGAGGCATTCATAGCTGGGCTTTTGCAGTCAAGCTGTGTCCCCACCCAGTCATTGTCTTGGCTGTCCCCACATGAGATTCCTAGGGAATTCCAATTCTTTGGACTCCATCGTCTCAATAGCTGAAGGGAGGGACTCCCATGCTCGCATCAAATACCTTAGCTCTTTTAGGAATGACTACACAGACTCTAGACTTCCTTGGGTTCATGTCCACCATAGGGCCTTCGCCCTGGCTATACCTTGTGTGTGGTGCCTTCTCCTTTAGTGCATCTGGCTTCTTTACCTTGTACAGTCTCCATTTAAAAATCACTTTTCAGTGAAGTCTCACCTAAGCTTGGTTCATATTTGTTTCACACAGTGTTTGTCCCTCACAGAAAAGATACAGTACATTTATAACTGGTGATTAATGATGATGGGGTACTCATCTTGTTCTCTGATGATACTTAGCACACAGGAGCTAGAGAGTTGCCAAACAACTATACCATGATATATGTATGCTTGTGCACATGATTTCATGCATGTATACATGTGTGTAAATTTACATGTGTGCACATGTATATTGAAGACCATAGGTTGACATCAGGTAACTTCCTCAATCACTCTCTGCCATATTTTTTGAGACAGGGTCTTTTACTGAAGCTAAAGGATTCAGCTGGATTGGCTGGGCAGCAGGCCCCAGGGATCCTACTGCCTCTGTCTCCCCAGCACTGAATTAGAGTTGCCTGGCTTGGTTTGTCTTTCAATGCTGGTGTCTGTTTTTACACAGGCTCTAGAGAATTGAACTTGAGTCCTCATGCTTGCATGGTAAGCTCTTATTGACTGAACCATCTCTCTTGTCCCCTGTGAACCTTTCGAAAACCCAAAGATGCTGCCTCATCTACACAAAAACTCTCTAATTATTAGAGTCTAAGTATTAGACCTCGATGCAAAGAGAATTATAGCCCCATTTTCTGGGAGGACAGCAGTGCTGGAGGAGCTGAAGAAACTTCCCTGGAGTCACAAAGCTTAGTGGAACCCAGTCAGAGCCCGGAGTCCTACTTGGTTTCAGTGCCCTTCCCACTGCTTGCTTGCCCATGGAGGAGTGCCAGGTGACTTTGGGATGCACACTGTCCTCCAGGACATGGAGCAGGGCTATGCCTGTGGTGGCCCACTCTCAACCCAGGAAGACTCACAATGAGAGCAATTGCCACAGACAGTAGGCAATCCACACAGAGAAGCATGAAAAGTGGGCAGTCCAGGTCACAGGGAGCCATGTTATTTGTGTGCTAATGGCAAGGCCAGCTTGTAAGGCTGGAGCTGAAGCCCAGGTTGGTACCTGACATCAGTCATAGGCTTCATCTTTGGGCCATTTCCTGCTTCACAAATCCTGACACTAGAGGATGGCTCTTCTCTAGCTTGGAGCAGATGTTAATTTGCATGCAGAGCCTCCATTTGTCGATGGTTCCCATTATCCCTATAATTGCCCCCACATACAGTGCTCGATAAAGTTATAAAGCTGTCCTTCGGGAGCTCCAAGTCAATAACAGGGTTATTGATCAGGTAGGGAAATGGTCTCCTTGACCCTCTTACTGCCTAGAAGGAGAATCCCCTGTGGAATTGTGGATATAGGCCCCATGTCTCCCTGAACCTGCATGCTAGAGAGGGCTTTTATTTTAAGTGAAGAAAATCTGGGGAGACCATTGAGCACCAGGGTATCTGGAGGCTCCCTAGAAATGTACTTTGGTAAGCAGAGGTGACAGCACAAACCTATGAGCCTAGCACTCAGGAGGCTGAGTCAGGAGGATTACCATTGACAATCTGAGGCTACATCCCAAGATTGTATTGATAGATAGATAGACGGATAGATAGATAGATAGATAGATAGATAGATAGATAGATAGATAGATAGATAGATAGATAGATACCAAAAACATCCCTGGGTGGCAATCAAATGGCCATTCTTGTCATGTGTGGCAAGGACAGCATACAGGGATCTCTCTCTCTCTCTCTCTCTCTCTCTCTCTCTCTCTCTCTCTCTCTCTCTCTCTCTCTCTGCATGAGACCTGAACAAGTCACTCTTTCTAGCCTCAGTGTCTCTTTAGCTTAGTGTTAATGCCGTTACTGATCTCCCAAGGGTATTGGAAAGACTGAAGTTCGTCAGCATCGTGTTCTTCAGGAAAGTGGTCTTCATAGATCGCCCATGCTCAGCATTTGGCCCTATACTCATGCCCATATAGACAGCACTAACTGGATTCAGTAGACAATGAAGAGATGACATGAAATTGGGAGGGGCATGGGTGGTTGTCTAGGAGGAGTTGGAAGGATAGTAGGAGGTAGACATGATCAAACTACATCGTATACAAGTATGGAGTTCTCAAGGGATGAATAAAAACAATAAATAGGGAGCCTTATTTCTGCTAAAATAAAAAAAGGAAAGAAAGAAGAGGATGCTTCTGATGTATGGGGGCCCCCTTGAAGAACTCCACACTGGGACCTCGACAGAAGACCTTTGCAGACTTGAGTTACATCAGAATCCATGATCCCATCAACACAGATCTCTATGTGTCCCGTGGTGTCCTCAGTGACAGTGACAAGACTGGCTAGAAATGACATTGGGAAAGTCACTCATCTGTTCTAAGTCTAGCCATTTGTTTCAGCCCCTGTAGCCTCATTTGCAGAACTGTGACCATTCCTGACCCAGGAGATACATGATAGAATGACAGAAATGACCTGAGTTGAGGCTGTTTTCTTGGACCCAGTACTTTCCCCTACGAAGCCCCTGTTTCTGTATCTGAAGGGTTTTCCTCATGTACCTATGGGTCAGAGTTCAGAGTTCAGAGGTCCTCTTCCACCTTTGCTCAACTTCAGTGCATGTAGAGTTACTGGAAGCTTCTAGTCACCAGTATTGTCATGTTTCTTCTAAGACTAAGGTCGTATGAACATGGTAAGACAATCCCCAAGAGGTAAGACTCTCCCTTTCAGAGTCCTCCTGAGAGATGTCTGCAAAAATAGCTATCAGCAAACACCCGGTCTCCATGATAACAGGCCAGTATGGGCTTGCAGCAGGCAGCCAGACAAGCCCCACCCTGCCCCTTGCCTTTACCTCATTCCACTCACTCCCACTCCCTCATTCTCCCAGTGCAAGTTTAATAAGTCAATATCAAAACCATCTCTCCCCAGAGCTTTCAAAGATTTAAGACTTTTAAATGTGAAGCACCTCATTATATCTGACTATTTTCAATAAAAAAAGAGTCCGATAAGGCTCTGATATGACACCAGTTATCGGCAGGATTTGTTTGACGTCAATTTGAAATGGGCACTGCTTGCTTTGGGGGTAATGGAATCAAACACTTGGCAACTTCACAGTGCAAGCAGATCACTTTTCAGGTGTGGAGACTGAGATGGAGAAAGACTGTGTTTAGAGGTTTACCAAAATAAAGCTCCCTTGTACAGTGTGGCACACAGCGCTGGCTCCATGGACAATTGACTTCCTTCCCTATCAACCAGCTACAATGTTTACCTTCTTATTCCAACCATTTCCAAACCATTAAAACTAAGAGGATTAGCATCATGTTTCGGCCAAGGTGTACTTTTATTTCAGCAAATTCTACTTTCGCTCTCGGGGGGGATTAAAGGTCTGAAAGAAATGGTTCCTTTATGTAGCACACTGTGTCACACAGGTTAAAGTGTGTGTGTGTGTGTGTGTGTGTGTATTTTTAACCACAAATGTGTGTGTGTTTTTAACCACAAATGTGTGTGTCTTTGTGTGTGTGTGTGTGTGTGTGTGTGTGTGTGTGTGTGAGTGTTAAAAGAACATAGTGTTGGTGAAAACAGATTTTGAAAAGTTAAGTTTCAGGTCAGACAGCATAAATGGTGAGGAATTATCCAAAGTCAGAATCAAGGATTTTCTGCCCTGTGAATGTTTGTAAATCTCTGCAAGGAGTCAGGAGAGCAGCCCTACCTCCGCTCTGGGCAGACTGGCTGCCACATGGTTCGGATGGAGCTTTCTATCACACGAGTGTGAGTGCTGAGATCCTGGCTGGGGGAGGCACGCCCACGGGCATTTACCCAGTGGTGTGGGTCCTAAGACTCCACATTTAAGACTTGCTGCTTTCTCCTGTGGTGTGTTTGCTTTCCAGACAGGGTCTTCTTGTAGTTTGGAGGCTGACCTTGAACTCAACACATCCTCCTGCTTCAGACCTGTCACCTTTGCCCAAGGGCCATGGACATGTCCCACCACTTCAACTTGCTTACCCACTCTTTCTTTGCTCTTTCCTGCCTTCCCTCCCTCCTTCCTTCCTTCCCTGCCTCCTTCCCTCCCTCCTTCCTTCCTTGCTTTCTTTCTTTCCTCCTCCCTTCCTCCCTTCTTCCCTTATTTCCTCCCTCTCCTTCTTCCCTCCCTCCTTCCCCCTCTCCCATTCATCAATTCCTTCCTTTCCTCCTTCCTTCCTTTCTTCCTTCCGTTGTTTCCTCTGTCCCTCTTCCTTCAGCCTTTAGTGTATCTGTTATTATGGGTAATATGCATGTTTGTATTTGCACACATCTGTGCCACAGATATGTGTGGAAGTTAGAGAACAGCTTTTGAGTTGGTGCTTTCTTTCTACCTTGGGTCTTGGGAATCAAACTCATGTCATCAGACTAATGTGACAGGCACTTCTACCTGCTGAGCTTTCTCTCTGGCTCTCTACCTTCTTTTTTTTTAATGAGAGTCTTTATGTAAAATCATCTTAAAAAGTTATAGTCGCATCCTGTCCCCTCAAAACTCACAGTTAGGTGTTCATTTTATTTTATTTTTACTCTTCTCTCACTTATTACATCCCAATCTCAGTTTCCCTTCCCTCTCCTCAGCTTCTCTCCCCACGCCTTAGAAAAGAGCAGGCCTCCCAGGGACATCAACCAAACATGGCGTAGCATGCTACAATAAGACCAGGCACATACATCACATCAAGGCTGGACAAGGCAACCCACCAGGAGGAAAAGCATCCTACAAGTAGGCAAAAGAGTCAGGAACAGTCCCTGCTCTCACCAATAGAATTTTCATGAGAACATCAAGCTCCTCAGACATAAAATATATGCAGAGGACCTAGGTCAGACCCCTCCAGGCCCTCTGATCTCTGCAACTTCCCAGGAGTCCCAGTGAATTCATTCTATGAACCAAATTCTGATTCGTCCCTGACCCCCCTGGTTTCTCTGATTCTTCCTCCCCTCCTTCACTGACTGAACTCCCTGAGCTCAGCCAAATGCTTGTCTGTGGGACATTGCATCTGCTCCCATCAGTTGCTGGATGGAGTCTCTCTGGTCTCTCTGATGACGATTCTGCTAGGCTCCAGTACTAGCACACTTTGCAGGCAGGATAATCTGTAGCTGGAAGGTTTTGTGGCTGGTTTGGTATCCCTTGCTTGAGGCCTTGCCTGGTTACAGAAGAAACCAGTTCAGGCCCCATGTCCATCATTACTAGAACTTTTTTCCTTTTCTTTTCTCTTCTCTTCTTTTCTTTTCTTTTCTTTTCTTATTTGTCTTTGTTCAGCTCATAGTTACCTTAAAGATCTATGCATGTAACTTATACAATATGGTAGAAACACCAACCTATAATTCATCAGAAACACAAAAGACCAAGGCCCAAACGAGAGCTGAAATTTTTGAAACTCTGAGGGAAGGTCCAGTGACAGCCTTCCCCAACCCCAGCTGACTTGGGTGGTTGAGAACAACTAACTTAGGGCACATACCTTCCTATCCTGGGTTTGAATTCCCTACACATTCAGATAAACCCCTAAACCCCATTTTTAGTAGAGACATATAGAGATAGGACCTTTAAAGAGGGAGTTAAACAAGGGAATTCAGGTTAGTAACCTCCAGGACTGTATCCTTAGAAGGAAGAGGCAGAGGATATATACACAGAGAAAAGACCAGGTAAGGACCCAGAGAGAAGACGCTGCTGCAAGCCAAGGAGACCAGTCACAGGAGAAACCAATCCAGCCACACATTGGTCCTGGACTTTGCAACCTAAAAGATATATAAGAAGACACAGGAGCATGAGCCCATCTAGTCTGGTATTTTCATAATGGTGGCTTTTGTAACACTAAATTCTCCTATCACAAAAGGAGACCTGGAGAAAGATGGTAATTTGTCCAAGATTACATATCCAATTAGGAACAGAGCTGGGTTAAAATCAATAAGGTAAATAGGAAACAAAATTCAGGCCTGTCTTATTTCAATAACAGAGTAGAGACATGGACATGAAAGAAATTTTAAGAGGGACAGGGCCAGCAAGATGGCTTGCTGAATAAAGGCATTTGCCTCTAAGTCTGGTGATATATTCAATCCCTGGAACCCACAGGATGGAAGAAGAGAACTGATTTTTGCAAGTCGTTATTTATCTGCAAACACACACACACACACACACACACACACACACACACACACACACACACGCGCGCGCGCGCGCACACATGCACGCACGCACACGCATACACATGCACATGCACACAGGCACACACACACATGTTCACACACACTGGTTTGAAGAAATGAGAATGGCCTCCGTAGACTCCTATATTTGAATACTTGATCCCCAGTTGGTAGAACTGCTCGGGAAGGATTAAGAAGTGTGGCCTTGTTAGGGGGGTAGATCACAAAGATGGGCTTTGAGGTAACATCATCTTGGTATGCCTCTCTCTCTGCCTACTTCTTGTGGATCAATATGTCAGTCTCCGCTGTTCCTGACGCCATGCTTTGTTTTGCCACCGTGGACACTAAACCTCTGAATCGTGAAAGCCTAATTAAATACTCCCTTTATGAAACCATGTTGTCTTGGTCACAATGCTTTGTCACAGCAACGGAAAATTAACTAAGACAAACACTTAACAATTCTGAGTACCAGTGACCTGTGCAACAATGCCAAGGGGCCAAATGCACATGGACCCGGAATCTCTGAAGGTAGGAGACAGCGAAGGTATGACGAACACTTAAGCATCCAAATATTTTCAAGTTTGATAAAAAAAAAAATCCATAAACCCAGACATAGGAACATATCAATAAGCCACAAGCACAAGAAACAAAAAGAAATCTAGACCCAGTGGTATTCAAATCAAACTACTTAAAGTCATCAATAAAGAGAAAATCTTGAAACACAACCAGAAAGAAAGGAACACAGGACAGTAGAAAAACAGACCTGGGTGACAGCATATTTTTCATTGGAAACTGAATGCTAAGAGCAATGGAGCACATCTCAAGTGACTGGGAAACTGATATCCTAGAATCATCTACTGTTTTAGTTAGGGTTTTAGTGCTGTGAACAGACACCATGATCAATGCAAGTTTCATAAAGGACAACACTTCTCTGGGGCTGGCTTACAGGTTCAGAGAGGTTCAGTCCATTATCATCTAAGCAGGAGTATGGCAGCATCCAGGCAGGCATGGTGCAGAAGGAGCCTTCCTGAAGGAAGCCAGAAACAGACTGAGCATCCTCAGGCAGCTAGGAGGAGGGTCTCCAAGCCCACCCCCCTACCCCATCGACACACCTACTCCAACAAGGCCACACCTTCTAATCGCACCACTCCCTGGCCAAGCATATGCAAACCATCTACCCAACAAATCTGTTTTCCAAAACTTCAGACAAAGTGGAATTTTGAAAACATTCAAAAATCAAGACAAAATCTCCATTAGATTCAAACTGTAGAAAATATTTGTGGTGGCTAATCTTGGTTGTCAACTTGACTGGATCTAGAATTGACTAGGGCACAAACTGTGAGGGATTTTCATGATTGGGTTAATTTAAGTCGAAAGACCCACCCTAACTGTGGGCAGCACCCTCTGGTGGCAGCCCAGATAAAAGGACACGGAATAGGAACACTTCATTTTTCGCCTGCTTGCCTTCACTCTTGCTAGGAAGCTCATCTGTTGCTGCAGAGGTCCTTTGACAATAGTATAACCAGTTTCTCTGGGATTTACCTGTAGACTGAAGACCATTGGTTCTCCTAGAATTCTCAAAGCATTCAGCCCTTGTTGTGGATTTGATTTAATGCTTGTATAATGTTAATTGGGTTCCCAAAATTGCACAAGAATCCGCATGGAAGAAACTGAGGGTTCCTGCCCCCAGTTGGCTTTGATTGGTAAATAAAGTTGCCAGTAGCCAATGGCTGGGCAGGGAGACAGAGGGAGGACTTTAGGATTCTTGGGCAAGGGGAGCAAGGGAGGAAGAATGATGTAGAACCACTATGGGGCTGGGGGGAAAACCAGGCCTAAGAAATGCAGGACAGAGAGATAGCCAACATGTCAAGATAGAGTCAAGATAGAGTGGTCCCAAGGGCCACTGATTGGGTCTAGGGCAACAACTTACTAAAATATAGATTTTAGTAATAATACTGGAGGGGCGGCGTTAGCCACGTGGAAGTTTGGGAGTGGCCCAGCCATTGAGCTGTTTAAGGTATATTAAAATAGAAGGCTGTGCGTGTGTGTGTGTGTGTGTGTGTGTGTGTGTGTGTGTGTTTTATTTGAGAACCCTGACATTGGGGCAGTGACAAGGAACATGAGCAGCTCCAGCAGCCAAGGCAATTTTGAGCAGGATTAATTGTCCTACTATAGCAAGCCCTAGCTTGGAACCACTAAGAAAGTAGCACCCTGTGAACTGAACTACCAGAGTCTTGGCCTCTCTGGTATGTTGTTGGACTATCAAGGCTCTATCATGTAAGCCAATCTAATAAACACACACACACACACACACACACACACACACACACACACACACACACACACACCTTATTGCCAAATATTACATTTCATGCATGTGGGGTTTTCCTCTCCTCCTCTTCCTCTTCCTCCTCCTCCTCCTTCTCTGTTTCTCTCTGTCACCTCTGTGTCTGCAACAGCATTTACATGCAACACATAATAAGAATATTACATCTAAGTAAAAAAAATAACCAAAAGCAGCATGGCCCAAAGAAGAAAAGGTAGCAGATGAAGGAGGCAAGCATCCTAACGAGCAAAACATCAGTCTATGCCCTTGGTCTCGATCAAATTGAACAGTTGTGTTTTCCCTGTCTACGGAATTTTTTTTAACAATGAAGATGTGCTCTTATCTCAAAGGGAAGATGAAATCCTCCAAACTGCACATCCTGTGAGATAGAAATGTTAGGAAGTCCTTCCAATTAGGGAAACAAAGAAAGTTATAGATTAACACACTTTAAAATACATTTGTAGAAACCCCAGGTAAGTAGATTATACAAAAATGAGAAGTAATTGCTTTGAGTCTCAAATGCTATCTGGTAGTGACATTCTTAGCTTTGGGGTTGATGGACCATAAAGAGGCAATTTACAAAGAAAAACTTATTTTTGGTTCTTACTTATGGATCCTAAAAGTGCAAAGTCTGGAGGCTGTCTGCTAGGGACCTGATGCTGTTTTGCCTTGTAAAAGAAAAAAGGAAGCATGGAAAATGAAACTATGTGACAGAGACAGAACAAGAAGAAATAGCCACTGTCCTGGATACTTTTCTATTGCCATGAAGATACCATAACCAAGGCAATTTATAAAAGAACAAGTTTATTGGAACTTACAGATTCAGAGGGTGAGTCTATAACCATCCTGGTTGGAAGCATAGCAACAGGAAGGCAGGTATGGTACTGGGGCAATAGTAGACAGCTTACACCTGATCTGTAAGCACAAGGCAGAGAGAGCAAACATAATGACATAGGCTTTTAAAATCATTTAGCATGCTTCTTACTGGCTCACTCTTTTGGTCCTGCTTAGCTTTCATAGTACATAGCCCAAATTCACTGCCTAGGGATGGTTTACCCACAGTGGGTTGAAATGCCCATATCAATCATCTCTCAAAACAATATCTCACATACATGACCACAGAACAATCTGACCTAGGCAATTACTTAATTGTGGCTCCTTCTTCCTCATTGATTTTAGATTGCATCAATTTGACAAAAGCTAACCAGCTCAGGAACTGAGGCTCAATATACATTTTTTGCTGGAAAAAGCATAGTGAAACCATAGCAGAAGTCAATAGAGTTATTGATGGAATCAATGTCTTTATAAGAGAAACCCCAGATGCCAACCTTGTTCCTCCTACCATATAACAATGCAACGAAAGTTATTGTTAATGAATCAAGACTCTCACTGGAACCTAGAATCCTGCAGTCTTTTGATCTTGGACTTCTGAGTCTCCAGAACTGTGAGGAATAATTTCTGTTCTGTATAAGGTACTCAAGTTATGGTCTTTTGCTATAGTAGACCAAACACAGGAAGGCAATCTTTTTTTTTTTCTAGTCATCTACTCTCATTCCCAGAGGGCTCTTCTCTCCTTGTCCAGTTTCATCCTACTCAGCCTGAGCTTCAGCCCAAGGTCTGTGTGGTGGGTTGAATGTGCTTAGCCCATGGAAATTGCCACTATTAGGAGGTGTGGCCTTACTGGAGAAGGTGTAGCCTTGTTAGAGAAAGTGTGTCATTGTATAGGTGGGCTTTGAGGGTTCCTATGATCAAGATCTGATCACTGTGGAAGAGGTCCTTCTCCTGGATACCTACTACCTATGGAAGACAGTCTCCTCCTAACTGCCTTTGGATCAAGATGTAGAACTCTCAGTTCCTCCAGCACCATGTCTGCCTGCATGTTGTCATGTGTTTTGCCTTGATGATAATGGACTGGATCTTTGAACCTGTAAGCTTTTATAAGAGTTGTCTTGGTCATGGCGTCTCTTCACAGCAATGATATGCTAAGACAGACTGCCCCACAATGAAGCTTCTTCTGGCAGTGTGTGTGGGGTGTGTGTGTGTATGTGTGTGTGTGTGTGTGTGTGTGTGTGTCTGTGTGTCTGTGTGTCTGTGTGTGTGTGCACGCTTGCGCTTGATATGCCTAAGTTCCATGTGGACAGGCATCACATCTTCCTATCTTTTTCTCATGTTTATCACGTTGAATGATGCATAGCAGGTGCTCAATAAATAACCAGTGAGCTAAAGATGTGCCATGATGAATTGTAGAGATTTTGAGGTCATATAGCATGTTGCTTAAACATAAGAGAACATCTTGCTGGTTTGGAGGCAATCTGACTCATCTTTGAATTCCAAACCCAGGTGTTTGTGACTAGGTGATTTAATACTGGGTGTATGTGTCTGTCCTGCCATACACTTGGAAGTGATATAAAACCAGTGCTTAGAGAAGCCTGAAGAGATTGTGTTGTAACTTATTTTCTGTTAGTATGATAGAATACCCAGACAAAAGCAACTTAAGGGAGAAAGGGCTTATTTTGGCTTACAGTTCCAAAGGGATAGAGTCCATGAGGAAGACATGACAATGGGAGAAGAAAGCTGGATCATCATATTTCACCATTACATAGGAAACAGAGGGGGAAGGAGGAGGAGGAGGAGGAGGAGGAGGAGGAAGAGGAGGAAGAGGAAGAAGAGGAGGAGGAGGAGGAGAGGGAGAGCACAGGAAGTGGGACAAGGCTATAAAATTTCAAGACCCGCCCCAGTTGACATGCTTCCTCCAATAACATTCTAACTCCTAAGGTTTTCGTAACTTTCCTCAAACATGCCACTAGCTAGGAACCAAGTGACCAAATACATGAACCTGTAAGGACTATTCATCAAGGTAGCATGGCTCACAAAATCATTGGTGTCAGAAGCCCCTGCAAGTCACTTAGCTATGTGACCACAAGACAGGTCCTGAACCAGGCATAAACTTATACGCAACCAAGTAGTTAATGGGGCCAAGAAACCCATCCCCATGTCCCCATGTCCCCATATCCCATCTCCATAGTCTCATGTATTTAAGGATTGGCTTCCCGATGCTAATGCCACATTGAAACCTTGAACATCTCATGATGCAAAGGTCATCTCACAGGAGCCTAGTCCCCAAGATAGGAGAGGCCGGCCACTCTGGCTGCTGTGAGGCACGTTGCTCCCATGGCTCCTCTCTGTGGGACTACTGGCTGGCACTGATTTTGTTTTTCAAGGCACCTTTCTCTAAAGCATCAAGTTAACTTCTAAACTAGGTATTCCCTCCCTCCACAGCTGAAGAGCTACCCTAGCAGCAAGGGCTTCCAGCATCCTTCCCTTCTACCTGCCAGGCCCAGAGACACTTACAGGAGAGGCTGAGATCCACAAGGGCATAGAGGGATTTCATAATGAAAGTGACCTCCAGCTGCAGCTGGCAGAGCCTGGAAGGAGGGAACAATAACAACTCTGTTCCTGGTACATGCCTCCATCTCATTCAATTCACTGCAGTCCCAGGTTAAATGCGCTGGTGGCATCTACCTTGGCGAGATGGGAAAGGTATCTTAGAATATCTGTGCATCTTTGCAGAGGGTCACACAGCCCAGGATGAGAGTCAGCGACAGGCTTCAGGTTAAAAGTTACTAATGGCGGCCACATGTCAATCATACAAATATCCAGTCACTCATCTTGCTACCAAGAGCCTCCCCATGCCATATTAGGTGTTGGACAGACAAGAAGGACGGAGCTTGCTCTTGAGTTGGTGAGATGCTCAGTGGGAAAGGTGCTCAATGCCAAGCCTGAGGATTTCTGAGACACACGTGATAAAAGCAGAGAACCAGCTTCTGCAATTTGACCTCTGACCTCTACATGTGCCCGTGGCATGCACAGACCTGCCCACACAGAGACATAGATTAAAATGTAAATTGCAATTTCACTTTTAAAAGCCTGCTTTTATACCTGGATGGAAAAAAGGGTGGCCATAATCATAAATAGAAATGAATAACTACAAACTGTGACCCGCAGTGGGGAAGTGGGTGAAAGGCCCTGGATCTATGGCACAGGTAAAATGACTTTAGGGAAAGACCAGTGCACAACAGCAAGAGCTTGCTCAGTGACCATGGGGTGACTTTGATAGGGGTCTACCAAGGAGGCAGGCAGGTAGTGTGTCTGTGCACAAGTTCAGAGCTGTGAGGAAAGAGCAGAGGGCACAGAGGGAGGAGGGGGCAGGCATGGAGAGGGGAACAGGTGGGTACACAGAGAGGGGGAAGCAGGCAGGTACACACACATATACATACACACAGAGAGACAGAGACAGAGACAGAGAGAGAGGGGGGCGTGGGTTGGTATTCACACACACAGAGACAGAGACACAGAAACACAGAGACAGGCATGGGTGGGTACACATATATCCACACAGAGAGACCCAGAGAGACAGAGAGACAGAGACAGGCATGAGTGGGTACACACATACACACAGAGACAGAAAGACAGAGAGAGACAGAGAGACATGGGTTGGTATTTACACACACACAGAGACAGAGAGACAGGAGTGGGTGGGTACACACACAAACATGGGTGGGTACACACACACACACACATACACACACATACACAGAGACAGAGAGACAGGTGTGGGTGGATACACACACACATACACACATACACATACACACATACACACACACACATACACACATACAACACACACACAGAGATAGGTCTGGGTGGATACACACACACACACAGAGGCGTGGGCGGGTACACAGAGAGGCAGAGCTCGGAGCCTGACAAGCCTGCGATTCTGCCCAAATGATAACTTGCTGAGGGAAATGACCTCGCAGCCTCCAGGCTTCTCATCTAATTGCAAACCAGGCAACCTTAGCCACAGCAAGATCTGCAGATAGCCAACACTGTCATCACCTTCCCCAGCCTTGCTGGCATCTGCCCTGCTCCATACCCTAGAGCAAAGGCACACGTGTGCCTTCAGAAGGACACCCAGCTGTCCACGGCACCCAGTGCCTAGAATCTTGTGAGTGTAGGAGCTGCTGAGAACCTAGCAGAGAACATGGGTCTTAACTCAGACCCCAGGGGGCAGCAACTTAACTGAGGAGCAATGTTTGAGGTCACAAAGCCACTCTGACACCCTCCTGCAAGTCACCAGTGCTCCTATGGGACCCAAGTGTGGGGACCACCGAGGAGAGTTTCAGAGAAGTCCAGGAATGCAGTCTGGCATTCATTCATGCTAGATGGCACAGACCCATCTGCGTCGTTGTACCACACTGCTTCTCTCACCTACAAAGATGAATGTGGGTCCCAGGAGCCAGGGTGGTGCTGAGGAGAGCCTGGGTTCTGAAAACTGGCTGATCCTGGGTCAAGAGCTATCTTCGACAGGCAGGAGACTCCCTCCATCTCTGCATGTTTTTGAAGGACCCCTTTCTCTATTGTGTAAGATACATATCTATATGTAGATATTACATAAAATAAGGAAGAAGCCAAGGAACAAAGAGTGGTCCTCACTATCAATCTCAAGGGGATATGAGAAATCCCTCCAGACCAGGTACACACTTACCCAGACACATGTATATTCATGAAATCGGACTCTACTGCACAACGTTTGTAGCTTGGTGTAATGCAGACACACATTTTGCCTCTGTGGAATATACTTCTGCAATACCGTTTTCGTGACTGCATACTGTCATGACTTTATTGGTCGCAATTCACTTGACACACTTCCTGTTGTAAGGTATCTAATTTATTCCCAAACTTGATGTCCTACAAGGAGCATCCTTGTAGCTAAGTAAATAAGTACACTGCTGGGCTGGGGTTGTGATCTCATTGATAGACTGCTTGCCTCGCATGCAAAGGGTGCTGGGATTGACCTTCATTCAGCACTGCATAAATTGGACATGGTAGCATGCCTGTAATCTTAGCACTGATAGGAAATGAAAGCAGGAGAATAAGGATTTCAGCTACATAGGAAGCTCAGTGCCAGGCTGTGCATACATACATATACATATACATATACATATACATATACATATACACATACACATACACATACACATACACATACACATACACATACACATATATACGCATGCACGTGTACATATACATGTGTACGTATATAAACATATGTGTCTATATGCATACTGTGTGTGCACACATGCATGTACTCGAGTTCCTCTCCAGGAGCCCAGAAGTTCAGCTGCCAATTGTTATGAATATGAGTCAGTGAAAGGAGACAGTGTCTGTCCCCTCATTTAGTGTCATAGTCACAGGTCCGGGTCAGAGCATCAGTGAGGTTCCAGTAGGAAGATGTCTTTATTTTAGAGGTATCATTAACCCTCAAGAGTATTTCAGCAAAGAGCTCTTGAGTTCAGTCCCTTATGAGCAAATTCTAGCATTAGTTCAGTTAGAACAGCCTTTGATTGTCAAGTCCACCTCTGTCAACTATTGAGTGCCTCTGAGAAAGAGAAATCACACACGCATCCTAGTTCAGGCTAAGTGGAAGCCTAGAACCCTTCCAATTCTGCCACCCATTAAATTATGGCTAAACAATAGCCTCATTTTTTCCTAGAAATTTCCCCTTGCTCCTTTGATCAATGGGACCAAACACAGCAGCACAACCTCAGGAAGACTGAAGACTGTTTAATTATGATGGCGCCCGAGCTTTCCTTGGTGTCCTTGAAGATGACCTATCTGAGCAGGCTATATTGAAGCCTGGAAGCCTTCTGAGCCAAGAGGAGGAAGGAGTTTAAATTTCTAAATGTCAACTGGAGAGAGAAAAACAAGAAAAAGGATGTGTGCTCAAAGGGAACCAGTGAACTGCGCAGAAGTTCTAATACAGGGTCTTGTGGAATTCAGCTCAGCTCAGGCCCCAAACACTGTTAAACTGCAGGCCTCTGATTTAACCACTAGGTGAGGCCAACAGCCCCCATCCCTGCAAACAGGGCCTCTTGCTTGAGCTACTGCCACATTTTCATAGGTTTTATAGGTTCCATAGCTCTCTGTGAGAAACACTTGCCCATTTAACACACCACCACTTTGATCACAAAATAAGAACAGATACAGGTAAAAGTAAAACTAGCTGGAGGAAGGTGGCAGTGTTTCCAGGAGTTCCAGCTCCTAATGGACTCTCAGATGAGGCAGAATAGAGGGAAACCAACCTCACAGGCTCTAGAAGTCTGGCCCCGGCCTCAAAAGATAGCAGCACTCGTCCCACTGGCTCTATGTCCCGGAGTGAGCCACCCAGATCCCCTCAGGGTCGAGGTGCTTGTGATATGTAAGACATCCTCTAGAATCAGGGCTTTGAACACTTAGTTCCTGAAGGGATGGCTGTTTGGGAGGCTTCAGAGGCGTGGCCTTCCTGGGGGAAGTATGTCACTGGGAGGTTTTAACCTCCTCATGCCCTTTTGTGTTTGCTCTGTCCGTTTTCTGTTTGTGGTTGGAGATGCGGGCTCTTACCTGCTGCAGCTCAGACCACTGAGATGCCTAATGCCTGGTGACTCACTGCCCCCATCTCACTTCCCCAGCTCTGATGTCATAGACTCTTATTCCTCTGGAATGGCAAGTCCAAAATAAACTTTTCCTTGATAAGTTACCTTGGTCCTGGTGTTTTATTACAGGTAAAGAAAGGTAACCGATCCAATCCGTATTCTCCCTGCTCTGGAAATTCCCTCTTCTGGGCCTAACCTCTGCCAAGGGGACTTGCTGATATACAACTCTCCAAGCCATGTGACTGGTTGATGAGGTGACACAAGATCCAGACCATGTACTTCCATTGAGAACAACGATGAAGGCCATCTACCTTTAGAGAACACCCTGGCCCAGCTTCTCCCTCAGCCCAGTCCTACCTTCTGTAATACCTGAGAACTCTTCTGGTGTCCCCAGCACCTCTCCCCCAGCACCCATGGCAAATTCCTTCCAGGAGTCTGCTTCCTGGAGACCTCGGCTAAGGTGCTAGAGCATGGTTTACTTGGAGGCCATTCCTAGCTTTTCTAGCTCACTAAACATGTGGAACATCTTAGCCATCGGTCCTCATATGGGCCGGAAGGGCAGATCATATTTTAAATTTTACATATTTTAAAATCTAACATCTTTTTCAGCAAAAGAAAAATCCCTAGAGAAGTTAAGATTTCAGAAACCTGTCCAAAGTCACCAAGGAACATACACTCAGACCTGAAATCCAGAGTGACTGTCAAACCTGAGTCCTTTATATTCCTCCTAGTCTACTCCACTCTCCAAGGCTATGCCACGCCTCTACCCTCCTCAGGATTCCACCCAGGTTCTCTGCAATGGGTGGAAAAAATTAGAGACTTGATTCCTAAGTTCATATCCTAATTGTATGTAGAACTGGGGCCCTTGGATGGCAACTGAGATTAGATAAGACTGTGCAAGCCAGGCTCCCGTCGTGGCCCTATAGGATCACCATGATTCCCTCCACCATGCTATGATGTAACAAGGAAACTCTTCAGATGCTAAGCAGAGACTAGTGCTCTGCTCTTGTAGACCCATTGCCTATAACTATGAGACAAATAAACACAGGTTACCCCGTCTCAGGTATTTGGTATAGCAACTGAAAACACATCAAGACTATCTACTTATGACCCCCTCCCCCTCTCCCTCTCACTCCCTATCCCACTCCCACTCCCACTCCCTCCCACCTCTCTTTCAGGAATGGAGAACCTATAGCTATCTGCCCCACCTGGCACAAAACAGATACATAGGAGATACTTAGATTATTGAGTGGTTAAACTCTTCACACACATGGGATCTCCATCTTCTTAGGCCTTCTGGATTACACAGTTTACGAAAATATATGTTTCTCTGGGATGTGTGGGACATATTTAATCTTCAGCGGCTATATTGTCAATGCAATACATAAAGATCAGCAAATGCCCAGAACTCAATTCTGAGGTTTAAAAGTTTTCTAGAAACAAGATTTGTTTTTTTGACAGTGACTGTTTTTTGTTTTTTGTTTTTTTTTAAAAAAAAACCATGTAAACAAATCTAGGGACATTAAATGCAGAACCAGAGAAAGACTCAAAGGAATCATTAACTGTCCACATAAAAAGCCTATCTCCTACCTATGTCATCAAACTGTCAGGTCACAATTTACCTGAGTCGTCAGCCTCCTGCTGGTTTCTTATGACTTATGCTTTCCTTTGTATAAAGCCATTATTATATTGCTATTTTGCTAGGGAGAAGAACACAGGTTTATTGAGTACATTACAACAGACTCCAGTGTGGACAATAAGAGGAGCCAGTGCCACCATCTGCACCGTGGACAGAGCCTTTGTGTGTGCAGCCATTACGCTAAGCATTGCTGAGACATAATTTGATTCTCTCAAGAACATCCTAAAATAGATGGCATCACTATCCCTGTTTCAGGAGTAAGGAAATAGCCTATGCAAATTGCCCCAAGTGATTACACTGGGAGTGGAAAACCGACACCACGGTCAGGCCTGCATCTGAACATCTTCCCAGATGAATCAGGAGCCTGGCAGTCCCTAAGTAACGGCCTGGGTTCTCAGCCATCCCAGAATTTGGAAAAGACAAAACAAGAGCAAACAAATAACGAATATCAGCTGTCATCCTGGATTCTTAATTCTCTTCCATCTCCTGTGGGATCTTTAGTGTCCTCATGTTTCTGTATCTTATAAGTAGGGGTCCCCAACTGTCTTTGTTTCAGACTCTTCTTTTTTTGTGCTGCAAATAACCTTAGGAAGGCCAGAGCTCTTCAGGCCCCACAAGTAAGTTTGTCAACTGACTGGTATAGAGGTACAATTGGAGAACCGTGCCACTTCAGGGCAAAGGTCAGGTGAGACTGTAGCCCACGATAAAAGCTAGAGGTGCCTGAGGTACCCACTCTTCTTTCTCACATCATCTACCCAGGGCAATTCAGCCCGCATTCTACTACCCTGGGGGAATTGTGTCTGGGAGATCCTGTGCCAACATGGGTACCCTGGTCACTGTTTTGCTCTAAGTAATAGACTACCTTTTTTCCCCCAGAGTCTCCTGTCTTCTCCCAGGAATTGAGTAGCATTCAGTTCAGAAGCAGCATTTGTCTTTTGGACTGGAAGTCCCAAAAAACAATACACAGGATGGTTTTGCCTGTGACAATGACAGTCATGAACTCTCCCAGCTTTCCCTCTACAACTAGTTACCCAGAAGAAACACATGGTAAGAAAAGTCCTGAGATATAGAAACATAAGAAATGTGGTAAGGGTGGTGATGATGTAATCAGGAAAGTAGTGACAGGGTGACATGTTTCAAGTGATGGTGATGCATCAAGACAGTGACAGTGAGACTGAAGGTGGTGATGGTAGCAGGCACAGTGATGTGAAATATTGGAAATGCAGATCCCATGCACTGACTTGGCATCCATGATGCACCGGTGGGGTCTCTAGCTATCCGTGCTCCCTTCAGAAACCGTTCATCTGTGTTTAACTGCACAAGACCTGCGCAAGGTAAAGCCAAGTGAGAGTCCAGCATGGGTGGGGCAGGACAGAGCTATTGGCAGTTGATAGCTGCTCAGAAGGAAAGAGTCACTGTGTAGACAAATATGGCCATGTCAGGATGCTCACACCCCCGGGAAAGGCCCACGTCCATATGCTTATGGGCAATACTAACTGAACTCAGGGGGTGGTTAATAATGATTCAAAGGAAGTTGAAAGGAAGATGGGGTGGGGTCACTAAGGGGAGCTGGAGGGAGATAGTGGTAACTGGTTATGACCTATATAAATGTGTGACACTTCCAAAGAATAAAATGTGTTAGTTTTTAAGTCATCTCTTTCCGATGTGGTCTGCTCTTTTCACAACGCCTACATTGCAGCATGTAGACCTCCAGCCTCCAACTTTGCTGTGCTTTCTCACTTCTACTTATCACCTTCTCCTTGCTATGAGCGTTGCAGATGTGTTGTATCTATTGCTTTTGTCTGCTTGCTCCAGCTGGAATGGGAGCCCTGGAAGGGATCTGTGTGTTTCCATCTCTGGTCCCACATAGACAAAGAATTCCTGAACCCAGGAGCTCCTCATTAAATAGAAGTTCAATAAATGGATGAATGGACTTGACTTTGTGCATCTCGGGGATGCTTACAACTTTAGATCTCATGGCCATTCAAACAAGAGCTTTGGTGGCTTTCTGTGGCTTGAGTCATTTCTGAAGTACTGGGGGCTCCATAGATGTGAGAACATTAATCTTCCTCTATGATTACCTGACATAGCCATAATTTTACTTTGTCAACTGTTTCAGCTTAATTTTATTCCTTAATCACTCACTTGTTCATTTAATCAATTAAGACTTTTCAAGGTCTCCTAGGCCTAGACACTCAGAGCTTTGGGAAGGATTCTAGAAGAAGTTCAAAGAAGCTCTAATTTCTGACAGAAGAGAGAGGTGAGGGCAGGTAGACCAATACTCTCTGGGTGGCTTTGGTTCTTCAGCAGATAAGAAGTCCACAGAATCTGAAATCCTCTGTGTCTGCAGGCTGAGGTCTTTGGATACCCAATGCCTATGTCCTTGGCTTTCTTTGTTTTGATGTAATAACTATCATGACCAAAAGCAACTTGGGAGGAGATTTATTTTATTTGCCTTACATGTGCTGATCAGTCTCTCAGTGAGGGAAGCTAAGGCAGGAACTGGGAGGCAGGAGCTGTTGCAGAGGCCACAGAGGAATGCTGCTTACTGAGTTGTTCTCCATGGCTTGTTCAGCCTGCTTTCCCCAAATATCCTGCCCAGGAATGGCTCCATGCACACATCAGTTCCCCAAACTGATGTCCTCAGGACAGTCTGATGAAGGCAATTCTTCATTTGGGTTCTCTACTCCCAGGTGACTCCAATATGTGTCAACTTAAGAAAAGCTAACCAGTCCAGCCTGGAAGAAAATGATCCCAACCACCTCCATCCCTGGTCCCAGAGTGGACTCAGAATTTTTTTCTCTTTATCTTCCAACGTCCCTTCTTTACACACCTCCCTTGAATACACAGATTCATTCATTCTTTCTTTCTTTCTTTCACTCATTCTCTCTCCTAAAATAGCTCACTGCTTCATTTACATACTAAATTTGCACATTTATGTCAGAGCAGAGGAGGAAGGAAGACAGAAGTCTGGGTGCACAGGAGATCATTTAATCCAACAGTAAAGTGTGGATAGGAGTCCTGTGTACAGAGCACTGAGCTGACTATTGGAAGAGAAAAATAGCTCAAAACTTGGCCTAGGCACTGCAGGGAGAAGGGCTTATAACTAAACAACATGGCAGTGCTTAAGCATGTTTCCCTCGGGGTATCTCTGACGGTATACAGGAAGGTGGTTTTGAGGGAAGAATGATTTGAAGTTTGCCAAGCAAGGAAGTTTGGGGGGTCCAAAGAAGTGAAAAAAGGTCAGCCTATATATTAGTTGCTTTTCTGATTGCTATGCTAAAATAGCTGGCAGAAATAACTAAAGGAAGGAGGGGGTTAATTTGGCTCATAGTTTGAGAGCACAGTCACTTACCTTCTCTCCTTTATTTGGTCCAGGACTCGAGGCTATGGAAAGATACTATTCACAGATAAGATAGGTCTTACTAACTCAGGTAAATCAGTCCAGTTAATCAATCACTTAAAGATACTCACAGAAGTTTGTCTTTTAGGTGATTCTAGATTTGTCAAATTGGCAGTCAGGATTAACTATCACTGCTTATATGTGGCCTGGAGGGATGCTGGCTTAGTAGGTTTAGAAGATGCTCATCTGATGGAGTGTGAGCACATGGTCTTTGAGGAGGGGAGAAGGGACATAGGCTCCCTGGAAAGCAGTTGAATTAACCTGGAGCTCACTTACTGCTTCATCCTTGAAAACTAGCCCAGCATGTAATGGTACTTAATAAATACTGACCCAATAAGTAAATGGAGAACTAAAATGAGAGACAAGCTTGTCATACAAGAAAGCTGAACAGAGCATGTGGCCCCTCTGCTAAACTCAACCTCCTAGGGACAAGTGTGGGTCTTGTCCTCTGCAAGGGTATCAGTGTCTAGCACCAACCTGGGCCCTGATGACTCTCTTTACACTGTCTAGCTACAGTTACATAAACTAGGGTAGGCTCTAGGGAACACGCACAGCAAAGAGTGACATTATCAGAGACGATAAGAAGGAAGCCAAACTCTTGGATTGGCTATGAGGCCATGAGAGGAGACACACAAGTGTGTTGGTCTTGGACCACATAGTTAGAATGAGTTGGACAAGGTCAAAAGACCTGTGACAACTTCTCTATAAGCAGGGTACATGATGGGCCTTCGTCCATACCTGTGATTTCCTCCCTCCATCCTACATAAAGCAAGGAGTCCCGCCTAGCCGTGTAGGTTAAAAATGAAAGAGAGCCCACATTCTAGCAAGCAGGTTCCATTGCATTCAACTGATCACTGGGTTCTGGTAAACATATCAGCAGCCTTGAGCAAGAGAGGAGTGGTCACTTAGGGGAAGCAGGAAATCTTTACACAAAGGGTTAGATGCTGGCAGCTGTAGATGGGATTCCCTAACCCTTAGTTGGAAATAGGCTAATGCTGTCCCCCAAATTCCCTTCCCTGAGAAAGGGGAAACAACAGAGAAACTCAGGCTACCACGGCAGTGTTCTAATCATGCCTGGGCATCAACCTGTGACCCCCTCAAGGGGCTGGGTGAGAATTTGATGCAGGGAGTATCATGCTCTGCCTCTTAGAGTTGACATCTCCTCCACCAGACTCAGCACCATCAAGTGGGGCTGCAGCAGAGGAAGCTAGCCCAAAGGCATGACATGTAATGGTAGGAGGCTGGCAGGACCAGATTTCAAAAGCATGGCATCTTTTAAGGGCTGAGTTGTTATTTGTGGTATCCTGTTAGGTAGGATTCAGAAACTTGAGCAGAGTACCTCTGATGGGATGGGCCAGCAAAGTAAGGTGTTCTCAATGCTTAAAAAGCATTATGGTGTGAAAGAGGGTCCCCATGAGTCTCTGGAAAATCAGATTGAGTTTGGGACATGTGCTAAGGATACTGTGGTAGTTCTCCATGGGAAGCCACTGTGGTCATTCATCATCTATGATTCTGTAATGTATGGTAATTAAAATCTGGGTCCCGATGAGGAGCATATAGGGCTGTGAGTAGTAGTTAGTCAGTGGTCTTCCTTGGTGTCCATCTAGAAGCAAGGAAAAAGCCAAATGCTGGCCAGGATGAGAAGGATCTGAAGACCAATATGGGTGCAGGGCTTTCTGGGTGGGTGTGATACAGCACTAACCTGTGAGCAAAGCAAACTCCATTTTCACTAGATTAGTTGCCCATATTTGCAAAAGTCTAATCAT
Source organism: Rattus norvegicus (assembly GCF_021556685.1). Classification (NCBI taxonomy): domain Eukaryota; kingdom Metazoa; phylum Chordata; class Mammalia; order Rodentia; family Muridae; genus Rattus; species Rattus norvegicus. The sequence goes on along the minus strand of NC_141534.1, from coordinate 199,582,613 downwards.
AATCTGGCTTGTTGGCTGATGACACTCCCTTATTAAAAAAAAAAAAAGAAAAGAAAAGAAAAAAAAAAGAGTGGGGAAGGTCGTTGGGCCCTTACCTAAGATTCTAGCTGCTGTTCTTCCTAGCCATTAGTATTAAATTTTTCCCTAATTGCATATGACATCAGGGTCTTGGGATATACCCCAGAATGTATAGGTTTGGGAGATAGTTATTTAAAAGGGGATTCTATCTATGTGACTGTAGGGAACCCATCATCCATACTGGAGGAAGAGTTTCCATTGTAACTACCTTGGGGCCAACCACACTTCTATAGGCACCGGTGCTCTGTAAGTAAGCCCTAAAATCTTAATGGTTCTTTATGTTAAGCTTTGGTGGAATCATTCCTTATTTTGTCAGGATCTTATAAGAAAAGAATAGTCATTATTTACACTTCTGTAAGGGAAGGAGTTCTTTCAGTGGTAGGGAAAATCATCATGCAGTCAAGAGCCCTAACTTGACATGTCCATTCCCTATCTTGTGCCTTTACTTCTCACAGGGCATGCAGAGGACTGTGGACCAAGCCCCACCCCCACCCCTAGGGTAGGCGCTCCACTGGGTCTTACAGCAGGAACTCCCATCTCCCCTCTGCTCGTTCCCTCTCACTCTCTCAACTGGACACATATAATTTATGGTCTGTGATATACTGCCCTTCAGAATTGATTTTTGTACTCAACTGTTGTAGAACATTTTTGATGGACTAATGCCTCTGGGTGAGATATTTTTTTGTTATTGATGTAGGGGGGTGGGCTTTTGTCCCCACATTGCAAAACCCCTGGCCAGGGGTCACTCCCTGGTCCCCTGTAGCAAGAGCACTCAGCCAAGGGCAAGGCAGCCTTTTGAACTAAAGAAAATATTAATTTAAGGCATTGTTTCCACACGAAATTACAGGAGCTTTCAGAAGCTCTCGTTAGTTTGATTCAGGGCTGAGCAGCACAGTGAGTCTTAAGGCTGAGATTGGCCATGGCACAGAAAGTTGGCTGCCAGAGAACTCGCAGAAAGAATTTGGTCAAGGACTCTAGAGCTTCTACTCCTCCACAGTCATTTCCACTTGATTTGCCTGAGAAATCTTGTGGAGACAGGAAAGCAAAAATACCCTTTGTCTTATCTTTGATATCAGGACCAGAGGGGCAATTATCAGATCCATAATTCCTGGAGTTGCAATTGGGCCGTATGGTCCGCCACACTCGAATGCATTTATGGAGCTCGTGGAAGTGATGAATATTGACACTTCCTGAAAAAATAGGAATCCTGTTGTCATCTTATGTGTGACATTCCAACATAGCTCCCATTTATCAAGTGCCTCAAAAGACATAGACTCATTTTTACAGATTGACAAGTGGTGGCCAAGCCAACAAAGCCATTCAATTAGGAAGGGGGTTTACAAAATTAGAGCCTAGAAGTTTTTGACCACAGAGCTCACACTGTCCTGTTGTAGCAGACTGAACAGGACCCTGAGGTTAGGACAGCCTTCATATACCTTCCCAGACATGTCCATGTGACAAAACTTAACCAAGATCCAATTCTCTTTGGTCCCTCTGACCTCTTTGGTCATTAGGTTGCCATCCCAAAGGTTGACTGGCAGCCTCTGATGTCTGGTAGCTTCCTATGAAACCAGTGAATAAAACACACATATTCGTGAGACACAAGGCTCCAGACATATGCATGTGTATGTGTGTTGTATGTATGCATATATTTGTTAGCATGCTGCATGATGAATACATGTGTGCTCACATACACATGCAGATGCAAATGTGGGGACCAGAAGCTGACATTAATATCTTCTTTTATTTCTTTCCACATTATTTCTTGAAACAGGGCCCCCCACTGACCTGAGGCATAGCAATTCCACAACGCTGTTGACTGTCCAGCAAGCACCAGGGTTCTATGGCTGGCCTTTAACGTGGGCACTGAGCATCTGAACTTGAGTCTTTATGCTGATGTGGCAATCACTTCATTAACAGGGCCTTCTCACTAGCACCTAAACTCATCTTAATGGTCTGTGACAATATTTTCTTTTTCATTTATATGCCTCTTAAAATTAGGAAGAAAAATTAATATACGAATCAATGAACCAAGAATGTCTAAGAAATCCAGCCAGTATTATGGATATGTGTGTGTATACACAAATACATATATATATATATATATATATGATATGTACACACAGAGAGAGAGGGGGGAGAGAGAGAGAGAGAGAGAGAGAGAGAGAGGTCTCTGAAGGCAAAAGTGCCTGGGTCCTTCAAAGGTCCTACTTAAGCAGATTGGTGATGTAAGTTTTTCAGACATTTCTGAAATCTCTGCAACTCCTACTACCTTTACCTAACCAATCACACCAAGAGGAGAGGTTGACCTTAAGGACACCAGCAGAGACAGGTCCTCCAAAGGTTCCACCTCCAGCAGAAGGGACATTATGGCAACCTCATAACCATTTCCGAGCAATAGCACCTCAGACCTCTTCCATTCCAACTCCTCATTATAATTGGCAATGCAGAGGCCCCATAGGGAAAGCAGCCCAGCCACGTGGATTTATCCATTTATCCCTCATCCCCAGAGTACTTTTTCCTTTTATATCCCTGCCTGCAGATTAGCCCTATGTACCATGAATCCTCTGGTCACTGCTGCCTGGGCTCACCTGCGGATTCCCTGGCAGACAGCACACAACAAAGCCAGTCCCTGCCTTTCATCCCCTGCCTGCCTTAGGTTCCCTGCCAGGAGGAGCTCTGAGCCCAAATGCCCTTGAGTCTGCATGGGGAACACAGGCTCCAGTGACATAATCAGGGATAAGGCACTTTCTCCACAGGTGCCATTTATTTTCAAGCATCTGCTCAATCCCTGTGGAGGGATGAAAACCACAGTGTCAACTGCCTTCTACTCAGCCCCATTGGAGGCCCGTGGGGTCTTAACATCAAAGCATTCTACATATTTATCATTCCTCCCTTCGCATTAAGCAAAGACATCTGACAGCCACACAAAAGCGCCATAGTCTCCACTTGGACTCTAAAAAGGCATCAGCAAGTTCAAACCCAAGTTGAAAATTCTCTCGAATAGGTATATTTTCTTTCCTGGGAAACTGGGGGGGATTATCACTTAGCGTCCTCTCCAGAATCAATTTGCGTCCACTTAGCAGTCACTTCTGTTATAAAATAAAGGCGTTTATGGTTGGCCATGCAGGATTTAGTAAGTGACACCCAGGGAGCACTGATGAGAACATTTCTGAAGCGGAGGGTGGGATAATAGACAACATGCTTGTCTTTGGTCTTATTCAGCACCCCCTGAAGAGCGATCATGTTTATGCTTTGAAATGTAACAGGAACACGTTAAAGTGTGGAGACTCAAGAACCATACAACAAAGGGAAATATTCAACCCTGGCCATGCTTAGCATCCTTAAGCTCTCTCTGAAAAGAAGACAGCAAGGCAGAACTTTAGGGGGAAAGGCGTGTATTTGTTCGCGGGAAAAGATCTGAACCAGAGACCCGTGCTGTCCTGAGTGAGCCCATTCTTTCTCCCCTTTCACATGTCATCTTGGTTACCTGTGTCCGATTAGTTACATGCGTCAGCTTTGCCTCCACTGAAAGGCAAAAACAAAAACAAAAGCAAAAACCCTGAGTGCTATGGAGGGAGGGTTGATTTTGCTTTTGTTTTACCAGTTTTGGGGAACTCCAGTGGATGAAATCCAGCGGATGGAACCCTCCCAAGGAACTCACCAACTCCAGCATCCAAGCACTGTGCTTCAGTGCTATGGCCCATTCTCTGCTCATGATGGTGACCAAGTCTTCCAGGTGATGGACACAATGAAGAGTTTTACACAAGGTACCCAAGTTCTTCACGAGAGTTGACCTTAAATACCCCCTGGTCAAGAGCACAGCCACAGTGTCTCTTCTAGGGACGGTGTTGATGGCCAAGTCCAAGTGCAGCCTTTTCCCTTTACAGGGTGGAAGCAGAGGTGGGGACAGAGAATGACCAGTTTGTTTTAACTCAGCTGACTCTGTACCCAGCCTTGTTTCATAGCCAACAACTAGAGAGCACTCACCTTGGGTAGGCACTTTATCACCATCTCTCTGAGACAAGGCACTTGTGTGCTAGGCCCTAGAAGAAGGCTTTCCTCAAAGACAGCTTAAGATAGCTGCAGAATAGGACTAAAGTGTCTTTGTTTGTATCTTTGATGAGAGTTAGTTCATTGGGCTCTGTTCCTCAAAGACATCCAGCAGATGTTTAGCCTTGAATGAGTTGAGCTAAGAAAGCATTCAGAGGTCACACAACAGTGTTAAGTTGTCACCCATGCATGCATGGCATGTGGTGAATGCTAACTAGGCACTTGTGTGAAGCAGGACAGGATGTGCTCAACCTCACAGGTGACCAACCAGAGAAGACTAGCACATAGCAAAGAGAGATACTGAGGGCTAGGCAGGAGCTAGAGGTGAGCATATTTCCCTGGGGTAACCCAGAGAAGAATCTGAGAAATTCTTCACAGGTCTTCAGGGAAGGCTGAGGGGCATGGGTAGGGTAGTTTGGCTGAGGTTGACGGGTCTGAAGTTCAGCAGTGGGATGAAAAAAAGGCTTCTGGGAAATGGCAAGGGCAAAGGGCCCGAGGCGATGGTGAATCTCCCTGCAAAGAAGGTATAATAGCCACAAAAGCTGAAACATGATGCTAGAGAAGTCCCCTAACCATAGTGGCACAGCTAGAGATATTTTACCCCTTAGTCTTGGGTCACTCAGGTGAATCAAACATCCCTCTTTCACCTGAAGCATGCAGTGGCCTCCAGGGTTTCCGGGGAGGGAGGCAGCTGTGAGAACACAACAGCTCTGAACTGCTTCAGCCTGGAAGTATCATGTGTCACTTTCTCCACTCTAGCTGCAAGGGATGCTTGGAAATATAGGGAGAATAGCACGGGTATATTTTGTAAACCTCACCAGATCCCCTCCCCCTTGTGTGTGTGAGACACACACACACACACACACACACACACACACACACAGAGGGTGAATATATGTGTGGATACATGTTTGTGTGTAAGAACTACATATGCATATGCAGGTCAGAGGACAACCTCGGTTGTCAGCCCTAGGTGTCACTCACTTTATTTTTCTGAAATAGAGTCTCTTGTTGACTTGGTGGTTCACTGGATAGGCTAGGCTGGCTGGTCAATGTGTACCAGGGGTCCTCCTATCTCCACTTCCCAAGCTCTAGGGTTGTAAGAGTATAGCACACACTGACCTGTCTTACATGGTTTTTGGTGCTCTAACTTGGGTCCTCATCAATACAAAGCAAGTGTTTCTCTAAGCCTCAAAAAAGAAATACCTGATCAAGGTCATTCAGTACATGACACCAGGCTAAGCTGCCCTTTTAATTCTACAGCTCCCCAGAGTGCTCTGATTAGTCAGTGCAAGGACCTCCCTCATCTGCACATAGTAAAGAAAGTGAAAGTATTTCCCACCTAGAACCCAGACACAGCAGGGGAGTGTGCCCTATCTTCCCACAAAGGAAATGGAGCACAGGCTTGTTCCAGTTTCCCAGGCAAGCACTGGCCTCACCTCTTCCCATGGGGGAAACCCAGCTCCTGTAGTCCATTTGTTCATTGTCAAACCACAACTCTGCCACCATAGCCTTGGGCAAGCTACAGCACTTCTCTGTACCTCAGCTCTTCATCCATAAACTAGGGGGCATCTTGTCACCTGTCTTCTGAGAGACACCCACATAAGTAGTAGCAATAGGTACTAATAACAGTGTTCCGAGTGCTGACTGGCTGCTCTGGAAGGAACCTCAGCTGAATTATTAAGTTTGACCTTCACCTCATGCCTGGGGTAGTAGGTACCTTAATGACCCATTTTACAGACAAATTGAGGGCCTGTCTGGAAAGGAGCCGTTGAATTTGGAACTTGAGTCTATGTGGTACAAAAACCTGCTGTTCTTCCCACAGTGTTCTGAGACCTTGGTACTGTTGTGAAAGGTCCAGCTTATCCAGGGACTTGTGTCTCAGCTATGGGACTATGGGACAGAATCACAAATCCCGGTCTTTCCTTAATGCAGAGACCAATGACTCCTTCTCTGCAGTTTGTCTTTCTGGGTCCAGTCCAGGGTGTTTGAGCCTCTCTCTTTGGTGTCTTACTAAACAGAACTCTCTGGTGACCTCCCTTACACTCCCCGTCATCCCCCTACTTTGCTGGGCTTCACCACATCTCTTTAAAATGTGCAATTACCAATAATTCCCTTTGTTGCACCCAAATGCGAACCGCCATCTTAAATTATTAAATAGAAGTGTTTCTGAAATATTTTATCTTGACATGTATCTCCGGAGTCAAATGACCCCGGGCAGTGTTCATAATTAATTTCATCAAAAGGGAGGAAAAAGTGCTAGCAAGGGACTCCCTGAATGACCTGTCCTGGAGAAATACAGCTGGCACTTGGCTCTCCTCTTCCCCTCACCGTCCATCCCATTTCCAGGGGTCTGATGTGCTGGCAGAACACATCAGTCCTTGGGATCCCAGAATTGCAGGTCTTCTGGGAAGTTCTGTGATGGTTTAAACCAACTCTTTCTTCCTATAATGAAGAACACAGGACCTGGGAGGAATGCTGACCTGCCCAAGGTGGCAGAGACTGAAAGTGACCACACTGAGTCTGCTGGAAGCTGAGTCTCTCATCCCAGCCTCCCAGCACCTGCAGGGGCTGAAGCAGCAAGTTCAGCCTCCTTCTGCTCTGTGCCCTTCAGGCCCACAGGAGTTCATTTAAAGAAGTAGGAAAGACAAGCCTGCTCCTTAACATAGAAAACGCCCCGAAACAAAGGGCTTTTTGTGCCCCTCCCCCACATGCCAACGAGAAAGAGAGATTAAGTTTGAGGAGTCACTCCCAATCAGAAAGCCACCATTTAATTACAATGCGCAGGAAATTACAGAGTGAATGGGCAGACGGGTGATAAGGGACTGCCTTAGGATGACAGACCTGAAATCCAAGCACTTCATCACAGAGCTACGTATCACAAGAGGCTGTCTGGAAGGCTGACAATCTGATTGTACTGTCAACTCAATTCATAATTAATATATTTATCAAATTAATTACTGAAAATATCTCTTCGGCGCTCGCCACAAAGAAACAGTGGCTAGCTTCATGGAGGGCTGGCTTCGTTTTCTGCTAATAACCCTTGCTGTCAGTTTAATGAGGGTAGAGCGGCCTCTGTTTTGCCTGCCTGACAGACAAATTGCCCTCTTACGGGGAATGATCCCTAGAATTTAAGAGAAGAAAAGAAATATGGCATTGTTTGGTGACAGCCGCAATCGCAGGCTTGTCTCGGAAACTTTGCATCAATTCTAACATACAAGAAAGGGAGGGTGGGTCTGCTTTTGGCAGCTAGATAAATACTTTATGAATTCCTGACTGATTCCTTCATCAGAGGCTCGGTGGCAGGCCGGTTCCTCTGAGCCACTGCTGGAATCTGCCGGTTGAGGTTTCGATTTAGGGACTTCACAAGAGAGAGATTCTTGAGGGCATTTTGTAAGGAAGAGAAATCCACACTCCAAGGATTGTGATGTGAAATACAGTGCTTTTGATCAGCTCCCTTGACTGTTTGATCTCTGGGTGGAACAGTCATCCGCCCCCCTTCTGGAGACAAAGATCCAGACCATGAGATGCTTCTGGGAGAACATTCCATAGGCTTCTGAGAGCCATCTGGTGAACCCCAAATGCCCTGCCACCATCTTGGCTGTATGCTGGGTATTAATTATGCTGTTCTGTGCATCTGGGCCTGAACAAGCCACAGGGCAAAGCTAGCTATGAGACTCTACCAGCCCTTACAGAAACACACCTGACCAGGTGAGGCAAGACAGATGGCCCAAGTGGCATGGGGTTGGGGGCTGTGGGAAGCCTGACCGTTGGCTGGCTGCAGTGGGAATCCCAGAGCAGTGTTCATTCCTGTGGGACTGAAACCGGGAGTGGAGCCATCATGGGGGACAGTGTGGAGACCCCTGAGAAAGAGCATCCTGGCAATGCTGGTGGCTCCTAGAAGAGTCAGCACTTCAGGAGCAAGTTGACATCTGGAAGGTGACATATGGAGGGATGTAGACCCAAAACCATACTTCCTGTTGCTCATCTTGTCCCTGGGAACCAAGTGGGCACTGGAGAGAGGGGACTCTTAAGACACAGGCCCAAGCCCCTGCCACCCTCTGACAATGTTTACAGAGGGGTGTTCACTGAGGCCCAGAGGATTGGAATATGTGGTCTGAAGCCTTTCAGGTCTGATTTCATTCTAGTTCTTTCTACGTGTTCAAGAGAGTGAGGATGAGAACTGAGAATGGGAGACAGCATGTGCCAAGGCCCCTTTCCCACAACACAGGCAATGTGTGTGCTTTTTCTGAACACTTCTCTTGCTCCCAACACCCCTCTTCACTTTCTGTTGCTTTGGGCCCTGCTTTCCTCTCTGGCCCCAGGCCTCCCCTTCCTTCCTTATTTGTCATTAGTGGAGGGAGGAACAATTTTCATTAAGGAACAGAAAAGAAAGAAGGAAAGAAAGAAAGAAAGAAAGAAAGAAAGAAAGAGAGAGAGAAAGAGAGAGAGAAGGGGAGGAAGGGAGAAAGAAAGAAAGAAATGAAATGAAAAAGAAAGAGAAGGGAGGAAGAAAGGAAGAAAGAAAGAAAGGAACAAATGAATGAAAGAAAGAAAGAGAAGGGAGGAAGAAAGAGAAGGAAGAAAGGAAGGAAGGAGGGAAGGAAGGAAAGAAGGAAGGAGGGAAGGAAGGAGGGGAGGAAGGGAGGAAGGAGGGAAGGAAGGAGGGGAGGAAGGAAGGAAGGAGGGAAGGAAGGGGGCTCTGCAACTGTTGTAGCAGCTTCTTGCTTCCAGGCCTCATCTCCTCAGCAACTGTCCCCTTGTCCCCAGCCTGGCAGCACTGCTGCCACAGGCTTGCCTTCTATTGTGTCTCATCTCAAGCGTGCATCCCAGGATGGGTGACTCCGAGTTATGCCCATTGGTTGCATCCCCGCCAGTGTCTTCTTTGGAAGCTGTAGCCAGGTGCCATCAGATCTCAGGTCACTTACATGGGGAACTCAGCTCAGGGACAGAAGATTCCTTGGCCAGGTAAATTTCCTTTTGGTCTGAGAACCCCTACACTCCTCAAGAGAAAAAGCAAGCCTGGAGGAAACCATAGCAGAAGAGTGCCCAACTAGCTGGTCATGGAGTAGCCCTCAAAGTCTGTTGGAGGAGTGGTTCTTTCTTTCCCCGACCTAGGAAAAGGCATTGGCTTGGTGGGCTTGGCTTGTGGGTCTACCCAACTTCAGTGACCTTCTCTGCCATTGTGATCCTGGTACTCCTACTGATAGTAAGGCAGCAGCAGTAGGGTGTAGGACATTCTGTTACAACCCCAAGTCTGGATGGAGGACAGGGATGTGGGTGCTGAACATGTGAATTAAACAATCACATTAACATGTTCTTTCAGAAGTTAATTGTTTTTTAAAAAAATTGGTAATTTTATCTGTGTGCATGCCTGTGTGTGTGTGTATGAGTTTGTGTGTGTGTGTGTGTGTGTGTGTGTGTGTGTGTGTGTGTGTGTGTGAGTGATGTGGTATGTTTGGTATGATTCGGTGTGTGTATGTGGTGTGGTGTATGTGTTGTGTGCTGTCAGTATAGATGTTAGAAGAACTCTAAAAAGGGTATCTAACCAAATTTGAGGTTGCAAAACTGTAGAAGGCATGTCATCAATGCACACATGCTGCAATGTTCCTGTCCTTGGAGTCATTTATTGAACATGTAACTCGGAGGTTAGGAGGGGAATGTATCTTACTGTTGTTATGGTTTGGTTTGCTTTTCTATTTTGAGGAAGGGTCTTACTCTACAGCTCAGACTGGTCTAGAACTCTCTAGAGTTTAGTAGTGTAGCTTTGGCCTCAAATTCATTGTTGCAATCCTTCCTGTTTCAGCCTTGCAGGGACTGGGGCTACTCATGCCCTCCTGAAGTTAGCATAGTGTGTTGAAGCTGAGGTGATTCAAGACCTACCTAGTCCAACCCAGTCATCGGTGCGAGCCAGTGAACATGGGAGGGGTCAGCCAGGGACATCGAGTGGCGTGTTCTTAGAAGGCCCTGTAGTGAAAGCGGAGGATAATCTATGCAAGGTTCAAGTAGCTTTTAAACAGCCAGTTTTTCTTGTACAGTGACTGGGTTTCCATAAAATGGAGACGAGACCTGCACGTTTGGCTCGGTTTAGAGAGGATGGTGCTGTAAAGTTAATGCACTGAGCAATCTATGACACTTTGGCATTAAATTCAACACGGGACATAAAGAATTGGACCTGCTTCTCTAAGCCCTGGCAGTCGGCAGGGAGACTGGGCAATTTCTGCTGATGAAAATCATCCCGGTGAGCAGAAAAGAGCTGGGAGTGGGCGGTGATGGGGGTAAGGGTCCGGGGCAAGAAGAGAGGGAGGGAATGGCTGGAGGCTATTGTGTTGAAGGATTTGTGTTATAAGCACCAGTGTGCTGGGGCTCTGGAAAACCAACCCAGGAGGGAGAAAGAAAAGGAAGAAGTGAAAAGAAATCTGAGGCAGTGGCAAAGACTGCTGTATAGGGTGAAGAGAGAAGAGGCTAGTAGACCATCTCAGAGGGCATGGTGGTCCTTGCCCACACGAGCATTTATAAGTGAGAAGGAACGGGCAGGGGACTGAAATCTGCACAGCCAGAGACACCTCAGGCCAGTGGTCAGGGGCTTTCTTTAGAAGTCAAATGATTGCCCAGCATTTTCAAAGAGAAATGATTAAGTCATCTGAGTCATCAGATAGGTGGTCAGATCCTTCAGGCTTCCTATCTCCACTCTCTGCCCTTCAAGATGACCAGTGAGTGGGAGCCAAGAGTAGCAACATGCACAAGAAGATGAAGACTTGAGACACCCAATTCAGGGTCAAGCGACAGATAGTTTATGAGCAAGAGGGAGATGTCACTGACCTTGTCTACCCTAAGTGTGTGAGCAGTGGTGTGTTGCTTGCAGGATGGACAGGGTGATCCCAGCATAAAAGCCCTGCTGTACTTGTTCCTGAGGAAGCCAAGGAGTGGCTGATGCTACTCCCTGGATTCCTGTGTAGATGGCCTCTTCCTTCCCAAGACTCAGACCCAGCACCAGAAATGACAAAGGAGATCTGAGGATGTGGGAGACAGCAGATGTTGGTCCCAGCTCATCACAGCTATGAGCTATAATGGACTTGTCAATTCCTAGCATCACCGTTGCTGCTTGAGACCTTCAGCAATACTGTCTTCCTGTCAAAGAACAGGACTCGGGAACAGTAGACACAAAGCAGTGCCCTTAGCATGCCTTTATGCAGAGATTAAAGCTGAGAAGACTTGGGAAAGACTGCAAGCTAGATAAGACAAGGACTCACTGGATTCTGGGGACATACATAACCTGTTTGTCCTCGCCAAACATGAATTTTCTCATCTGTGATATGGAAACATTGGCATTGACTTCTCAGAAAAGATTATAGGAAATATTATGCCAGTCATTGGAACAATGGAAAGCACATGGCAGGGACCAGGAAGGGGAATGTGGCAGGTTCTAGACCTGGTACTGCATGCTGTTCTGGAATACCACCCTTCCTTCATGCCATGGAACCTGTCTGCCTCCCTTGAGCCTGGGCAGGACTTTGAGACTGTCTCCATGCATTGCATGTGCCAGAAGGAATCCTGTATGACTTCTAAGGTGAACTGGTAAAAGATGGCTTTCTGTCCTGGCTCTTCTAAGACCTGTCCCACTTTAGTACCCCTGAGCTGAAATGAAGAAATCGACAACCAGAAGCCACCACAAACTAGAGGTGAGGTAAGGGCGAAGCACACACAGAGGAGATGCCTGATGAACCAGGGCTAATCTACCTCCCACCATGGAGTCTCCCCAGCAGCAGGCAGTGAGCTTCTAGAGGATTCTAGTCCCCAACTTTCCTTCCAGCCACCCCTGCCTTTGTCCCACAGAGCACAAGAGAGTTTCGTCCTAGTACAGGTTGCTCTAGTGAATGCATCCTTCTTATAAGTATCTGGGATGGGGGTGGGGAGGGTTATTGGCTTGCAGCTCAATGGCAGAGCTTTTTGCTCAGGATGCATGAGATCCTGCGTTCCATCACACCACAGGGGGAGGGGCATGGGTGTGGGACACAAATGGAAAGAAAAAATTAAAAGCTCAATGACTGAGCCCCGCCACACCATGCTCATCTTTACACCTTCACTTATGGTTTGCTTGGATTTTCCCTCACTTTTAATTTTTTAAAGAAAAGTTAAAATTAGCTCTAGAGGCAGAGGAAGCACAATGGAAGCTCTGGGAAAGGAGCTTCCATGAGGTTTCTGGGAATATCAGGACAGTTCCTCCTGCAAAGAAGGCAGCCATCTTTGTCATTGCAACAGAAGACTGAGTGTGTGTATATATATATATATTTTTTTTAAAGTACCTTGGGGTGTTATCTGAGGGAGATACCACAAAAAATACTAGAAAGTTTGATTACAAGTTCAGGAACCATTTCTGAGAGGCGGGGGTAGGGGGGAGAAAGTCAAGGGTCAGGCAACCATCTGCTCTGTTCTTGACTTCCAGCAAGGAAGCCCTACCCACGATAACAACAGGTAGCTGCATGGCAAACCTTAGCCAGAGAATGATGACCAGTAGGCTAAATACAGTTTCTGTCTGGGCTGGGATGTAAATAAAGTTTTATTAGAACAAGTATTTGTTTGCATATTAGCTCTGGCTGCTTTTGTACTTCATTGGTGGATTTCAAAAGCAGGAACAAGAGACTTTATGGCCCCACTGCCTAGAATACATGCTTCCTGTCTCTAACAGGAGTTCATGACCTGCCTTTAGCTGTCAAAGGTAAAATACTGAAACAAAGATCTCAACTCAGAAAGATCCTCAGGGGCAGAATGTGTGCCACCACATGCCTACATCTTTAGTCATTGGATGTTCGCTGGCCCCTAACTGCATAGCAGACTCCCAGTTCTACCTTGAGAACAAAAGCTAAGCACACAATCCCTTTCCATAAGAGACGGCGTGGTACAAAAAAAAGGACTATGCAGCCATGAAATTGGAGGATAGAATGTGTCAAACCACATGGAGGCATGGGGGTTGGGAGTTTGGTATCCTAGAAAGAGGCAGCCAATCCCACCAAGGAGGAGGCAGGGAAGACTCCTGAGAAATGATGGACTTTGACCCTTGAGGTTCTGTGTACAGAAGTGGCCATGATGGGCTATCTGTGAGGAATAAGGGCCAGCCTGTGTTACACACGGGGACCTCTAGCTGTGCATGCCAATGTCCTTCTCACATTAGTGGGTTTCATCTTGGATCACCTTTCAGGTGAGGAAAGAAATAGTTGGGAGATAAAATATATAGATGACAGGGCACCAGCACCTGCCTCGTCATTCTTAGGTGAGCTGCAGGTGATGGATGCCCTGGAAATCTCTCTATGAAAAATCATCGGGGTACAAAGTCCACCAAACAAGCAGACCTTTGTCAACGGGGCTGGCACCTGGGTGCAGGAGGGCACAGTTATCTCAACTATGGCTGGACGCAGCAGGCTTGAACTTGAGGGCATCCACCCCCTTTGCCTCTACAGTGCGTACCTTGGTAAAATTGCACACACACACACACACACACACACACACACACACACACACACACACATTTCCTAAGTCAGAAGTGTAGAATTTTATTGCTGTTTTCATGGTTGTTAGTTATATGTTGTTAATAATGTTATATATTACATAATATTAGAAAACATGTGATATTATATATAATACAATATTATATAATAAAAGTATTTGGTGTTAATAACAGTATAGACATATTTCATGAAAACAACCTGAACTCCAAGCCCTTCTCCTTCTACAGTCCTGCTTATGTAACCAGCCAGTTATCATCCCTCTACGCCTAAAGGACTAGTTTGGGTCTCTGTCGTGTAAAAGGACATTTTAAGGGGAAGTGGTGGGGCTCTGCGCTCTGAGCATCAACCTTGAGCCAGATTCAGTTTCTTGCTTTTGAAGATCTCTGCACCCCTTTGCAACCTTCTGCTGAGAGCCTAGTTTTCCTGTATCCGGTGATGCATGGGGCTGGAGTGCAGTTCAATGGGAGATGTGTGCATTGAATGTAGAAGATCTGGAACATATAGATAACACACACACACACACACACACACAAGGCCAACATACCTAGTGGCCACATGGCCATTCAACCCCACATAGTGCCTCACTCTGCCCTGAGGTCCTTAGTGACATGGTGCAGCAGTAAGGCCTCTGACATAAGAGGGCCCAGTTTCTTCTTTGCAAAAGGGAAAGCTGGACACCTCCTGCCTTCCTGCAAGGTCTAGGAAAAATCTTTAGAGAAGATCTTCTGGTCTTTCTTATGATAAACCCTTTCAGTGACCCTCTGCAGAACAAGCCAGAGGACACTGACCAAAGGAGTAGAGGCTATTGTAAAACCTAACAGCAGACCCTGGAGGTGAGTGTTGACTTCTGAGAAACCCAGACCCCTACAGTTGCTCTGTCAAGCACTGTGTAGTCAGGTCAAGGGTCTATAGATGGCAGTCTCCTGCTATCTTCCAGCTAAGGAAATCCACATCTATACCTCTCACAAAAAGGAACAGGCAAGAAAAGTAGCAGAAGGCAGACAATTCCAAACTCACCTTCAGAAGTCATGTAAGTCTCCCAGAGACCCACACAGCCGGCTACTCAGAATGTTTGGTCTTGAAAACCAAAAGTATTTTTCTGAAGTATTTATTTACAAATCATGTTCCACCAATGGAACACTATCCCACAAGTATTCAAGGTAACGAGAAAAAAAATGTTGCCTAAATGTTTAATCCATGTAAGCAACTGAATTATCTTTGAGATTCTCCTCCAACAAGCTCACCCCCAACTGCGTCCCTCGTCAGGGGTGTCTTCCAATGCTGCTCAGATGTGGAACTCACAGCAAGAGAATGGGAGCATTTTCCTTGGGGTGTTGTGTCCTGATCTTAATATATTCCAGTTGGTCTTTGATGCCCATTCTGGGGAGCCTGGTCCACCTGCTTAGCCTTGACGTTCAAAGGTCTGTGTTAGACTTTGCGTTTACTGGTCATCAGTGACGCTCTAATTGAAACCAAGAAAGACTGTGTTAACTCTCATTTGACCTTGAATTTGAGCCATTGAAATGGTCATTGTCGGGTAAAAATGCTTGGTCTGTTTTCAAAGATTTGACTCACACGCCAGGGCCAGTGGCAGGTACTGGGGACAGAAACAAGCACCTGATTGCCTTTATAGGGACACCCAGAGAAGAACAGTCAGGTGATCAGGCTATTCTCACACAGGGGACAGGTGCTATATCAAAGACAGAAGAAATTGCTTGCAGGCATGAAGTAGAAGTGCTGAGATGTGTGTGAGGTAGGGAAACGGGCGGGGTGGAGTGTGGGGACTGAGACACTTGGGCTGCTAAGGGGAGTGCACAGCAGAGAAGTGTAGGCACACTTGGTATTCCAATGTATTAGGAAGTGTCTAAGGTGCTCAGATTTGGCAAGGAGGAAATAGCAAGTATGGACGAAGCCGGATGTGGGAGGAGAGTAGAGAAACAGCAGATGGAGAGGGAGCAAGACCCCAGATGTGATGGAGAGGAGCTGCTATGTCCCAAGCAAACCAGCAGCCACTCAGCGCTCTCAACCTGACAAAGGGTACAACCAGACTGACCATCTAGACATAGAATCCATGTTGCTAGTATAGACAAGCAATGAAGTCCAGTAAGAAGTGGGGCAGGGAAACCAGCTGAGGTGAGGAGAGATATAGTCAATGGTGCTGAGGACAGAGCTGAACAGTTCCATCCATTGGTTTGAGTTTGGGTACTTTTGAGATGAAATCTCAGGATTCAATAGTTGATTCGATATGAAAGAGGAGAGAGAAGGCACCTGTCACACGTGCTCGCTGCTCACTCAGACAGAGGAACCGGGGGAAGGAGACACAGTAGAAAGGCAAGCTCTCACACGTGGACTGTTGGTATGCTGTGTCTGGAGTCATCCATGAGGCCTGTGCAGGTAGCAGATTTGTATACAGATTTGATGCTCCATGGGGAGGTCCCCACACCAGTCGTGGTCTTGGATAAAGCCATATCATTTCACTTGGCCTCATTTTACATGGGTACATGAGATTTGACCTCAGTAAGCTTGTTTAGTTTGTGCCTTACTAACCAAGCTATCTCCCTGGCCCCAAGATCAAACTTTGATATAAACAGAGCTGCTCATGACAAATCAGGACAGGGAGCTCAGAGCCGGAAGGGTGAAGCTGTTGTGGATGTGATGCAGAACTTGGTGCCCAAAATTTAACATGCAAAGAGCTGTAAGCTCAAAATTCTCAGGCTTACCGCAATTCTGCTAAGGAGTGCTTCAGGAACATGTGAGAGGGTCAACCCCTAACCACTTGGATGGGTCAAAGGAACACGTCTGGAGAAGATAACGACAGTGACATTGGAGGCTCTTCTAGATCTCAGTACACGGAGACTTAGAAATCACAAAGAATTCATTCTTTTTTATCTTAGCCCAAATATCCTGAATGACCAAAGCAATAATTTGGCATTCTTATATCTAGTGAAATATTCCCCACAGGAAGCATCTATGGTGGAAACTTTGGGCAGGCAAGTTAAATGTACAAAATTCATCTGTGAAAACAAAATTGATTCTGTAAGGGAGAAATAAATTCAGTCCGTGTGTTAGTTTAATATTAAAAGCAACCACAGGACACTTGCATAAAAGACTATGGTCCCTTGCAGTCAGATATGGGGATGTCTGCTCATTGACGGAGCTGTAGCCAAAAGATTCAGGCCAGGACAGTCACTGCCTGCACATCTTCATTATGTGCCCTCAGTGCCTCTATTAGGGACGTTACAGCAACCAAATAATATCTGACAAGAGCAGGCAAGGAGAGGAAGAAGAATTTATTTTGGCTGATGGTAGGAGGCTAACATCCACGGGGGTGGGGTCTGGGGAGGGAATCCTGGCAGGAGCAGCTCACAGATTTGGCTGCAGGACTGGAAGGCTGCTTCCTCACATCTCCACCGAGCAAAACCACAAGGGACAGGAAGTGAGGCAAGCTATAAAACTTTAAGGCCCACCCCCTGGTTACCCACTTCCTCTAACTAGACCCATTTCTTTTTATTCTAGTCTTCTCAAGCAGTAAGTGTTACCATCCAGGGACCAAGAATTCAAACACAGCTCACATTCAGAGCATGGAAATGCCTCCATTAGAGCACTCAGCCCAGAACAGTACATCTGGCTTTAAGTAGCCGCTCAGTCTGTTCTTCTGGTGCACAGCATGGTTCCTACGGACAGAACCATAGTCGCTGCCTATTGGTGGATACTTTCCTCTCTACACTGAGTCCTATGCCCTTTTGTAGTTCTTGAGCACCATTGTTTAAGCCAAAGCTTGATCTTGAGACTGGGGAGATGGCTCGGTTAGTAAAGGGCTTGCTGCACAACCAGGAAGACCTGAGTTCAGACTCCCCCACTCATACACACACACACACACACACACACACACACACACACACACACACACGAGAGAACACTTGCTCTCGGGTTCTCTCAGAGTCATTCTTTGGAAATGACTTCAGGACACCATCCCTAAAATAATCGTAGGAAAACCAAGACGGCGTAAGCAGGCCAAGAATGGAGGAGGAAGAACCTCATCACTCTCAGAGTCAGGAGCACAAGAGAAAGAACATCTCAAGCAGCTGCTGATCTGGGATTCACTGGCTCATGTGCTGCTCTTCTGATAAGCTGCAAAATCTAAAACTCCTTATTAAATGTCAGATAAATCGGCTTGCCTGGGGCGAAGCCTCTGAACGGATGGCGAGTGCCGCAGTCCGGTTCTCTGTAATTGATGAGCTCTGAATAAGCAGAACCAATCCAGGCTGATTGCGGATGAAATGACTCCAGCCAGCAAAGTTCAAACAAGAAATATGTGAACTTTAAAGTACTTGAACACAAATCAAGACAGTGAGTTTTTATAAAAATCTTTACTAGCTCAAACTGCTGAAGCTCAGGATGACCTTTATTCTTTGGGGTGAGAAGCTGGTGGGACAGAGATTTCACTCACCATATATCAGATCGAGCCATGGGAGAAGAGCAGGAAGGGGAACCTGACACTGTCCCCACTCCAGGCCTTGTCACAGAGTACCTACAGGGACCTGGGAAGTGATAATTCTGTGGAAACAGAACCCCCTCCCTCCATTGTTCCACCTGAGTGGACCTTGTGCTTTTCGCAGGGGGTTGGATGGGGCTTCCCGTACGCTCCTTGGACAATGGACTGAGACACTTGGCTATATACCGAGCTTCTCGTCAATGCTCAGATGTAGTGGTCTCCAAGACAATACTAGTTAAACTCAGTGAATAGGCATCAATGGCCCTGCCGATCATAGGACAATGGCGAGTGTAAATCTATCTCCTGAGACTGATGTGATCCATCAGTCCTGACAGGAAGTATCCCAACATCCTTTTACCATATAAGGTAATGGAGAGTTCTGGAGGTCTGTGGCTATGGAAGGATAGAGGTGAGTTTGTTAGGACTCCTGATGGACACATTCTTCCACCCCAAGTGTGTCCCTTTGTGATAGCCAGGTGGGCATCATATGTAGTCTTACTCTACATGGGGGCTTCCTTACTACATTTCACTGTCACTGCCAGGTGACAGAGCTAAAGGTCCAAACCAACCCTGAGGCCATCTATCTCCAATGCTCAAGAGTCTAGCCATTATGCAAGTGCTACGTCTGTCTAAGGAATGTGGGCATCTGAGGAGAGGCAGGGATACTGAACTAAGGCAGAGTGATCTGAAGTTGATAGGTTTGTGTTGGGAAGACCTAGTAGTGCTGCTACGCTGGAGCCTGTGGTACAAAAAGTTCAAATGCGTGATGTAAAGGAGGACACTGAGCCGGAGATCATTTAATCATTCATTCATTCACTCATTCATCATTCATCATTCATCTAACCTTCACCAAACATTGACGTAGTTCAGGGGATTCCAATGGACACTAGGAACAGACATTGCTGTGAACCAAAGTTTCCAGTTCATGGGTTTGGGCATAAACTTAAGTCAAGTAGGATAACTTTCTAGCATTGTCTAGATACTCGATTCTGATCTCATGGCTGCCAATCAATGCCCAAACTACATATCTTAAAGTCCAGATTCCAGCCAGGCATGGCACAAAGTATGTCTGTACTTCTAGCACTTGGGAGACTGAGGCAGGAGGATATTGAGTTTGGGGCCAGCTTGGGCTACCCATTGGGACCCCATTTCAAAAGAATAAAAAGTGGAAAGATTTAACAGGAATGGAGGGACGGAAGAGAGGAAAAGGAGGAATAGGGGAAGTTAATCAAAGCTACATGTGTATACTAAAATGGCCAGAAGAAGTCCTGCTACCTTGTAAGCTAATTAAAATAATAAAAAATCAAATGATAAAATTTAAAAGTAGTACCATCAAAATCTAAATATAGATAGATACTACTTGGCTTTCAAATAAGAAACAGATTATTTCTTTAGTACAAATTGTATTACAAATGATGGAGTAGACATTCTTATACTGATAATTTTTTTCTTTGTGTTAACTGAGTGTCAGATCTAACTAGGTATCTTGTATTTTTATTTGAAAACCATAAAGTTCCACTTTAAACCCGAGTGAGCTTTTTTACCGTTAACTGTTTTACAGAAGAGCCTACAAAAGGGCCATGGGAAGGACACCCACAGAGCAGGAGAGACATTGAGCGGCCAACAGCCAAGGCTCCAGGACCCAGCCCAAGACTCTTTCTGCTCTACAGGGCCACCTTCTGTGAACCCAATGGAAGAGGTCTAGAGAAGTTCCCAATTAAACCACTTGGTTTCCTATTTGCCATAGGTAAAATGAAACATGGTGGTCCTGCAGGCAATACACCATCTTTAATCCTGGTGGGAAAAAGAATTCCCCAGGATTCAGGCTACTCTGGCCCTAGAATCAAAGGCCACAGTCACGGTAGGAAGCAGGTAAGCCCCAGGACTCTCCCCGCCCCACCCCCAGTGCACAATCGTAGCAGGTGTGTGGCAGCATTTGGTGAAATGCTTCACAGAAAATCAAAAAGTAATATCGCCACAGCTTAGGGGAAATCCCATTTCCTTTGCAGAGCAGCCTCTTGGGAGATGGTAGCTTGTGTCAAGGTGCCTTTATCTGAATACATTCCATTTGGGAAGGAGCAGGAAGAAGGCCCAGCCTCCTCAGGTAACTCAATCAGGTTCTTTGGCATTCACAGGGATATCTGTTACCATGAGCCTCTCAGGGCAGCAAGGGGATTAGCGAAAGGATCACCTGCCACTTACTGAGTGTCACCCAGAAAGAAATGGCCTGCCGACCAGCCCTGCTCAATCGGGTCCTGGTGGGCTGCTCTCCAAAGGAAGAGTGACAGCAGATGTCCTAAGCATGTCTTAAACTGTCCCTCATATCAGGGACAGGGACTTAGCACAGAGAGACTGCAATGTCAACAGTGGCCACTGCAGGAATTTCTGACAAGTGGCTCTTTGTTAAATGACCAGTGGTTGCTGGGCATGGACAGGGAGGCTCCAGGCCCTCTTAAATGGCTCCCAAAGCCTTTATCTGAGGACTTGGGATGGGGCACAGTAATGGAGCTCTTGTCTAGCACGAGATGCTCTGCATTCAATTGTAAAAAAAATGTTTAATTAAATTAAAATGTCCAGCTCTGTCAAGCGGTGGTGGCACACGCTCTCAGGAAGCAAAGGCAACAGATCTCTGTGAGATCGGGGCCAGTCTGATCTATAGCATGAGTTCCAGGACAGCCAGGGCCACACAGAGAAACCCTTGTTAAAAAAAAAAACAAAAACAAAAACAAAAAACAATAAGTAAATAAAAAATGTCCAGCGTCCATGAGTATTAGTTTGGGGCAAAAATGATCTGCACATTCTAGCTTTGCATCACCTTTGACAACAGCAGAAACCAACATCAGGCCGCCTTCTGAACCTGGGCATCCGTGCCAGATCCACACTCTCCTCACAAATGGCACAGCATTTGTGGGAGCCAAGAGGCTAGTGCTGTAGGATCTTGGGGGAAACCTACAACTGCCCCTTAGCTAACCCAGCACGGTCTGTCATTACATTCTAAAGATGTATCTTTACACCCACTGATAAGCAAGGAAACTTCTCTGTGCAACGAATGGTGACCATTACAAACAAACACAACCTTAGAGCCCAGCCCAGTGGATACACCTACACTACCACTCTTGCACCTAAGGTTCAGGGATCATTTTGGAAGAAGGCCCTGAGAGATTATGAGAGCCTGAGAAGCAAGAAGATCGCCGTGAATTTTTGTCTCCTAGAAATGTCAGGAACCTACAGCCGTATCTCATCAACATGGGGGACTAAACATGACCTGAACAAACAGCGCCAATGGTAATATGGAAGGGGGAAAGGCCACAGGACTCAACCCCAGACACAGAACTATAGGCAGCTGCGGGAGCTGAGAGCAAGAGAAATAGTCTTCCCCAGGCGAGAGCACACTGGTTATTCAATACCAATATGTCAGCTCTGAAAATGTAAACGTGTAAGTTGTAAGTAACATTTTACAGATTGTATTTATATATTCAGGAAAACACACACACACACACACACACACACACACACATGAACGCACGCACACATGCACAAATTAAAGATAAAGAGGCCATGGGTTTGAAAGAGAACTAGAGAGAGAGGTTGGGTACATGGGAGGGTTTGGAGAAAGGAAAGAAAAAATTGATATAGTTATATCATAACCTCAAAATATGTTTTTTTTTAAATAAGTGAAGCAGAATACTAGTGAGCCTTAATTCCCAGGTAACACTCCTGCTGTCAACAAAAGGAAGAGAGGGGACTTCTACCCCTGAATCTGACACCACCCACAGCTGCACTGGACTGCCTTGGACCCTCTCTCCCAATGTCCCACAGCACTCTGTGTTACTGGGTCAGAACCTCAGCATGAAGACCCCACCGGGACCTCTTCCCACACACATGGTCCTCATTCAGAAGGAACAGTGGAGGTTCCCTGGGCCTGCTGCCACACTGCACCCTACCTTCCTGTGTGCAAACCCCCCCCCCTCCTCTCATGTGAAGATCTTCTCCAGCCCATCTATGTCTCTCCCAATTCCTCCATGGAGATGGCTCCTCTCCACATCACCCCCAGATCTCTAGAGCAAGGCTTTGAACCTCCATGATAGGGCTGGTCAAACTCTACTTCACTCCAATGTTACCTGTGGCCAGGGAAGCCACAGACTTCATAGAATCATGGCTTCCACTATTCTCCGGTGGGTATGGGTAAGTGTGGGAAGGGTAAAGACATGGAATTATGGAGACTCTATACACAGGATCTTGGGATTACTTTTAACCAACAGTGTATAGACCATGTTGGTGGGCACCTCAAAAGTGACTCTGTCCCTGAGGTTTGGACACTACTCCCAAAAAAGTAGACACTCAGTGGCCACAGCCAAGAAGGTATGTCTTCAAGGGTGATAGTGACTTCACAGTATGAGCCATGGTGAAACTTAGCCTACACCTTGTGAATAACAGTCACCTTAGTCCAGGAGAAAGAACTGCGTCCAGGGTGTCTTATAAGCAAAGAGGACACAGATTCTCAGGGCATTTTCAGCCAAAATACATCTCCTGAGTACTTTTTATATGCCAGACACTGAGGGGAAGACATAAGCAATGGAGCCGTTACTCAGGATCCCTTGACAGACCCGGGGAAAATGTGATCCTGGGGGTCAGCAGGATTAGCAGAACCTTCACGCTCTTTTCTAGCCTCTAGGCTAGGATATGTGACCCTGCAGCTGCCAAAAGACCATCTGGGGACAGGAGAGGCATAAAGATAACTTGGCAACTTGTCTGATTGCTTGCCCAGCTTAAGTCCCCTCTACTACTTAGTTTTGCATTACTGTGACAAAATGCCAGAGACAATAAACTTAAAGGGAAAAAAAGGTTTATTTTGGCGGTTTTCAGAGGTTTTTCATCCACAGTCACTTGGCTCTGTTATTTGGAGCCTATAGTTGTGCAAGACATGTCAGGAATACATGGCAGAAGAGGCCTGTTTACCTCTTAGAAACCAGAAAGTAGAAAGAAGCAATGATCAGAGTCACAATGGCTCCTTCAAGGGCATATCCTAACCTCACTTCCCTCTACTAAGCTGTACTTCCTAAAGGTGTCACCATCCCATAAAATACTGTCACTGGTAGAGACCAAGACTTAGCCTATGAGCCTTGAGGGACATTTCAGATCCAAGCCATATTACCCCTACCTTGGAGGACATTTCTAATCCACATCACAGAACACACACACACACACACACACACACACACACACATACACACACACACACACACACCTTTGGTGGCCATCTTTCTTCTCAGGTTGGCATTTTCAGAGAAAGTTGAACCTGAAAGTGGCAAGGCGCAGGGGTCACTGGGAGATCCTTGCAGTCAGATGCCATGGACACAAAGCACATGCAGGAGACTAAACTTGAGGCAGACCCAGGTCTCAGAATAGCCCAGCCCTTTAAATGGCTTCTCTGAGGTTTGGGACAGCTACCAAGAAGCCCAGTAGCCATAGCATCCAAATGGCCCAGGTGTTAGGCTGGTGTCCAGAAAGGACTCTAAGTAGTTATCTGAATGAAACTGCCAAAAGTGATAGGAAAGTATTGTCTTAGATCATTAGTGGCGACACTGGTGCTCTCAGGCCACCACACCTCTGCAGAGGTGACATCCCTGAGGCTCTTAGTTTAGTGGCATGTGAACTGAAATGATGCTCAGTGACTCAGAGTCCCCAGTCACTCAATCCTATCACTTTCTTGCTGGCCTTTGATTGGGAAGGTTACCTTACTGGAAGGAGTGGCTGGTTTGATGGGTTAGCCAAAATCTTCCATAGCTGTCACCATTACTGCCTATGAAGCCTACTGAGGACAGAGCATGTTCAAGCAGCCCTAGGGTCTCCCAAGCCTGACCCTCTTGGTAAATGAACCCTTGGCCTTCTCCCCACTGCCACGGAGAGCATCTCCTCTTGTCCTAGACACTACCCCCCATCCTCTTCTTCCCTCTGGACAGGTAACTGTGGAGCCTGGTCTGTGCCGAATATGAGAAGATCTTTTCTTTATCCTTAAAGGGAAATCCTGTCAAAATATGACGTGTTGCCCAAGTTAAGGTTGAGCCTGGATCCTGACTTCCTAGGGTACCATCTGCTTGGAGGTGCTGATCAGGAGAACCCTGCATCCTGATTCCTCTCCCACTGCCCAACAGGTCTCTCACTGATGGCCATGTTTCAGACATGAACATCACCTTAGGTGTAAGCCATTAACTCTACTGACTTCTAAATGATGGCTCCAGAAGCATTGGAATTCCCTGGCTTTCCATGAAGTCTGCGTCTCAAGGTATTTAGATTCTTCTTTCTCAGGAGCCTCAGACCCTGAAGTTCTGGGATGTCCTGTGATCAGATTAAAGCCAGTTATTGGCCAGCTCAGGCCTGTGCTCTTAACGGTTCAGTGACTTTTCCAGCCCCATCTGACACTGTGCCCAGGAAGCCTGAGTTATGGCATCTTCCAAAGGACATTTTACAGACTGGCTATCCGCCATGAGAGAAAGATGCTTTCCAGTCCCAAGCCTTGGTCTGACCAATAACAAGAGCCTCTGGGTGCTAGTGGTCCCTGCTGGGAATACCGAATCATCATAGCTAAGCCTGTCTGGAACAGTTTTCAATGACAGATGTCCAAATCCACCAGAATCACTAGGCCTCGATACACACAGCCAAGGCCACTCCATAACTCTTTACATCTGTAGCTCCTCTCTCTCCTCCCTGCCTTCCAAACCAGTCATCTGGCCAAGCACCCAGTTTTTCATGTTGCCTGGAAAGCAACAGGAAGCAGAAAATCCCCAACTTTCTTCATCTGTTGCGTCTCATTCCCTTCTCTCCCATTGGTTCCGGTGCCAACAGGAACTGTCGCAGCCTTCTCGGTTCCACTGAGGACTCCAAGCCCTCCTTTTCTTCCTCTTCCCTTTCCCTCCTTCAACTTCTCTCAAGTTTTCCTTTTTTCTTCTACCGTATACAGGTAATTGTGAGCCGGAGGGAAAGCCCTGGAGTATTCAGTTCCAAGCACTCCGCAGCAGTTCTCAGGAGGGCACAAAGGATCGAGGTGAATGTCACATTGAGTACGCTCCAGCTGCACCTGCTGCTGCCCCGGCCCCTCCGGTTCATCGGGGGGTCACCAGGCGCTCGCAGATTCTCGGATGGCAAGGAGTGCTACTATGTTTTCAGTTCACAGTGAGATTAAATCTACAACGTTTGACCCGTCTAATTTATTTTGTGGCTGACAGAGCAAGGAGAGCCCATAAGAAGCCCTGGATTCATTCTCCCCTCAAACAAAACACCATGGAATCTGAAGGAAGCCGTCGCACCTGGGTGCTTCATTCTGGGCCCAGACACGCAAACGGATGTGTAAGGATCATCAGAAAACAGGGCATAGGCCACGGTCCAGCAGCCCTGGAGTTGGTGCCCTACCCCTTGAACTACAGACTTGAGTTGATTCCCAAGGGCAGCGTGTTGGCCTGTTTGGGCTTGAGCGTTAACTCAGTCCACTGACCTAATGTTGACCTGATGCAAAGTCAGACTGATCATTCTAATTTGGGTGACTACTGTTCCTTTTGTTCCTATATCATCTTCCTACCTTGTGGCCAAGCCACCTCATCACCATCAGTCAAAGCTATCCTGCCTCCTCTTTCCCATCCCGCCCCTCCCTCCCAGGTAAGAAAGTGCTTGAAAATGGTATCGATTTTTTTTTTAATTAAGCTGCAGTTTATTCTTCTCAACTGAACAGCTCCAAGAGACACAGGCTTGGTCCTGAAATCATAGATTGGACCTCAACAAATAGGTACTGGCATGTACAGGCTGAGCTGGGGGCCTGGATGTAGGCCATGACCCCTTAGACATCCTGAAACTTACCTTGGAGGTCAGAGTAAAGCTTTGGTAACAGGGAGACCAAAGAGTCTGGTACTAAACGAGCAAGGGGGGCTAGGCTGGAAGGTGGGGAACAGCATAACCTTTAGGTCAAGCAGGGTTTCTGGGTCCTGGGATCACTGCACAGATGTGTGGAGCATGAGTGTGTTCAGACAGCTGCAGAGACTTCTACAGGCAATGGAAAGGCAGAAAGAGTAGCCATCATGAGTCCCATAGAGAAAGGCAGTGAAGGAGCCATGTCTACTTCTAAAGGTCACCTGTGAGTCCCTTCAACAACTGTGACATAAGAAGAGTCATAATGAGGTCTGATGGGCCATGGACACTGACCTCTCCAACAGGAGGCTGGGGAGGAGCTCCTGCCAGTGGATGGGGACCAATAGATGTTGGGTGAGGTGTAGAAGGGAGAAGAGGCCTGCCACAATGTGGTAAGGGATGCGAATCACTTGGAGATACACCTCAGTTCCTGTGGGCAGAGGTCAGGGTGGCTCAAGACAAAATCGAAGAGGTGGGGCTTCAGTGAAGTCCAGGAAGGGCAGGACAGTGTGTGTCATTAGAAGAAGAGGGTGACAGAGTAGACAACGAGAACTCCTAGGCTTTGCTGAAAATTGGCAGAGTCACTTTATGTTGATTTAGTCAACCTCCTGGGCAACCAGATGAAGCAGAATTGCTTTGTCCTGCATCTCACAGACAAGGCTAGAAGGCTAAAAGAGGTGGAAGCATTCACTCACAGTAACATAGTAAAACTGTGGAGGTCTTGGAGTGGGCATGGTGGTGTGGCTTACCCCTGTATCCAAGAGCCAAAAGCCAGAGAATCATAGGCTCAAGACAAGCCTGGGCTACAGCAAGAACTATGAATCGGTGAGTCAATCTTTACAAAGCAATGGAGGCGAATTCTATATTTATTCCTGATTCTAGGCCCTGGGTTCTCAAATACCTCCAGACCATCCAAGTACATATTCCAAACATGAATTCAGAGTTGGGAACTTATATCTGTGGTATCCTTCCCCTGTGCACTGTGTCCCCAGGAATAGACCTGTCAGGCATAGAAGTGGCTGAATCAGACCCTTCTCAGCCCTAGCCTCAGGGTTCCAGGCTCATGCACAGGCACTCTGAGAACACTGTGGATAACATGAGCTACAGCCCATGAACTGGTGCTCTGCTGAGATGCATGTTTCCCCTGAGACCCACACGTGAATCTCAGCCCAGGCTGGGGAGCACCGTGTATTAATTATAGCACATGATTATGACATTCCACTCAGGGGCAGCCTGGAAATGAAGGCCACCACGTTCTGTCCCCAAGGCCATTCCTCAGGCTCATATTTTTCACCTGAAGTCATGTCTAAGGGATGAAATTAAAGGCAGATCAGCCTATGCACTGGTTGGCATTCAGCAGTAGAGAGGCCCTGCTATTACTGGCCCATCTTTAAAATGCTGATCTGTGAACTAGAAGACAGAACAAGAGCCCAGAAGCAGCCAACCCAGGGATGTCCTTGGAACTGCATGCTCTAAAGACAGTCTGGACACACACACAAACACACACACACACACACACACACACACACAAACACACACACGGGGGGGAGAGAGAGAGAGATACACAGAGATATGTACACAGAAACACACACAGAGAGAGAGACAGACAGACAGAGACAGATGTGTGTGTATACACACACACACACACACACACACACACACATACACACACCAGAACATCCTCACTAAGGATTTGCACAGACATTCCTTAGATCACTTATTCCTAGTCAGTCAAAGAGTAAGAACAACCCAGACTGCTCATCAACTGATGAGGAGATAATCAAAATGGAGAAGGTATCAATAATCCACAATGAATGGTCACTTGGCAACAGACAGGCACAATGTGCCAACCAGCCAGAATGAGAATGAACTATGGAAACGATATTCTCTGTGGAAGCAGCCAGAAACCCAAGACTACACATCATGGAATTTCATTTACATGGAATATAGAAAATGAACGAGTCCATAGAGACAGGAGGGGTTTCACTTCTGTTTACCATGAACTGGAAAGAGAGAGGATACAAAGTATCCAGCAAATTAGAAAGGTTTCTTTTGGGCTGACAGAAATGTTCTAGAATATTCTTTTTTAATTCTCAGAATTGTATACTTTTAAATAATCATACCTGGGGCTAGGCCCTAGCCCCACTAGATGGCCTTTCACATGGTTAGGCCTGGCCCTGTCTTTTCATGTTCTGAGGCTTCTGGATCCTTTGAGGTCAATCAGAATTTGTGTCTGGGCTTTGTCCAGAGGGGAAACAAATTTAGGACTGGATTAGAAGGAGGGACTGTGCCTGTTTGGGTGGCACCTAACAGTGCCTGGCAACCATGGCATTTGTGAAAATGCTCATCTCCAGGGCTTATTCACAATCTGCTGTTTGGAGGCAAAGGACAGCTGAGAGCTTCCAGGCGGGTATCCTACAACCTGCCGTAACCTGGCAGATGCTTCTGGCTAGAGGTCCTTAGCCCACATAGTAAAAAAAATGTTCTATGAGATTTGGAAAAACCTCTGACTCTTCTGTAAGTCCTGACTTGAAAGGAATCCAGTTTCTTCCCATGTGTCTACCTCCCCAAAGAGGGAGGAGGGAAAGAAGAAAGGTAGGAAGGGGGAACAGGAAGGAAGAGAGGGGGAAGGAAGGGAGGCAAGGAAGAACGGCAGAAAAGAAAGGAGGACCATTCAGGAAAAGTAAGACCTTCCTGCCCACTTCTCCCCTTCATACAGACACTCAAATCCATCTCCCTACAAAGCAGCTGTCACCCAGACCACTTCAGAGAGGTGGAGCCCAGGGCTATGAATTCTAGCAACTGCTCTGAAGCTGTGTGAAGTACAAGTCCAGGAAAGAAGACCCAGGAAGTCAGGGATGCAGGTCTGTGGCCCCATACCTTTCCCTTTTATCAGATGCACTGACCAAGAGGCCAGCATAGCAGGGTCAGGACCAACACACTGAACTTCTGAATTAGCGGAGATTAAGAGGCTCAGAAAGGACTGGTTTTCTAGTAAAAGAGAGTTCAAGATCCTAACTAGAAGAGAAAAGAAAGGACGATCGCTCATTCCTCCCATTTTCAGGTTGTGAACTGACACCCTCTGGCCTTATTTGCTTTGATGGTGTGTTTTCCCAGCACTTGGCTTTGATGTCATTAGAAAGACGAATGGAATGCAGCCACTTACCTTGTATTCATGATAAAACGACAAACCTGTAGAATGTACGAGGTCCATTTGCCCAAAGCTTCGTGCTCCCAGTTATGGGCTGTAGACCTGTGAATGGACAGAATTAAGGGGAGAGTTTATATTGATGGCCATTGAAACAGCCCGAGCACACTCTACACAGGTCATAATGGCGGCCACCTAGGAAATGCCCTTGCTTTGAATCATCTCCTTCACCATCCCACCAAAAGAGAATTCTTCCTCTCCTATGACTCACCATGTCTCTTTTGTGCTGCTCAAAATCCTTCAGGACCAGCGTTAGGAGAAATCAATATCAATCAATCTTTTTTTCTTTCTTCTTCAGTGATGCTCTCACGTAGCACAGGCTGCTCTTGAGCTCCCAACTCCCTATGTAGCTGAAGGTGACCTTGAACTCCTGATTCCCGTGCTTCCATTCTTTGTGTGCCTCTGTACTTCAAAAACACCAGAACTATTTCTGAAGTGGGGCGGGGGGGGGCAGGGAATTCGTGAATCCTCACAAAATCATGTGAAGTATACTGACATGTTTCTCCTAAGTCTATTCCATTCACAGTCCCAGATCCCTAAAGTCTCAGCCAGCTACACCTGCTCTCCCGCCATGAGCAAATCAAGATAGAAGGCTGTGGGTGAATGAATGCAGACATTTTGGCTTCTTCAAAGAAACCTCCAGCCTAGGCTGGGACTTTGAAGCCCCTAGAAGGAGCTGTGAAGAGCGAGTTCTGAGCACTGAGCTAAGTGTTCTTCACTTTTGCCAGTGGGACAAAAATGCCTGATATGAGGCTTAAACAGTTTACTTCAGCTCATGTTTTCAGAGGTGCAATCCATGATCACACGGCCACATGGCCCATAGCACCTGTCCAGGTAGAACATCATGGCAGGACGTTCACAGTGAAGCAGAGCCACTCAGCCCTCAGAGGATAGATACAGAGAGAGAATGTCCCCTTCAAAGACATACCTCAGTGACTACTTCCTCCAACCACACCCCACCTCTGAGCGTCTACCACCTCTCAATAATGCCACCGTTAAATCATGAATCTGTCAATGGAATCCGTTGATGTTAGCGTCCTCGTGATCCTAAAGCTCCACCGGCTGGAGTTCTCAGTGTGGAAGCCCTTTGACGGAATGCTTCCTTCCCAAGTCACAACCATAGCAAGGGGTAATTCATGTAAATCTGCCCCAGTTCTTGGTAAACAACCGGGTGGAAGAGACAGGTGGTGTGGAGGATGGGCAGGTCACGACTGTGAAATGGAACAAAATGACTGTGGCAGGCTGGAAATCGCAGAGCCTAAGGGAAAGGTAAGAGGCTGTCTGTGGAAAGGAGGCTGTGAGTCTGAATGTGGAACGACGTCCTGTGAGAGCCAGGTGGGGAGAAGAGAACACCTTCACACAAAGACGCTGTGAGCTAAGTAGCACTTAGGAGCCTTGAAACAAAAACTGTGCTGGGAAAACCATCTGACTGTGGAGATGTCCAGCCTTATCAAGTGAAAGAAGTGACTAGTTCTCCAACCGGGGTGGGGGTGAAGAACGGGGCTGGGGCGCTCAACAGTGTGGGGGAAGGAGTTCCCACTGTCACATCCCAGCCCTGACCCACATCGCGGAAGGCCAGGGTGTTCCCTGAAACAGACATCAGGACTCATGGAAGGCACTGCCCCATGTTACCCCGATGGATGCCAAGGCCACAGTGCCAGGCACTACTCTCAGTATGTCATCTGTACTGTCTCATTCACCATGGCCCAAGAAGGGTTTTATTGTTCTTACGTCCACTTTGCATGTGAGGAAATAAAGGTCAGAGAGGAGAGTTAACCAGGTCCAGGTGGTCCCGCCCACAAATGGTAGAGCCAGGATCCAAACTCAGAGGGCCCAGTGCTGACCTCCTCTTAACAAGCAGTTGAATCAATACTTATTGGTGTGATGGTTAACCAATGATCCTTCTTTCTCTCTCTATTGATCCGAAAGCTCTTCATTAGGGTGTGACCTCCATGTTGACCCCTTGCTGACAACCCTAGATGAAGCAGGCACTCATTCAAGAGGAAACCTAGGGCCTGTTCTATCCAGCATCTCAGGTTGTCACTTGGAGGGTAGAAGGCAGTCTTTCCGTTTTCATCTTTGCACCTCCAGGGGGGAAGCATCCAATTGTAGCAGCACCCTGAGCAACAAACACAATGCTGAAAGATCTTGGGAGACACTGCACCTTGGACACACGCAGACCTTGCCCAAACAGCACGCCCTGCTTTGCATCCTGCCGTTAAACTGTCACAGTAAGAGATAAATAAAAGTCCCAGTGTGCTGTTTGGCAATTAGCAATTATCTCTCGGGCTCTTTGGTAGCCACACACGGCTCTATAATTGTGAGATTAAAAAGCTATAATTCACATGGTTGGCTATAAGTGTGTGGCTATCTTGCTATGACAAAGCAATTACCCAAGAGTCATTAGCCTCATAAAGTAATCTGCAATTGTATGTAAATAATGATTATGTGGCTGACAAATGCTATATTATTGACCCTTAAAACAAATATCAAGATTTATCTTTTCATATGACCGTAAAACATACACAGGGCCTACGTTACACATCTTAGGCCTCTTGGGTGGGGTTTGCTATAAGTTAATAGGGCATGGTGAAGATTTGCATGGAACTCTGGAATCTGCAAACTGTACCGAAGTGTTTTTCCTAACGGCCCTATACAGTTATGGTCTGAAGAAACAAATCCTCCATGTTTTACAAGGGAGGCGTTTGAGGCTCAGAAAGGTTAAGTGACTCTTATAAACACATGTGACATTCCTTCCTCATTAGTCCTTAAATACGGGACAGATGCAGGCCTATCTCCACCCACACCTACCAAAGGCTCCCAGCCTGGTGCCCTGGACTTAGCAGCCTTTACAGCAGTGATTCTCAACCTTCCTAATGCTGCGGCCCTTCACTGCAGTTTCTCATGTTGTGATTCCCCGACCATAAAAATATATTGTTGCTACTTCATAACTGCAATTTTGCTACTACAATGAATTGTAATGTAAATATCTGATATGCAGGACATCTAACATGTGACCCGTGTGAAAGCATTGTTTGACACCTCCCCCCACCCTAGGAGTCATGACACACAGGTTGAGAATCCCTGCTCTAATGACTGCTGAACTCTAGCCATGCCAATGACATAGCTAAACCACTCTCCAATGATGATCTCATCTCCCAAAACTGAAAGCTACTGGATACCTCAACTGTGCCTTATTGTCTTCACAGCAAAGTTGGCCAAAGGTCATAATTCTTTCCTTGTGTCTAGACAGAGCCAAGTGGTCATTTGAAAATGCGAGGTTAAGACTGCTCAGATGGG
Organism: Rattus norvegicus; assembly: GCF_021556685.1. NCBI lineage: Eukaryota > Metazoa > Chordata > Mammalia > Rodentia > Muridae > Rattus > Rattus norvegicus. Next base: position 199,550,074 of record NC_141534.1, on the reverse strand, counting down.
GGCTGGAGATTTAGCTCAGTGGTAGAGCGCTTGCCTAGGAAACGCAAGGCCCCAGCTCCGAAAAAAAAAGAACCAAAAAAAAAAAAAAAAAAAAAAAAAAAAAGACTGCTCAGATGTCGTGCTTCACTGTCTACCATGAGAATGAGAGTGCTTGCCTCAGTTTGACTAAGAAATACTATCACAAATACAGGAGCTCCCCATAGGGTTTGTTGGCCTGTGGAAGCAGATTTCCTGAGTCTCTCACGACTATGTTTGCAGAGTCTTTAGAGAGAAACAAGGTGGATTCTTCCTGCTATGAATGGTTCTAGAACTGAGAGGAGCCTGGCTTTACTTGATTTCTTCCCCCCTTTAACAAAAAAAAAAAAAAAAAAAAAAAAAAAAAAAAAAAAGGCATGCACGAGTTGCTATGAGTAAACCGTGGCCTTGGGCCCCTGATTATGAGTGAGCTGAGCCTTTGCAAGGGGTGTGTGTGTATGTGTGTGTGTGTGTGTGTGTGTGTGTGATATCTGTGACCCTGGGGTCCTAGGTCTGAGAAAGCTATGACCTTGGGCCTCTTATCTGTAAGCAGGCTGTAGACCTGGCCCTTCAGCATTGGCCAGAAAGCTGCACTCCTTTCCTAAAGGCCAGGCATAGAGCCCACTTAAGAAGAGCTGAGGTCTCAAAAAGAGGTAATACTAGCATTTTGTCTAAGTTCCACCCCACAGTTACCTGGCAACAGTCAGGTATGCCTGACACTATAAAGGGGTCTGTTTGCCCCCTCCCCTCCTCTTGTTCTCTTACTCTCTTACCCTCTTCCCCCTTTGTCCCTTCTCTCCTCATTCCCCTCCTCCCCCTCTTTCCACATGCTCATGGCTGGCCTCTATTCCTCTCTCTGTTTCTCTGTCTCTGTCTCTCTGTCTGTCTGTCTCTCTCTCTCTCTCTCTCTCTCTCTCTCTCTCACACACACACACACACACACACACAGAGAGAGAGAGAGAGAGAGAGAGAGAGAGAGAGAGAGAGAGTTCTAAACCAGTCTGTAGGTAAATGGGTTGCTCTAAGGAAGCCATGTTCCAAGTGGACCAACCTCTGAGTGGCATCTTGGCCACATGAATTTGGTCTGTAACCACAAAATCACCTCTACTTAGCAACTTCTCCATGAGCATTCATTCACACATACTGGGGGGAGGACAATGACTAAATTTCCTTTCCTTGATGCAAAGCAAAGAAAGTCTTCTAGCTTCCTTCCAGGGTCTTCCCTGAAAGACCACCCCAGGCTCCTTATTCACCCTTTCTATGTTTCCCAAGTTTGTCCCAAGACCCCAAGAACCAAAAGCCTTCTGGGTGATAGAAGGATTCTGGTAGGGCATGGGGTGCTATTCTAATATAGCAGCCATTACTAGAATGTCTCTATGTCGGTCAACTGCGTCCCTTGTAGATTTTTACCAATCCAGTCATCTGAATTGATCATGAAAGGAAGGTACTGATGAAGATTTTAGAGTCTTCCATTCCCCAAGATAATAAGGGGAGAGAGAGAGAGAGAGAGAGAGAGAGAGAGAGAGAGAGAGAGAGAGAGAATGAATATGAGATTGACACCAGGACTGACTAGAGCCATCAAAATATTTGTTTAACATCTGCTTCAGTCAGGATGTCTGGAGCTGGCCACAATTGGTGGCATTGTTCCCAAGCTAATCTCAGGGACTTGCCCCTTTCTGTACTTTTAATTGACTTGCCCTACAGGTAAATACATGGGGCCTTTTCAGTGCAGACACCCTGTGCACGGGTATTCCTCCACGCCCCAGAGTCTTTGTGTGTCAAGCGAAAGGTACTCCAGACCCCTGGAGTCCAAAGTAGTTAATTAACGGAAATCAAAGGCGCTTTTGTTGCCTCCCCAAACCCTCCTCTCTTCTCCAGATGGGGACAGATTCACTGACGATTTAGTTCCATTTCTGAGAATGGTTTCTCAGGTTTCCCTTGTCGGTGACTAGAAAGGGCCAGGTGCCATCAAGGACCCTGCTCCTGGGATTCTGCCAAAGACCGAATCAAAGGAGACAGACAGAACCTCGCTTCAGTAACCTGGGACCTGACCAGCAGAATGAGCCATTTGGTTGGGGCAAATGTTGGGGCGATGTTTCGGTGGCATAACCAGCAGAGAACAGTGCTGGGGTATAGAGTTAGGGCTTGCTAGATGACCTCAAAAGATGCTGTCCATGGAGGAAAACAGAGAAGACAAGCTCTCACCCATCCACCAGAGACACCAAGCCAGCACAGTCTGCAGGCACCGCAGTGAAGTCTTTTCTGGTGATCTCACTAGATTTCGTTGGGTCAGGGTGGGTGGGGGTCTAAGAAATCTATTATAGAAAGAAGCTTCACAGAGGTCATCTTTATGGGGGTCAGCCAAGTCCAAGTGAAGCAAAAGCCATTCTAAAGCCCAGCTGGTAAAGAGAAAAATTAGGGCTGGGATGTGATTCAATTGGTAGTGTTTGCCCAGCAGACTCAAAACCCTGGGATCAGTTCCCAACAGCACATAAAGCCAGGAATGATGATGCAGGACCATGATCCTAGCGCTTGGGAGTAAGGACAGAAGAACCAGAAGTTAGGTTATGTTTGACTCTACATAGGGAGTTCAAGACTGGTGCCAGCCTCTTAGATTTCCAGCACTAGAAACAGGAGGCTCCTAATTAGAATGCTAGCCTAGGCTATATAGTTTCTCTCTCTCTCTCTCTCTCTCTCTCTCTCTCTCTCTCTCTCTCTCTCTCTCTCTCTCCACACACACACACACACACACACACAACTAGTACTGAGTAGTAGAAGGCAGGTCATGGTTTCTAAGCAACATAAAACATGTCAGAGAACCTTGGTGGACTGTACAGCCTGGACCCCAGGAGAAGATCCTCACACACTGGGTCTAAATGAATGACCCTGAGTCCCTGCCTGGCAGATATTTTCCAGGGGAAGAACTGATTCCAGTGGACCAAGGAGGAAGAGAAGAATTGTCATTAGTTGGCTCAGTACTGCCCAGATGGGATTAAACCCAAGCCTCTAGAACATGCAATTTCCCTAAGGAATCACATGGCTCCTTGCAAAAAGCTGGCAAGCAGCCTTTGGAGCTTGAAGGAGACAGTTTTAAAAATGAAAGGTGGTTCTGCTTCATACAGTGCGTAATGAGGTGCCAGGGTTTATTTTAATGCTGAGAACAGAGCATAAGCTGAAATAGATTTGAGAATATTTTCAAAAGCAGTGGCTGCTTAGAGAGTGCTCACAGACGGTCTGGAGCAATGTATAGTGGAAGGGGAAGGACAAGGCAGCATCCTGGGCAAGCTGAGGACGGGAGCTCTAACCTGTCCTCCTCTCCTGTCCCCTGTTGCCAGCCCACAGCATACTTTAGCCATAGAATCTGTATGTCTGTCAATCAGTGTAGGTTGGCTTTGAAGTATCTAAAATTCCACTACTTAAAAATACTTAAAAGCCACAGTTTTGGTGAATTATTTACATGGGGTACCTTGGTCCAGGCTTTTTCCGAAGTGTGTGAGGATAAAGAGTTTGGAGGACAGCTGGAAGGCTCAGTGGGTACAGAACATGCCTTACACTGGCACCCTGGCATGTGTACTTCTGCAGTCAATATAGCCACAGTAATAATAACCCAGAAGGACTACAGAAAGCTCATGGCTGACTGGACCTTTCTGCTTCCAACTGGGCAGGAGCCAGTGGGTATTTTCTGGTCCCATAGCACCAGGGATGAGGGTGGCTCACTTCTCTTCAGGAGCCCAGGTATCAGCAGGGACTCCTGAGGAGCAGCCGAGGACATTGTTTCTTGATTTCCTGCTGGACTAAGTGGAACCCTCCCACCGTGGGATGCCATGGACGGCAGGAGGACACCACTGCTGGCATCGATCTTGTATTTGGAGGGAGTTCAAGACCTGAGTGTGTTCACTTTCGCGTGGAAACACGGAGTCTGCCCACCAGGTAGAGACCAGGAGAGAGAAGCTCTGCGGTTTTATCAGTGCTTGCGGCATAGGCACGAGCGCTCCCTTGTTAGTTCTAAATCCAGCCACTTGGCACGGGCAAATAAGATTTTCTGAAATACAATTCTCAACGGGCTTGGAACACAAATCAAGAAGAAATGAGCAAGAAGTGAATTGAAAACAGAAGCCAACCAAAGATGACAGAGAAATCTCACATAACATCATTTCAAATAGAATTTATGGAGAATTTATAAAACACAGCAAATGACACCTACTGTCCACCAGAGCTGCTGCACTGCCCTGGGCTCCTCAGGCCTACCCCTCGTCTATGGCTCACGAAGATGACATTCGCCACTGTATTTGAGACCCAGTGCCAGGCACAAGTCTCTGCTGACTAAACCCGGCCTTCGCCCCATCCTCCTCCAAACTGGGGTCCATTGAGCATCCCCCAATCCTTTTTCTCTGTGCCACTTTGTCCCTTCCCTTCTTCCAAGCCCACTTTCCATCTATCTCTGCCCTAAGGAACTCCTAAGAACCCGTCTGTTGTCCCAGCATCCTTCAGAGTCCCATCCCTGGAGACTTTTATCCAGCATCTGGAGGAGCAGGTGTCCATGGATGTGTCCAGTAATAACTGTCCTGAGGTCACCTTCTCTTGTCTGCCCTCTGTATGTCAGCTGCCCCTTTAAGCTGCTAACCACCTGAGAGCTGATGTCATCCTATTGGTCCTTATCACATCCCTGGTACTCAGTAAAGATGTATTTGCAAAGCCAGTTAGGCAGTCCAGCCTCTGGCAGAAACAATAGATTCTTTAGCCAGCACTTGCTCCCTCTCCTTGCTCAGGAACAAGTGAATCTCCCCATATCATGGAATTTCTTTCTGAATCCACAGACAGAGGAAAGTGTGTTACATGAACTTTCTAGAAAGTCCTGACTTTGACCTACATTTTTGTCTTTGCCTCTGCCTCACAGGAGTGGCTTGCCTTACAACAGGATAGTCCAGTGGCTATGTCCCCTCCACTCCGACTGCCCTGCTACCCCGAGGGCATAACCACAGCGAGCCTATAGCTGGAAGACATTTATCACAGACTTATGGATGGCTGTATATTTCACGCCTCTCAGTTTCCCAGCTGGGATTCAGAGATTTAAAGACACGGGGAGGGAGGGGGGATGTGTTTTTAAATTTATGAGAGGGCCATTGACTTAATTAATTGTGCCCAAAGAGCACAACCAATTGCAATAAGAATTCTTAAAGGAGAAGGGGACCAGAGGAGGGAGGCCTCTCATGGCTTGTGGCTATGGGAGCTGTTTCTTTATATGGACAGCAGTGCTGAGGGTCTGGCTGGAAGAGATCCTTTCAGAGGGTGAGTGCCCAGGCGACGATGTACCCAAGAGCACCCACAGCATGTCTGCCCCAAAGGCCTCCAAGGAACATGATCCTTTCCAAAGGACAAAACCAAGAACTCATCTATCAGAAACTCATCATGTCAGCCATCTGCTTCCTGATCCCCATCGACTGGCCACTGCTGGGCAGCACCCTATCCTCCCCACTCTTGGAAACACACTAAGAAAAAGTCATGGGTCCATGACATCTACAACCTACACAGCCTGACCTTCTAATTTCACAGATCGGGAAACTGAGTCCCAGAGGCTTTTCCAGGAGAAGCACAAGATAGAGGGATGCCCAGTCTCCCAGGCCCACTCAAGGCTCCTTCCCCTGAGGTGCTTATTTCTTATTTTTAAACTTTCACTTTGCCCAGGAAAAAAAGCGAATAAACATCCATTTTCCTTCAAAATCACACTGGAGATGTTTTTACATACTTAACAGTGGCATCAAAATGGTATTGTTAATATCTTAAGCCCTATTGCTGAACCTGAATGGAGATTTTGAATCAGGAGTGGTGGCCCGAAATTATTCCAGTACTCCAGAAATGGAGGCAGGAAGTTTACTTCAAAACCAAGACGAGCCTCAGCTTCAGGATGAGCCCCTGATTCAGAAGGACAAATAGCAACAGACAGTATCAGTAACTTGGGCATGGTGGCACGCAGCTGTGTGGACACTGCACTTGGGAGGCAGAAGCAGGAAGAGCAAGAGTTTAAAACTGGCTACCGAGCAAATCTCAGGCAGCCTGGGATACATAAAACCCTGTCTCCAATCAGGAACAATAGACAATACACAAGCAAATAAATAAATAGGAAACAAACAAAAAATAAATAAAAAAGAAAGGAAGTGGAAGGAAAGACAGAAGAGGAGTTGAAGGGAGGAGAGAAGGAAAGGAAAAGGGGGAGGGGAGCAATCAAAGGAGGAGAAAAGGAAGGGGGAAAGAGGGAGAGAGGGGAGGAACCATGTACACTGATTACTCTACTAGGAAAACATTTAGCACAAAACAAGTTCAACTCACACCGTGGCTTGAAAGATCGAGTAACCTGATCAATCACCTGGACTCCTCACTTGTTCTTTAAGACTGTTTTAACTTCTCATTTTATTTCTATTATCATTAATGTTCATTTGTTCTCAGAATATACTTTCCACAAGGATAAAGATGTAGCTCTGTTTGAAAGCTCAGAGTGTCTCCATTCCTGGCACTCAGCAGGTACCCAAGAAATCTCATTTGTTTGATTGCATGACGGGTATTCTCTCTCTCTCTCTTTTTTTTTTTCTCTTTTTTTTTCAGAGCTGGGGGCCGAACCCAGGGCCTTGTGCTTGCTAGGCAAGCGCTCTACCACTGAGCTAAATCCCAACCCCTGGGTATTCTCATGTAATGATTTTCTAGAAGGTTCTAAGACTCAATGTGCTGGGCAATAAGGTTTGCGCGCTTACTAAGTTACTGTTTTGACCAAAGTGTTCTTCAGTGCATCCAAGAGGCTTGATGTATTGAGGCTGTCTGAGGGAACTCACCTTCCGAACATCACTCTACATGTAGGAATGATCCCATTGTCCTTTTGGGGGGCAAATTGATGAATGGTTGGTATCCGGGACCTGCAACCATCTGGGCACCGTTCTTTGTGCATCTGAGTTCAAGACAACCTACTGAAGCAAACAGCTGTTCCCCCAAGGCCTAGAGCAATGGGCAGAGCTGCCTGGGGTACCTGTGCTAGCCACCTGGAGTACAGTTTCTTCCCTTGAGAGCCCCAGGATTCCAGATACATATCTTCTTTGATTAATCCTTATAGCCAATAAACTGGTCCTAAATGATGCTCATCTCCATCTCTAAATCTTTCTGGTTTCAGAGCCAAATTATCTACCATTATCCAACCACCAAGAAGCAGACTACAGCCATAGAGTCCTCCGTTATGTCAATGAGACCTTACATTGGGTGCGTGATGGGCATGGCAGAAGCTCAAATGTGCCCACATGTTGGGCCTGAAGGGCACCATGGATGAGCACACACCATGATCAAAACCCACTGTGATTACCCACTCTAAGATTAGAGGGCAGAGGAGATGAGCAAGAAGGATCCTACCTGGATCAGAGACCAAGGGTTAGACAGGATGATGTCTGTCTCGGTCAGGAATGCAATCGAGATGCTGCTGACTGTGGTTGAGGCAGGAGCCTGGACATACTGTTTGGAGCAGGGTCTTTCTTCCCTCTCTTCCTCCCATCTTCCTCTTTCCCCTTTCCTTCTCACTTTTCTCCAAGCTGTCTCTACATGGGTTTTGCATTTCTGACTCAGGGCTAAGAAGTCAATGAATAGCAAACCAGGGACTGCCCCACTGTGAAAGAGAACAGAGGGGTTTCCTTGTCCAGTCAAGGCCAGGACTAGAGACGGAAGAAGTGGCCGAGTTGGGGCCTGGTTGGATGGGTCTCTACAATCCATCCTCTCCTGGCCAGAAAGGACTTCCCGTTACAAGGTGGGTGTCAAGGTTCTGAGACTATTTGGTGACAGTTAACATGGAAGAAAGCACAGAAATCTTGAGTGTTTGGGATATCCTGATCATTCATTCCTCCCATTTAGGCTCCCTCCTAGGCAACACTTTCTGCAGTCTTAAGAACAGAGGAAGGAAACCACCTGATGGAGCCTAAGCACAGAAGGGAGGAAGCCCACTGGTGCTGCAGGCTCCCTGGAAGACAAAACTGAAGGCTCCCTGGTTTCTTTTGCCTTCTCTGCCCTCTGGTTTAGCCTTCCCCATTCTTGGAAGCATCCCCTCCTTCACTCTCTCTCTCACTTATTTGATAGAGGAGAAAACTGAGGTGCAGAAGATGACTTTGAATGAGGCCCAGGGACCCACCCCAACTCCCCTGCACTCTTTGCAAATTATAAGAAAGCAATAAGGGTCAACCTGAACCACTTAGTTCTGCTTTCCCAGAGGCATGCAAACTTCCTGCTCCAGGCCTTGGTGTCTGTACCCCTCCCCCATGAAATCCTACAGGGTTTTATGCAAATGAACTTTTGAAACTAAAAGAGGTGTTTGTTTGTCCTTCATTCAAAGGCTCCAGATGGGTTTTTATCTCTGCCCTGGCTGGGCACCGCTATCAGATGGCCATGCAAATGGCTCCGCCCGAAATGTCTGGCAGAGAAAGGCCCTGTTTCCAAACACACAGACATTTGCCTGAGCATTTCCCTAGCTTATTTCCCTTTTCCCTACTAAGTAGCTGGGGCATCACAGCTTCTCACCTTTGTGAAGTTCTGACAATGGGCAGATAGCACCCTGGGCCTAGAAGTTTGATTACCTTGGATCCCGGCTGTTAAGAGGGGACCAGTGTGATCTATGTGTCCTTAATGAACAATTCCTAATGTTCACATAGGGGCTTGTAGAGTGTAAGATTTCTCCCTGGCCACCTTCTGAGTCCCAGAATACCACCCCTGGGGGGACAGTTGAGGCTTATGCCACCCACAAAGCATGGGCCTTCTGTCCTGGAAGGGCAGATCCAGGATTCTCATTTTAGTGGCCAGGGACAGTTTCATTTGGATTCCAGCATGAGCCAGCCCAGTCTCATGACCCAGGTATTCTACTTTTGGATCAGAAAAAAACCTGCACACGAGTATTCAGCACAGCTTTAGCCGTAAGTGTTGCAATGAATGAGAAGTTGGCCGTGTTCAAGCAGGGAGCGCTACTTGACTAAAAAGGTTGAATCTGATAGCTGAAATCCAGATGTACTTCAGGCCCTGCTGAGGAGAGGGTCCAGGGTACAGGTAGGGGGCGCTGTACAGAGATGATGAGGGGAGATGACTCGACAAGTGATAGAAGCTGTCCCCACAGTTGTGCAGGTGGCCAAATAAAGGCACATGTGTGCCAGGTTTTATCAAATTGAACCTGAAACGAGCAAGCTGTATGGCAGGTCGCTTAGAACTTAGCAACAGTGACTGTTCGAGGGAGAAATGTCCCAGCAGTGGTGGCTGTTTGTGTTTAGAGAACAGTCTTTTGGGGGGTGGGAGGGGAGGTGTTTTCACTCTCTACGTAAAACACGGTGTTTAAAACACAGATCCTTGAAGACACTCCCGCACCAAAGAATCCCCCCTCTGCTCGGCCCACAGTCAGCCCTCAATTCTATCTAAAGGTGAGAGCAGAGATTTCAAAGACTCCTTTCCATGCTCAGTTCTGCCACCGAACAGCTGGGTGACCTTGGGAAGGAATGCTAAGCTTCCTATGTAGGGCACACTGATAGAAACAGTATTTCCCAGTCTGTTGGTTGAGACGGACAGCTCCACTTGGTGCGTAAAACATGTGCATGTGGCCAGACGGCAAGGGTTTGATCCTTGGAACGCAAATGGAGGTAGAAGAGAGGATCACCTCTGCAAAGCTGTTCTCTTACTGCCTCACCATGCTATAGAGGCACCTGGGTCCCTCCTCCAAACACACAGACACACAGACTAAGAACAACCGGAACAAACGGCATTTCCCAGGGTGGACACAACACAGTGTCCTTCAGCAGAGGAGCAGATGAACAAAATGTAGCCATTTTGCCATAAAAAGGAATAAAGTTATGACTCATACTTCAGCCTGGATGGATCCTGATGGAACTGCTAAAGGAAAGAGGTCCCATGACCATCTGTATTTAGAATAAAGAAATCCGGGAAAGGAGAGAGCAGACTGGAGATTGTGAGAGGCCTGGGGAAAGACAGGAAAAAGTAGAATGGGTGCAGTTTTAGCGGGGTATAGTGAATATGTTTTGGCTCTGATAGAAATGATAGTTGTAGAATATCTTGGTACACTAAATGCCACTAAACTATTCATTTTTAACTCGATGATTTGGGATGGGAAGATGGATTAATCGGTAAGGTGCCAGCTGCCCAAGTATAAGGACTTGTATTTGGATCCCTAGAACCAATGTAAAAAATCTAAGTATGGTGGCGAGCTACTGTACCCCTTATGCAGAAGATAGGGGCCAGAGACAGAAGGATTCCTAAGCTCCCTGGCCAGCCAGTCTAGCTAAAGTTGAGTCAAGTTCATTGAGAGATGCTATATCAAAAGATAAGGTGGGACAAGATAATGGAAGATACACAATACTAATGTCTGGCCTGTACTTGCACACAAATATAACACACACACATGCATACACTCAAATCGATTAGAAACAACATTAACTTCAAATCAATTCTTAAACTACACACAGTCCCTCCTCCTTTGATGCAAGAATCAAGGTTGAAGGGCAGGATGAAGCTTAGAGGAACCGACCACTGGAACCAGAATTACCCATGGGGCTTTTCTTTCAGAGCCTCTGAACTCCTGTAATGTTGCCTCTTCTGGACAAGGTGACAGCAGATTCTGGAGCAACAGAGATAACAGGCTATCCTGCCAAGCCATGGTTGGCCTCCTGACCTGCCTTGACTGCCCTGAACAGCATCACTCCCTTGATTTAGCTCAGCCTGGAAGATGAACCACTTAGGGAAGTGACACCCCTTGTGTCATGGGCCCAGCCCTGGCTCCAAGCCATGATACTTGATCTTTGTCCTGTGACCCTGGCTGTGACCCATGCCTAATCCTGTAGCCATGCAGCTCAGACCTGGTGGGGAGCAGCTTTCCCAAGGCGGCCCAAACAAACCTCACTCCCAGCAGTTTTTGCCTTTTGAAGTGGCCTGTGAAGCCTGGGATGCAGAGCACAGGCTTGACCCTCAGAGATTGTTATGTTAATAGGCTCACATAGTGGCAGTTAGAACCTGGTCAGGGTCCCTGTTAGATTTTTTTCAGACTTTACCCAAAGTCAATATCTGCATCCCCACCAAGTCTTGTGCCAGGCCCTATTTGTAAGAGGTCTTCCTACCTTCTATGTCCCTCTGGATTAGAAACTGTCCCCAGCCCTCTGGATCACTTAACACTCCAAGGCCCAGGACCCTCAGTGTTAAAAGAATGGGCCCATCGCCCTATCCCAGCAACCAAGCAGGTTTCTCTGTGTGCCCGTTCCCCACCATCATTCTGAGGCAACAAACAGCTTTCCCAGGATCTCTGGCACTAGGAAGCAGGATCCAGTCCAAAGAGACATGAGGGTACCACTTGCTTATGGAGGATAAAGAAAGCTATCCCTACCCTAGATCAACACAGAGCAGCCTCTCTGAGGTCCCACAGCAAATGCTACCCAGCTTGAGAGTCTTCTGATTTGGTGGGACTGGAATACATTCTAAGTTCTCAGTTCCAACAGGTACTCAGATGGTGCTGATACTGAGGGCCAGACGTTGAGAGCCAGTGTATTCAGAGCATGGGGGCAGGGGTATGGGACAGAAACAGCCACCACATCCAGGAGCATTCTTGAAGGCAAAAGAAAGGGTCTCTGAGGGAGCACATGCAACCAAAGAGAGAGCCAGAAAAGGATGGACCTGTCCAACATGAGCAGGTGGAGTGTCAAGCCAGACAAGAGTGCAAAGTCACAGACAGGCACGAGGAGACCAGCGTGAGACAGCAGCTAGTGAAACTCAGGCTAGCCAGCAGCTAACAGAGAGAAGGAAGAAGATGAAGTAAACACAGACAGGGTGCTCCCTCTGAAAATGAAGGACATCTGTAGACAGGCATTACGGCACATCCTCGGAGTCCTGGCATTTGAAAGAAACTAGAGAATCTTGAGTTCAAAGGCTAGCTCAGGCAATACAAAGCAAGACTCTGTGTCAACTTTTTTAAGCAGGAGAGGAGGGAAAGGAGCAAAGAGAAGAGAGGGGAGGAGACGTGTCTTCGTTGGGGTTTCTATTACTTCAGTGAAGCACCATGACTGAAAGAAAAGTTGGGATGGAAAGGGTTTATTTGGCTTACATTTCTACGTCACTGGTCATCATCAAAGAAAGTCATGAGGGAAACTTAAGGCAGGAATCTGGAGGCAGGAGAGGATGTGGAGGCCACGGAGGAGTGGAACTTATTGGCTTGCTTAGCCTGCTTTCTTATAGAAACCAGGACCACCAGCCTAGGGACGGCCCCACCCACAGTGGGCTAAGCCCTTTCACATCAATTACTAATTAAGAAAATGCCCTACAGGCTTGCCTGCGCACGACCTTACAGAGGCGTTTTCTCAGCTGAGGCTCCCTCCTTCTGATGACTCTAAGTTTGTGTAAAGTTGATATAAAACTAGCCAGGCTAGGAGAAGAGGGGAGGGAGGGAGGAGAAGGAGACCCTGCTCCATCCAACTTAGTTATGTTTCTGATCCATGTGGCTTCTGTGCGACATGATCATGCTGACTTGACCCTCCAAAGAGTCAGGCAATGGTGCAGTCCCCAGAGGAGGATTCCTAGACTGAATGAGAAGGGTGCAATCTTTCCAGGGTCTGCAGTGGTCAGAGGCAGTCTGTCCCTACCCAGCAATCCCAGCCTCATGCCAAGGCCTCTCGGTGATGTCCTCACCTCCTCCTGCCCATGTCCTTCAGAAGGGACCTAACCTCAGGCTCCTCCTCTCCTCTATTAAATGAGGCTATTGCTGTTCACAGAGTACGATATCAACTCCTACACCTAAGCTGCTCAGCACGTGGGGCCACGCCCACCCTGCTTTTAGCACTTACTAACGGGCTTCAGTTCATGGGATCAAGCCTGCTGTGATTAAGGGTAAACATGGGGGCTGAAAACTGTACCACAGGGGTGGAAGATATGAGCCGCTGGGCGGGGATGGGGGTGGCGGTGGGGGTGGATATAGGTTAGTGCTTTCAGCCTGAGGGTGTAGGGTGAAGATGCTATGCGGGAGTTTCTTTTGGAGTTGAGCCAGGCAGAGCTTGGGGGCAGGATGCCACAGGAGGTTTGGGTGAAGGAGACAGTAGATTAGGATGGCCAGGAAGCTAAGAATCAGCCAAAGGATGTTGGTCAGCTCAACCACTTTCCCTGTAGACTCCCAGGCACCAGGGAGCCTAAGAGGTCACTGGCCTGGGATCCAGGAGCCAGATTTTATCAGGATTTGGCTAGTGAAACCTGAGCCTGGACACCCGCTGGCCCCTCTTACTATAGATGACATCCTGCACCAGACACCAGGAAGCTGCTCCTGGGCTGAGATGCTAAAGCTGCTGGCTGTGGAGTTTGGTGATCACCAGTTCCTTCCCCTCTCCTAAGCCTCCTGGTCCTACACAGCCAGGTACAGGGCACAGAAGGGAAGTGGGCTAATATAGCAACCTGACCTAAGTTACCATCAACTATTGCCAGGGATGTCTGTTAAAGACTCGAGGACAAGACAGTGAGATTCAATCTCAACAAAGCTGCACACCGGATTCCACACAGACACACACACAAGGCCTCGCTTTGGTGAGCTCCCCTCTAGCCTTCTACATGAGACAGCGGGCACTGCCTTATCTGAGGAAGTTTCCTTGACCTTGAAGAGGCCAGGTGCCCTGCTAGATCTTGGTCCTATGCTCTTACCTCTGCCATGGCCTTATTAACACTCAACTCCTCACCTCTGTTAAAGCACTGACACAGGGGCATAGCTGCCACGGCATAGTTCTGCAGCAGACACGGTGGTACCAGATGCCCCAGAGGGAGAATAAAATCAATCTGCTCCACACTGAGAATCAAAACCACATATGCCACATGAACAGGACCTGTGTTCCCCATGGTCTTCATCAATCTGACTTGGTTTTACTTGCTGCCCAGGTAAGTAGTTTGATTAATCATTAAAAGACTTTCTCCCAGCGTCAAACTTTTCAGAGAGCTTATACCCAAAGGCAACTCAGATTCTTCATCTCAAAAATCTCCTTACTGCTTCTCCCAAGCCCTGATAGTTATACCACAATTCTTGTCTGATCCTAAGCCAGCTTCCTGTTCCTCTCACATTGAAAGATCCTCTCCTCAAAGAAAACTTTAGTTCTCAATGAATCTAGCTTTGCCCCCGCTTCAAAGCATCTTAGACACTCTACAGTGAGGATGGGCTCCCTTCTAGGGAGCCAGCAAACAACAGAGGCTCTCAATAGGTGTTGGTGGGTGATGAGCAGATGGATGGATGGATGGATGGATGGATGGATGGATGGCTATATGGATAGGGTTGGAGAACTAATAGCTGGCTATGTGGATAGATAAAAAGATGGGAGGGGAGATGGACAGATAAATGCATGCCGATATGGATGGACATGCTGGGGATGATACTGAAGAGAGAATACAGGAGAACCCATCCTGTTGTCTCTAAGAACAGGAAGTCCAACTGGTCAGAGAGTGGGTAGCCTGTCTGCCAGAGAGCCCCACTGAAACAGAAGGGAAAAGCCTTAAATAGTAAATTAAGAGGAATTTTTGGTTAAAATTTGCAACTCAAAAGCGTAGCTTGAAAACAGCCTTAGAGAGTAGAGCTGCCCGCCCAGACCTGATAGGATGGCTGCATGTAGTTCATTATCACTTTAAATCTCCCCACTGAGCCTTCTCTGTGCTGGCACAATGAGATGCCAGAGGTGGTGCCGTCCCATCTTTCTCTTGGCGATACCCTTTTCAGCCTAAATTATACAGAGGCAAATAATTACCAGGGCCTTCTATTTACCCTTCTTAGAAGATTTAATTTATCCCAATAAACATGGCACGGCCATCCTTTTGGGGTTTGAAATGACATATAATTTACTTCTCACAAATGCACTGGGTCCAGGAGAAAGGCCATTCATCAGGCGATCTGAATCCCAGGCTGCTTACCAAAAGGGCCTTTTGTCTCATTGTTTTCTGTTGCAGACAGCACGTGGAGAGGAGATTTAGGCAATATTTTCAAACACTGTGAGCTCTGTAATGATTGTCCTCTGCAAACCTGGAACCCACAATAGTCATTTATCTGCCCATCCCCCTTCCCCATGGCCCAGCCCAAGTATCATGTGGTCAAGGAGGCATTTAATAAGGCTTAATTCAAAACCTCAGATTTAAATAGTATTAAAGAGGTGACCCGGGCCCAGCAAACACAGGATGTCCAAAGATGCCTGGATGCTGTCCTTGAGGTCTGGAGCTCAGCAGAGGGGTCTGGGATGACTGGGCTGTTACTCTGTCTACTGTGGCCCATAAGTGGTCAGCCTGGTTTGTAATTCTCTCCTTTTCTCTTTCTCTCTCCATCCCTTCCCCTTTCTCCTCCCTCCCTCCCTCCCTCCCTCCCTTTGTTGTTCTTTCTCCCCCACCCCTGCCTCCCTCCCACCTTTCTGTCTCAGCTACCGCAGGACCCAGTACTCTCTGTACTGGATCTAGCTCCATTCTGACCTCTGTGACTTCATCTTCCCCTATACTTGTACATGGACCAAGTAGATGGCCCACGGACATGTCCAACCTTCAACTGCATATCTCCCCCTTTCCAGTCTTGTTCGGGGTCCACTTCTCAGCATGCCCAGCTACTCACGGATACCCAACGAGGGTGCAGCCCCAGTCCTCTGTCCCCGCAGATTGTAAACCTATTAGTTTGCAGATCCTGGTGTTTCTCACATCTCAGTATTTCCCAGGTTTGTCCCCTCTTGTGTCCACTGGGGGACTGCCCCTAGGACAGGCATCCTCTCCCTCTGTGTCACCACAAACCCCCCTGCCATTCTTTTCAAGACGGTAGATATAAATGGTGATTCTCAACTCACATCCATGGAATATCTGGGTTTCAACCTTAACTAGAAGGGGTCGCTTCTCAGCAGCTCACAACTTCCTGTTATCATCATGGCCGAGTTCAAGTGGAATTTCCTTGCTGTCTCCCTCAGGGGTCTTTAGTCACACCAGCTCTCCCTACATGTCATACCCATAGACTCAAAATCAAGAACACCAAAGTCAGGTCAGGCTGTATCTACAGAGGCTGGGGCCATGTTCATCTGACACATCCTTCTATCCCAAATCAGCCCTTGAGCTTGCACATGGTTGAAAGCTGTGACATTTCAAATAACAGAAGACTACCTACTCTGCCTCTCCACCAAATTCTGCTGCCCTCCTAAGACCTCAGATAGAAATATGAGATTAAATTCATGGGGCCTGGGTCCCCATAGCTGGCTTCCTTATTTCTCAGCTTGGTTCATGGGTTGCTACTTAAACTAGTAATGGAGATGCCACTTGCAACTTCCATGAGAGTTAAACCTTACCCTCCCTCTGCCCTTGGCGCACCTACCTCGTCTTGATAGCTCCTTCTGGACATTTTTCTCTCCTTCCTTACCCATTCTTTCCATTTTCATCTCTTTTTTCTTTGTTTTAGGATTTACTCCTTTTTTTTCTCCATCTTTATTAACTTGGGTATTTCTTATTTACATTTCAATTGTTATTTCCTTTCCCAGTTTCCCGGCCAGCATCCCCCTAACCCCTCCCCCTCCCCCTCCCCTTCTATATGGGTGTTCCCCTCCCCATCCTCCCCCCATTACTGCCCTCCCCCCAACAATCACGTTCACTGGGGGTTCAGTCTTAGCAGGACCAAGGGCTTCCCCTTCAACTGGTGCTCTTACTAGGCTATTCATTGCTACCTATGAGGTCAGAGTCCAGGGTCAGTCCATGTATAGTCTTTAGGCAGTGGCTTAGTCCTTGGAAGCTCTGGTTGCCTGACATTGTTGTACTTTTGGGGTCTCGAGCCCCTTCAAGCTCTTCCAGTTCTTTCTCTGATTCCTTTAACCATGATTTACTTTTTTTTTTCTTTCTTTTTTTTTTTTTCCGGAGCTGGGGACCGAACCCAGGGCCTTGCGCTTGATAGGCAAGCGCTTTACCACTGAGCTAAATCCCCAACCCTTCATGATTTACTTTTTAAATATGTGAGTGTGTGTCTCCCTATGTGTGGATTTGTGCATGAGAGTGTAGTGCCATTGGAGTCGAGAAGAGGCTATTGAATCTTATGGGACTGGACTTGCGTGCATTTTTGAACCATCCAACATGGTGCTAGAAACAGAACTTGGGTTCTTCGTGAGACTGGCAGGCACTCTTAACTGTTGAGCCATTTATCCAGCACCCCCTCTCCGCATTTTTGTTTACTGAGACATGGTCTCACTATGTATTCCATGCTGGCCTTGAAATTTAATTTTTTTTTATTTCGGCCTCTGAGTACTGGAAATACAGATGTGTGCCCCCATGACTGGAGACATTTTAAATTCAGGTCTAGGTTACAGACCTGCTCTGCTATCTATTCTGTGAGATTTATAAGTACAGTACTGTATAAGTACAGGCTGCTCCTCAGTACAGTACCACATATGTACAGGCTGCTCCTCGATGTGTCCTGGGTGTCTGGTACTTGTCCATGCTTGGGAAAGTCTGTCCTGCTGACTGAATATGGTCAGTCTCTTTCTCTCTGGAGCAAGAAGCTTTGTCATAGTAGACAGTTATCTTTCAACGGTCCGTCTATCTCCTGCCAAGTCTTTGTGCCTATCTCTATCTCTCTACTTATCAGAAATCCCAGCTGATTTTTATTTTGTGCTGTGAGTCCTCACTTCATTTTTTTAATGTCACACCTGCCCAAATTGCTGTGGTCTCAAACACAGACATGAGCACTGGCTCGGGACAGTCACGGATGCTGCTGCCATTCCTAGCCTCAGATACAGGGCAATCTCCATGGGCTTTTCCTGGAGATCATCCACTAGAGTTCCTGCGGCATGCTGGATGTCTTCTTGCAATGCAGTGCAGGGAACTTCCTGGGATCTCAGAATGTGGAAAAGAAGATGGGGCTGAGAGACCACAGCAGGTCTACGAGCTGCACAATCAGCCACACCAACCCACACATCTGACCACATCCATCCAGAAGGCCAGAATGAGCTCCTCCCAGTGGATGGTCACTGGGGGTTTAGAAGCTCACCTGCTCCACAGGTCCTCCCTCTGAAGAGCCTAGTGACATAGGTACTGCAGGGAGGGAAGCCAAGGGATGAGGTCATGAGGCGACCTCAATGTCACTACAGTAGTTACTGTGGCTGTCATCTCGGCAGGATCCACAATCACCTAGGAGATGAGCATTCAGGCATGCCTGTGAGGAAATTTCTAGATTAGGCCAGAGATGGGAGGACCCATCCTAACTGCCAAACTAATTCAACAGCAGAGAGGGAATGAGTGCCAGCATTCCTTACTCTCTGCTTCCAGACTGTGGATGCAGGGTGAGCTACTGTCCTCAAGCCCCTGTCCCCACCATAATACAATATAACTTCCTTCCCTACTTCCCTCTTTCCCCCTCCCTCCCTTTGTCCTTTCTTCCTTCCTTTCTTCCTTCCTTCTTTTCTTCCTTCTCCTTCCTTCCCCTTCTTTCCTTCCTTCTTTTCTCCCTTCCTCCCTTCCTCTTCTCTCCTTCACTCCCTCCCTCCATTCTTCCTTCCTTCTTTCCTCCCTCCCTTCCTTCTTCCTTCCTTCCTTCCTTTCTTCCTTCCTTCCAGGTTGCTTTTCCCAAACACTTTGTCACAACAGTGAGAAAACCCACTAATGTAGTCATCCTGATGGGATGACCAGGAGCGGTACCACACTCCCTCAGCAACTGCTTCTTGTTCCTAGTCACAGTCACACATGTGAGGTCACGTCAAACCACCCTAACCCACCCTGACTGCATTCCTCTCTGTGCACACACCAGGACTCCTTTATTTGGTCTGCATTTACTAGGCACCACTGTATACAACAGCTTCCCTGCTGGCTAGACTGGTCAGCAGACAAGACAAGCGCCAGTTTCCTTCTGGTCCTGCTCTTCCACTTGCAAGCCCTGCGACTTTGAAAGAAAGGAGAAGAAAGGGGAGGAGGTTGGGGGAAGAGGAAATAGAAAGGGTAGTGTGTGCCATGGAGGCTGGACAGTTTCACAGTTGCCCACTGGCAGATTCTCTAAAGCAAGCCTGCATGATCCCTTGATACACTGGCAGCTGGGCTAGAAGTATTTCTAGCTATTTCACCTGCTCAACCTTTGGGGGAAGCATGCTCACAGGAGCTGCTTTATGAATGAAAAGTATTTGGGTCCTAGGCTCTTAGGACAGAAGGAGATGGAACTTCCATCTCAGCTAATAGCAGTTCTCTTACATGAACTCATGCCTCAGATATATCCAATATCTTCCTCGTGAGGTCAACTTGATTACTCCAAGGTGCAGGGACTCCACTACCCACTGGGCAATCCCTGCCATGGTAGACATCATTTTGCAAACTCTTTATTTCGTGGGTCATAGATGAGTCTATAGCCCCATGCCCACAATAGCCTCTGAAATGAAGGGGCTTCTGTGGTTTCTTCTCAGCATTAAAAGGTCAGGAGGGGGTTAAGGAGCCAACAGAAGTTAAAATCCAAGCCTCACACTGCAGATTTAGATGGTATGTTTTAATAAGGGTCTGATTTATGATGACATGCATGCCTCCTGGTGACAGTGGCTTTCTTTCTGCCAGCTTATCGGATGGATTGTACCCACCCCACCCCACCCCCTTTATGTTTTTCTGCATACTGGCCTCCTTCCAGGAAAAGGCCACTTCCCCAAATAAATAACAGCAAATCACAAATAAAATAACAGCAGCGTCCTTCCTATCCTGGAGTTACAGATGAATTACTAGGAGTGAAATTCACAACCACAGCTTCTGGGCAAGGGAGCCAGGGAGTGAGTGTGGGGACCGCCACATTGTCTGAATCCCAGCTATGTGCCTCCAAGGGAAGGGTTTAGTTTCTCTTCTCCCAGAGCAGAGAATCAACAGAGAAATAATGTCGGCATGCAGCAAAGGGAAAGAGGTGAATAAATATGGCCTTCATGAGCTGGATTCAAACATTTATTTTACATGAAAAGGGGCTAATGACATTTAATAGGATAGAGGAAATCAAAAACTCATAGCCAGCAGCCACTCTTTGAAACCAGATTTGGCGCACAACCCCCCAAGGGCTGTTTGCACCAATTCTCCAATAAATCACACACTGACTTTTAGAAGAGACAGATATTTAATTCGTGCATTAGAACCACGGGGCCATAACCACAGGCTGCAGCCCAGGCATCCCACCCTCTTCCTTCACAGACCCTTAAACCACAAGGCTATAAAAGGAGACATTAATTGGGTTATTAAGCATGAAGCACCAAGCAGGCTGTAGGATGAGGGCTGCTGGCTGACCTTTGGGGTGGGATCAAAGTTCATGGGTCAAAGGAGAGGTTGCATTTGGAACTCACTGCTTCCTCTTCTCCTTTGGGCAGTTAAATGATCATTAACTATTTAAACTGTGGCTCTGTCTAGAGGCTTAAATACTCTGATAAGGTGCTGGAGTAGTTGAGAATGGCTAATAGCTCCCTCCTTCCCGTTGTTCAGGTCCACGTCAGCTGTCTACTTAGGGTCTTAGAGGGCAGATGGCAGAGGAAACAGAACCATGGAAGCTGGCCTCCAGGTGGCACTGCAGCTGCCCATCTCTTTCTGAGTGGGACTGAGTGGGACTGAGTGGGGCTGAGTGGGAGTGGGACTGAATGGAACTCTCTCTCCCTCCCACCCTCTCTGTGCCCCCCTCTTGAGTGCGCATGTGTACAGGTAAGTGGGGTGCGTGTGCGCGCGCGCACACACACACACACACACACACACACACACGCACGCACGCACGCATGCACACACACATATACACTTCCCACCCCAGCCCTCCAAACACAAACTCCACTTACCTGCTCACACTACACCCTGTTCTTTCCACCCTGTTGGGTGTTGAGTAGAGAAAGAAGAGAGCCCTATACACCAGCAACTTCCTAGTGGAAGAGGGAAGCCTACATTTCCCAGATCACTGACATGAGCTTCCAGGGGAAGTAACTACTGGCTAACCTCCCTGGGAGTTGTGGGGATGGTGACTGAGATGGAGGCACTCAGTCCTATATGCCCTGACAGGGGACATGGGGGCTTCCCAAGGGACTGTGGATTAGAGAGTTGGCAGACATAGGCTGACCTATGAACATTGAAAAGGGCTACAAAGCACATCCTCTCTAACGTAGCCCTATGTGCCCTGTGGCACCAATAAGGCACTGTATGGTGCCATGGGCTTGGGTATGTGTCATGGTAAGGGCATCAAAGCCTCAGCATGGAGAGCCTGGAAGGGGCTTTAGTGCCCACCCAATTCTGGTAAGCCAGAGGTGAGGCACTATGAACCCTCAGTAGCTTAGTCTAAAGACCACCTCTGCTTGGTTGGCCCACTCCCACACCCTCTGGTTCAGTTCTGGCCTAGGGGAAGGGATGAGGGTGTGAAATGGGGGTTTCCCACAGCCCACTATGGCATCTTCCTATGATCATAGAACCCAAACTGTACCCATGTTCTGATTGCTACCGAGCTGAGGCCCCTGCCTGTGTTTGTGTTTGTTGTGTTTAGTTTTATAATTACAGTGCTGTGGATTAAATGTAGAACCTTGCTCATATTATCAGAGCTCAACTACTGAGCTGTATCCCCAGCCTTTTCTTCACTTTTCATTTTGAGTCAGGATTTTGATAAATTGACAATGCTGGCTTTGAACTTGCGATCTTCCTACCTCAGCCTCCCAAATAGCTGTGATTAAAGATTTGCACCACCAGTCACCTTCGTATCCTTAACCTTCAATACAAAATCTAGAGGAGCATGTAGGCAGTTTTTACTTAAAGAGACAGTCCTGCCCCACACCTGCAAGCATCAGTTATAGGAATCACTGCATGTTAGCAAACAGGTTGCTGGCTCATTCGAGCAAGCTGTGAGGATCCACATCCTGGGTACTAGTGTAATCTCTAAAGTCAGGCTGCCGTGCCCTAGAGCTGAGGTGACAAAGAGAAGGCAGCCCTCTACCATGGCCTCAGCTACCTTGTGGGAAAACAATGTCTGCCCAGTACAACTGAAAATTCTCCTAAGCTGGCATCCTGATATAAGAGATGATACAGGGTCCTCAACCCTGGGGGAAACCACTTGCCCCAGGACACAAATGAAGCCCAAAGAAAAGCTTTGAAAATCTACAATGCCTCATACCTCTGAGGTTCTCAGTGACCACGCTGACTTGGACAGGTTGTCATATCCTTGCATACCCCAAACAGTGGTTCCTGACTTCCTGAGATGGCAAGAAACCAAAGCCACTATCACCAACGTCCAAGAAATGCTATTAATGAAAGTACCCCTCACCGATGTAGAGAACTGCAATTTCCATCTGAAGGCTGCTAGTCGAGTCGCTGCTTCTATTAAAACAAAAGCCTCACTCCTAGAAGCAATTTAACACACATATACTTTGAAGGGTTCTGATCAGCTGCTCCTGCTGTCAAAATACACACATGCACATATACACATTTTCCATGGAATACAATAAACTATTTCCACATAGGCCTGGAGGCAGAAAAGACATGTCCTCATGAACTGCACACTCTTGACATTTTATCTCCAAAGTCTGCAGAAGCATGCCAGGAGAAACACCAAGAGTCAACAATTCAGGAACCATATTCTGTTCTTCCATTCATCTGCTTGTTGTTTCTCCCTGTGGGGACTGAATCCTACCTATGGGGCTGGACACTGGACACTGGCCCCAAAACAGTATAGTCAACCAACTTGACATGTACCATGTTCACTAGGGCTTTAGAGGAAACCCACGGGTTGTAAAAGACACAAAGACTTTAAACTGGGGAGGCCTACAACTCAGAGAATGGCTGGCCTGCACTGCTCTGAAAAACAGAGGCACAGAGGCACCATGCAGGGTTGGCCAGACAGTCCAGTGGGTAAAGCACTTGTCTGGAAAGCCTGGAGACTTAAGCACAGTCCTCCAAATCCACAAAGAGGTAGAAGGAACAAACCAACTCCACAAAGTTGTCTTTTGACCTTTACATGTGACCTCATATACTAATAATACATTTTTTTAAAAAATACATTTATACTTATAAAATAAGAGCAGCAACGACAACCAGAAACGCACCCAGAACCCCTGGGATCCGTTGGAACCAAATACAGCATTCAGAGCTGTTGGCATGCTGACTGCTCTTGGGTGAAGTGAGTATTCCAAAGTTCATACAATCACAAAATCAAACTCAAGAGTTTCAACACAGCGTGAAGAGAAACGCTTGTCTCTACACAAGACTGGGGAGCCCTCAGAGACCAGGAAGTCTGCCCTGAGCTCGCTCTGTCTAGGATACTCAACTGGCTGATTATCTTGAGCCCTCCCACAGTTTGTTTGAGATGCTGTCATTATGAAAACTCTTTGGCCTCCCAAAATGAAAGGAAGCAGAAACTAGAATCTTCTGAGTCTTTACCAGGCTCAAAGCCTGCTTGACACTGATTCATCCATAGGCCCCAAGCTAGGGCCAGCCACACTGAACTTGAATTCCTGAGTTTGCAGGATGAGGCGTAATTTAAGTGATTGAAAGGAGAAAGAAGGAAAGAAAGGAAGAAAGGAAGAAAGGAAGGAAGAAAGAAAGAAGAAAGAAAGAAAGGAAGGAAGGAAGAAAGAAAGAAAGAGAGATAGAGAGAGAAAGGAAGGAAGGAAGGAAGAAAGAAAGGGAGAGAGGAAGGGTAGAGGGGGAGGGACAGAAAGAGGGAGAGAAGGAGGGATGGGGAGAGGGAGGGAGGGAGGATTGAAGGAAGGGAAAAGGGGGAACAGAAAAAGAAAAAGATGAAAGGAAGAAAAAGAGACTTGTCCACAGACTAACTGACTTTCTGACACATAGTAGGTCTTTAATAAGGCTTTTTTTTTAACCTGAAATAGATGAAGTCAATAGATGGGACCAAGTTTAATCTCAACCCACTGTAAAATTCCTTTCGCTCCAGTGCAGACTGCAGACTCATAGATGAGCTGGTATTATTCCATGAGAACAAGTAATTGCTGATGGCAGGCTGGCAGGTGATGGAGGAATGTCAGGAGCCAAAGCTGCCAGCTTTGGGTTCCGAAGCAGCTGTGTCCTTAATTACGTCGCTTGATTTATACTCTATTAAATCTGTATATAAGTAACCCATTTCTCTGGAAGCATTTAAACCTCTTCTATTCCACCAAACACACTGCTTTTATTTCAAATAAATGTAGCCAGCTCTTTGGGGAACATATGGTATATTTCTCTCTTATTAATAATTCAGTTCAAATGAGCAAAAATTAGTTGGTGCAGTTACGGCTGATTTTGTCCTGAAAAGATCTGCATTAATTTTAGACGTTTTGTAAATTGGGCTATTAAATAAAAGCATTATATGTGAATTACCCTTTAAATTTTAAGCAACTTGGTAGTTTAATGGTATTTTCTAGTCAGATTCATTTTCAATCTTTAAAAAATTATAGTCATTATGGTAAGACAAATTTTTCAAGCCTGCTCCTTCTATCCAATTACACATTGTGCTAATAAGTAAACTAGAAAACTTTTATGTTCTCATTTCAGTGGGCTACCCTGTCCCACCCAATTTTTTGTGGGCATCTGTCTCCTGAGTGGTCTACAGAGGGAGGCTGATCCTGAACAGGTCCCACCAACAAAGGATGAGTCTTCAAGGGGAGAGAGAGGTGTTCAGGAAGGGCCTTGTTATCAGGCTCTAGTTTGTCTCCTGGAACTCTCTGTTGATTGAATCTCCTCACTCAGAGTCTAGAGCTCTGAGAGGAAGGAAAGCTCCTGACAGGCGGTGTTACCAGGAAGGCCAATGAAGAAGAATGGGACGTGCTTCTTTTGGAGGATACTCAGATGAAGATCTTTGGGTTCCCAGACTAGGATCCAGCCTAATGACCATGCCAGGAGGTGTGTAGGACTAGCTCTGCTCCTTGCAACCTTTGACGAGCATTAGCTAGCCATGTGACCTTGAATTTGACTCAACCCCATGTTTCAGTTCTTCTGTATGCCAAATGGAGTTAGTATCTGCAATGTGGCCTTGGTAACAGGTCACATGGGAAAATAAATGCCTTACTGACTACCATTTATTTACGACAACACAGGGCTTATGTTGGTGTTTAGTAATTGGTCATTGTTAAG